>NC_138204.1:91997685-92597685 GCF_964194415.1 Vipera berus
GAACCCCACAGACTTTGTTTCATGCCCATCTAAATCTACCTCATTCCTCTGAAAATATAACACTACCCTCAACCTTAGAAGAACTGAGGTATTTTTAACAGAAAAAATGTGTATAAATTCTCAGGGCTGAAAGTACTCTTTTTAGCAGGAAACGATGGTAATGTTGCCTCAATCCTTCAAACAAAACATACTTTAAGACTAATCATTCAGATCTCAATGCTGCCTCTTTCCACATTTTCAAATGGGAAAAAAAACCTATACAAATAATAAAATTGGACATCTAACACAATAGACTGGAGTGGGCATGTATTAGAGCCTTGCTATTGGGGTGACAGGGAAGTATTTCTTTCTCTTCAAACACCCTGTAAATCAAAACAACAGCACTGATGGTGTAGCTTAATTGTCCTTGATATGGTGCAGCAACTGTAAGTTATGATTGCTTGTAAAATATGCTGTCAGAATGGCTGACTGGCAAGGACCTTACTGTTATTTATGGATTCCCCTACCATTCTATCGCCCAGTAGCCTAGTATGTATTTTTATTTGAACAAAAACACAAATTTACTGCTCTAACATCCCCAAATCATGTTTTCACAATGCAGGCTCCAAACAGAGAATAAGGTACCTTGTTATGTGTTCTCCCACGTAAATTAAATAAATAAAATTTCCCATCCGAGTGAAGAGGTTGATCTCTGTGATTTTGAATTCAGTTGGCATCCATCCCTCTCAATCATTTGGATGTCCAGCAGAGCTATTCATATCTCCACTTACATCCTGTGTGTGGGTCTGTCATTTCACCCAACAAAGTACTTTTGAGAAAGGAGGGCTACTTACAAAATAATTTGATATGAATTATTACTATTACAGGAAAGTGGCAATGCTGCTGGAGAGAGAGAGAGAGAGAGAGAGAGAGAGAGAGAGAGAGAGAGAGAGAGAGAGAGAGAGAGAGAGAGAGAGAGAGAGAGAGAGAGAGAGAGAGAGAGAGAGAGAGAGAGAGAGAGACTTTCGAAAAGGCAAGCCTACTGGCTATGTTAGTGAACCTGACAGCTACAAATGAGTCCGCAAGCCACATAAAGTGTGAATTTCAAATGCCATTCTTTGAATATGGAAATTGAGCCTCCATATAAAGGTGGTGGAATGGATGGAATACAACTGTTTTAAAGGAGATGAGTTTCTTGACTCAAACAAACAGACCTCATTCTGGAATCTTAGTGAAATAGGAAGATAATTGGAATAGGTGACAATGGTGTAATCCATTAATTTCTGTAAAGAAAGTGCTGATTTAACTCTTCAGTGGAAAAGTCAATCTACTTTCCCAATTTAATATTATAAGGTCACCCAAGGAATCTTCTCAGGAACTTAAATGTTTTCTGTAATCTACAGCTTTTCTTTCATATTGATTAAGCTTTCTTCTGAGATAATCTATCATACAACTACCACAAACCTCATCTGTCTGACTTAATATTATAGAAATAAAGGTATAGTGAAGGTTTGAACAATCCCTTTTCTGTCAATAATTGGATTTCTTTAAAGGTAATATCTCAGAGGCTGCCTACCAGCCTGGGGAGAAACCATAGCCACCTTTATTTCTTTCCATATGACCATGTCATAGAATCTCTCTCAATAACTTGAGGGAGAATATAGAGGCAAAATGGAATGGTGTGGCAATGTGAGAGGAGAAAGACCAAGAAAGTATGGTAAACATTTTCTACTTCCTCTTGTAAATAGCATGGAATTAGATTGAGGAAATGAATGCTGTTCTGGAATCACAGGATGCTTGATTAAGGTGGGAACAACAATTACTTTTATAAAAGCTGGAAACCCTTTATGGACTTTTTGCTGAAAATAGAAACAAAAATTGATTGACTTACTGATTAAAAAAAGTTTGTTTAGGGGAAAAAGGGAACCATGATATGTAATCTGAAAGGTAGTGAAAAGGTAGTGAAAAACTGCTAAGCTTGTAAGCCACCCTGAGTCATCGGAGAAGGGCGGGATATAAATGGAATTAAAATAAAAATAAATAAATTACTATGCTGCAAAGATCAGAATCAGAATTTAGATTTCTTTTTATTGTTTTGTTATCTTTTTCTTAAACATCCCCACCCAATCAGAACACAGCCCCCATTCAAAACACACTCCCACCCAATCAGAACACAGCTAAGCCCCCACCCAATCAGAGCACACCTCCACCCCATCAGAACACAGCCAAGCTATATTTGTTTTCTGAGGTTTTCACGGGTGTTTGTATGTAGATCTTTGGTCATTCGGGTTTTTCCCCACGTAGAATTGGAGGTATCAGGGCAACGTTTCGACGAAATCTCATCCGTCATCCTCAGGCTGGTGACTTCAGCTTCGTTCTTCTGGGAGAAGTGTGTGGTAGTGGCTGTTTTTTCTTCTTTTTTAAACTGCCAGAGGGGGTGTGGTCTGTGGGTGGAGGTGTGCTCTGATTGGGTGGGGGGTTAGCTGTGTTCTGATTGGGTGGGAGTGTGTTTTGAATGGGGGCTGTGTTCTGATTGGGTGGGGATGTGTTTTGAGTGGATGGGCTGGTCTCAGCTGCCAGCCTTAGACCTGAACTGGTGAGTTGTGCTGCTTTTGTTCGGCTCCGTGTTTGTGGTGGTGCCATGTTTTTATAGTGGGTGTCAGTTTGCTTATTGTGTGGTTTGGAGGGGTTTAAAGTGGCTGATGTTGCAGCTGTAGTTAGGTTTATGTTTTGTGGTTGTGTGTCGTTATCGTTGTGGGTTCAGATTTGCTTTTTGAATGGTTGTGTGGTGGTGATGTCAGGTGATGTTATCATGAGTTTGGGTCTGGTATCATTCTTGGTGGTTGGCTCTTGGCTACAGAGTTGATCTGTGCTGGGTGGTGGTGTAAGAGTGTGTTCAGATAGCAGTTTGTGTGTGTTTTTTTGTGGTAGATAGTGTGTCCTAGGGAGCCGTCAGCAACACATGAAACAAACACAACCATTCAAAATGACCAAAGATCTACACACACACACACACACACACACACACACACACACACACACACACACACACACACACACATATATATATATATATATATATATATATATATATATATATATATATATATATATATAATTTTTTTCAAATAAGTTTGAAATGCATATCAGTCTCCCTTTAATTCTTTGTTAGCAATCCAAAAAAAAATTTACACAAATATAAGATATCACTACTGTGACCACTGCCTGTGGATGGCCTTGGGTTAGGCTGAAACAGGAAATAAGATTTGTGCCATGTTTGGGGCCCAGCAAGGTAATCTAAATAGTTAACAAACATTTAACACATATCTTCCTTGCTTCTCAGCTAACAAAGTGAGAAAGAACCTGTGGCCTAGAGGTTAAAACAACTGCCTAATGTTCAATCAGCCCAGGTTTGAATCTCAGAAGGGTATGGCTGACTGATGAGAACAAATAAGTTTGAAATGCATATCAGTCTTCCTTTAATTCTTTGTTAGCAATCCAATTTTTTTTACATATATGTATATGTATATGTATATGTATATGTATATGTATATGTATATGTATATGTATATGTATATGTATATGTATATATGAATCATAGGATACCCATTCTGTTAGTGTGGATTTTCTCAAGGAAGGTATATCCCAATGGCAATATAGACGTTCCTGCTTACTGTTAGAAACTTAATTAAAACTTTCCACCAGTTCTGTCTTGACAGGTCCCTTGATGGGATCAAAGGTTTTGAAATAGGGCAGGAAAAACATGATTGATTGAACTTCTTGAAAGAGGTTAGCCTAGTTATCCATTTCAGCAAAATCTCTTCCTCTTTTAGAGGGACGGGAAAATATTGTCTTGGCAAAGAAAAAGAAAATAAATTTGGCAAGAATTTTTGAAATGCATCATTTATATATCTCAGTTGAAACTCCCTTTTAAAAGTAGGTTAAACAAATTGCCTAAACTTAGAAACTGACAGACCACCAGTCATGCTTTAATAGCAATTCTGTTCTCTAAAGTTTTCATTTAGCTACTGAGCATTGGCAGAAAGAGGAGGGGGACCTGCAAGATAGATGGAGCTGTTTGATTTGTTACATGTCATATCAGGAGCTGAAGAGCAATATTCATTTCTCAAGATGAGAGGGATATGAATTAAATGCTATATTTTTTTATTGTTGTGAATGGAAATATATTACCATAATAGTAAACATTGTTTCTTTTAGAATTAACTACAATAATAAAACAGAGAGAATAACTAGGTTTATTTTGTCTTTTTAAACCTATTTATTTTATTTGCTGATTTGCAGCTCTTACTCAAGTCAGTATATAGTATACGATTTGTCATAAACAAACCATGTTTGCTTAATAGGCAAAAAATAAGGAGGAACCAATGACACTTACTTCCCATATTTCTGGCATAGTTTAAAAAGAGGTTAAGGCTTGCACAAATTCCAGAAATGAATTCAATATACATGCTGCAATACAAACGTAGCAGCTTTCATCTTAAAGATGGTTATCCTTTTCCAGAGATAAAATGTAGGTTAATCTGTTTCAGCTGAAATTTAGATATTTATGCAAGAACATTTGTATAGCTGAGTATGAATATCAAAGAATTTATTCATAATAGATCTCAACTAAAAAGCTTCCTAATTGGTACAACAGAGAGTGAGTGATTGTTTAAGGTCTCTGCACTTTTTCAGGTATTGATTTTAATTAATGACAGATAATTTTATGCATTATTTTCTGCCAGTTTCATTCATTATAAAGAAAGACAATTTGCTTTGGAAACATTTTGGAAAAAGAAGAGCCTTTTTGAGAAATTCTCATGGGTGAAAATCCAAAATGCAAGACATGTTCTTAACAATTATTCTTCCATTTAAATCATGGTCACTCTCCAGAAACCTGGAGGATCCCTGGATTGCTCAATTAAATTGCCAAAGAAGACATCATGAGGACATTTGTGTCATGGGGCTTTTTCAGTATCTGCACAACTTTTGCCCCTAAATCCTTAAGAAATTGTTGGAGAAATATTTGTCAGATTTATAGGCCCAGAAAAGTCTCTGGAGACAATAAGATCTTGGTAGAATAATAAAGGAAATGGGAGCTCAAGCCGGGCTTTCTCTTCCATCTTTCAGTTGGGGGTCATGGCCATAGGCATTCATTGGGAGTGTGTCAACATCTGCAAAGTGATGATTGTGGTCTCCCAATCCAAACCAAATGGCAAAAGGGTAGGAATGGACCCCATTGAGGGAACCACCATCTTGACACAAACCAGTGCAGAAACAGTGCAGCAAGAGATATAAATATAAATGGTGTTGCTGAAAATGGTTATGACAATGGCTAATGCTATATTTAAAAATAACTAGGAAAGAAATGTCTTATAGGCATCAGGCCAGATTCATCAGGAAATTGTTATACTGGAATGAAGTAGGAAGGTGAAAAAAGAAAAGAACCAAAAAGGCGGCAAAGGACTGAGGCTTAGAATCATAATTTTTCAGGATACTGTAAAGGCAAGGCCCAAAGGTTAAACCTTTCAAACCTCAATTGTTTCTATATCAAATGCACTTAATATAGGACAGTGGCTCCCAATCTTTTGGGCACCAGGTGGAGACAGCTTTATCTGTGGACCGGGGGGGGGCGTGGTTTCATGTGCTGCCTGCATCCTGTGAATGGGGCTTTGCTTGTTTGTGTGGCCCAGTTTCTGGCATGCCACGGCCTAGTGCTGGTCCATGGATTGGGGGTTGGGGACCCCTGATATAGGGTATAAACAAGAAGAACTTGAGAGCTTGATTCAGAAAGTTTAATATTATATGATGTACTTCATTGATTAAGGCAAAGGTGGGGAATGATGGCATCTTAATGACTTGTGGACTTCATCTCCCAGAATTCCTGAACCAGCATGGTTGGCTCAGGAATTCTGGGAGTTGAAGTCCACAAGTCATAAAAGGGCCATTGTTCCCCACCTATGGGTTAAGGTACCTGGCTAGAATCAGTAAACTATGAATTCTAGTCCTGCCTTGGGCAAGAAAACCAGCTGGGTGACTTTGGGCCAGTCACTCTGTTTCAGCACAAACCACCTCACAAGGTGGTTGTTATGGAAGAAGGAGAAGGATAATAGTATAATAAAGGCAGGATAAAAAAATCTAAAAATATATTAGCTCAGTGGGTTAGGATGCTGAGCTTGTCGATCAGAAGATCGGCAGTTTGGCGGGTCGAATCCCGAGTGCCGCGTAACAGAGTGAGCGCCTGTTACTCGTCCCAGCTTCTGCCAACCTAGCAGCTCGAAAGCACATAAAAATGCAAGTAGAAAAATAGGGACCACTACGGTGGGAAGGTAACAGCGTTCCGTGCACCTTTGGTGTCTAGTCATGCCGGCCACATGACCACGGAGACGTCATCGGACAAGCGCTGGCTCTTCGGCTTTGAAACGGAGATGAGCACCAGCCCCTTGAGTCGGAAACGACTAGCACGCATGTGCAGGGGAACCTTTACCTTTACCTTAGCATGGGAAAGCACATTAAAAAAACAAATCCAATTCAAATGGGAGGGAAGGTTGCACAGTGCACACGCAAACACACTTATTCAGAAATTAGACAACGGAAATCCTATTGAACATGTCTGGGTTAATATAAAAAGAGACAGAAACAAAGGTATCAGGGGAGTCCATGTGGACAGGCAGAAATTATGCCTGAGGTCTTTCTGAGTCAGATGATAGGACTGACAGAGGGTTGTACAATAATGATAATGGGAGAACTGCCGACTATAGAAGAATGGACTTTAAAAGTTTCTAACTTGGCGGAGATGGCAAAGATTTCAGCGTATTTGAAAGATCAATCGCAACAGAGATATATTTTGGAATGGAGAAGATGGATCGATTATATTCAGAATAAATATGGGACTAAAAAGTTTCACTTAGCATTTGAATAAGTAGCGGATTTATATGATGTATAATTAGCTTGTAGTTATTTTATTAAGAGTTAAAGTGCGATAGAATTTAATATCTTATTGTTGTTTGCATATTTTAGATTATGTTTGTTTGTATTTTTATACCCTGTATTTAGCTCTGGGAAGTCGGGGAGGGGGGAGGGGAGGGGAGGGGAGAGTTGGGGAGGTTTGGGGAGAGGGAAGGGGGAGGGGAGGGGGAGGGGAGGGGGAGGGGAGGGGTTTTGTATTCAAAAATGTACTGTAAAACTTTTCAATAAAAAAATGATAATGGGAGATTTCAGTAATTTTGACCTCTGTTGGAGGTCTGCCTGTTTCAACATACTTTAGTCCAGTTCATTTCTCAGAAGGTACAAAACTATTCTGCATCTAATCTTCACCCTCAGAGAAGAATTGGTTGAAAAAGTTAAGGTGACGGGCACTTCACAAGAAGGAAAGATGGGACAAATTGTTCAAAAGAAACAGGTCTAAAAAAAGAGGAGGGGGAGTTGCACTATATATAAGAGAACACTGCATATCTACAGAAACGCACATGATCAAAGATAAAATCTCTCCAGAATGCATATTGGTCTATATAAAAGAGAGAGAAAAAAATAACATTACCATAGGTGTATATTACAGACCACCCAACCAATCAGAAGAAATAGATGAACTCTTTACTAACCAATTAACAAATGTATGTAGGAAGCACACCACAATAGTAATGGGAAACTTCAACTATCCATATATCAACTGGGAGACAAACTCTGCAGTGAGCGGGAGATCAAACAGATTCCTAATCAACCTAGCTGACAACTTTTCATCCAAAAGATGTAGGAGGGAACTAGATGTAAAGCCATACTGGACTTAATTCTTACTAATAGAGAAGAAGTGATAGAGGAAGTTGAAGTTACTGGAACCACATCATATTGGAATTTAATATAATGCAAACACTAGCAATAGAAAACAATCCAACCAGGATCTTAAACTGCAAAAGCAAAAGAGCCGACTTTAACAAACTCAGAGAGAACCTAGGAAAGATCCCATGGATGAAAATCCTAAAGGAGAAAAAAACCCAAGAAGTGTGGGAAACTCTGAAAAATGTGATCATAAAAGCCCCAAACAGCACAATACCACTGAAAAAGAAAAACAAGAAATTCAAGAAGAAACAAGCCTGACTGCACAAAGATCTCTCTGACAAACCGAAAGACAAAAAGGGCAAATATAAAAAAATGGAAAGAGGGGTGCATAATTAAGGCCGATTATCAGCAGACAGCCAGAATATGCAGAGATGAAGTCAGGAAAGCAAAGGATCAGAACAAACAAAGACTTGCAACACAAATCAAGCATAACAAAAAAGTTTCTTCCACTATATTAACAACAAGAAAAAAGTCAAGGAAACTGTAGGTCCATTAAAGAGAAAAGATGGCAAGAAAATAACAAACAGGTAACAGGGAGAAAGCAGAACTGCTTAACTCATACTTTGCATTAGTCTTCACACAAAAAGATACTATAGCCCAACATATTCCTCTGTCCTAGTCCTATTAGACCTCTCAGTGGCTTTTGATACCATCGACCATGATATCCTGCTGCGGCGTCTCAGGGGATTGGGAGTGGGAGGCATGGTTCTTCAGTGGTTCTCCTCCTATCTCCTGGGACGTTCGCAGTTGGTGTTGGCAGGGGGGCAGAGATTGGCCTCGAGGCCTCTCGTTTGTGGAGTTCCTCAGGGGTCGCTCCTCTCGCCTCTCCTGTTCAACATCTACATGAAGCCGCTGGGTGAGATCATTCGTGGTTTTGGAGTTGGGTATCATCAGTATGCTGATGATACCCAGCTTTTTATTTCGACCCCAAACCACCCCAGTGATGCCCTCGACGTGATGTCTCGTTGCCTGGAGGCGGTTCGGGTCTGGATGGGGAGGAACAGGCTTCGGCTCAACCCTGACAAGACTGAGTGGCTGTGCGTACCGGCATCTCAGGAAACCAAGAGTATTCCATCTCTTTCTATGGGGGGTGAGTCATTACCCCCCGTAGATAGGGCCCGCAACTTGGGAGTCCTCCTAGACTCACAGCTTTCTTTAGAAGATCATATAGTAACTGTGACTATGGGGGCCTTCACCCAGGTTCGCCTGGTGCACCAGTTGTGGCCCTATCTGGACCGGGATGCCTTGTGTACAGTCACTCATGCGCTCATGACCTCTCGGTTGGACTACTGCAACGCTCTCTACATGGGGCTGCCCTTGAGGACCACTCGGAGGCTCCAACTGGTGCAGAATGCAGCCGCAAGAGTCGTGTTGGGAGTCTCCCGATACTCCCATGTTACACCTTTGCTCCATGAGCTGCATTGGCTTCCAGTTGTCTTCCGGATGAGATTCAAGGTGCTGGTAATGACCTTTAAAGCCCTACATGGCATGGGTCCGGAGCACCTACAGCCGGCATCAACTTCCCTCCACCCAGTGCGCTCCCACAGAGAGGGCATCCTCAGGGTGCCACCGGTCAGAGAATGCCGACTGGTGACCCCCAGGGGGAGGACCTTCTCTGTGGGTGCGCCGGATTTGTGGAACCGTTTACCGGTTGAGCTCCGGATGGCTCCCGACCTCCGCTCCTTCCGACGTGATCTAAAGACCTATTTGTTTGAACAAGCCGGCCTGGTCTGAGGGGTTTGGGTTTTATTATAGTTTTAATGTATTGCAATTTATTGTTGTATTGCATAGGGCATTATGTTTAATCTTTTCTTATTTTTTGTATCTTTGTATTTTAGTATTTATTGCCCTGTTTATTGCCCTGAGTCCTTCGGGAGAAGGGCAGTATACAAATTAATTTTTTATTATTATTATTATTATTATTATTATTATTATTATTATTATTATTATTATTATTATTATTATTATTATTATTATTATTATTATTATATCAAAAAACCCCACTGCAAAAGACAAACCAGAAAAAAAAAATAAGCAGGAAAATGGTAAGAGAACACCTCTCTGATCTTGATGAATATAAATCACCAGGACCCGACAGATTACATCTCAGTGTTCTGAAGGACCTGGCAGCTGTTATCTCAGAATCATTGCACCATATCTTTCAAAAATTCTGGAGCACCAGAGAAATACTTGAGGATTGGAAAAGGGCTGATGTAGTTCCCGTCTTCAAGAAAGCAGGGGGGGGGGGCAAACAGACCCAGGAAACTACAGACCAATCCGTCTAACATCATTACCTGGGAAGATCCTGGAAAATATAATCAAAAACAGATCTGTGAATAACTAGAAGCAAACAAAGTTAGAACTAGTAGTAGCACAGATTTGTCAAAAATAGATCATGCCAAACCAATCTTATTTCATTCTTTGATAAAGTGTCTAAACTAAAAGACGAGCGAAATACTGTGGATGTAGTATACTTAGACTTCAGTAAGGTATTTGATAAGGTAGACCACAACCTACTCCTTGGTAAACTAGAAAAAGGTGGAATAGACAATATCACCACCAGATGGATCTGTAGCTGGCTGGCAAACCGTACTCAATGAGTAGTCCTTAATGGCACTATATCCACATGGAGAGAAGTAAACAGTGGGTTACCACAAGTTTCTGTCTTAGGCCCAGTATTCTTCATCAATGACTTAGATGAGGGAAATGAAAGGGAACTCATCAAATTTGCAGATGACACCAAACTAGCAGTAGCCAACACCCCAGAAGACAAACTCAGGCTCCAAAAAGACCTTGACAAACTTGAACAATGGGCTCTGTCCAACAAAATGAATTTCAATGTGGAGAAAAGCAAAGGCAGGAAAAAATCAAAGGTACAAGTACAGATTGGGCAAGACTTGGCTTAAAAACAGTAACTGTGAGAGGGACCTTGGAGTCCTAGTGGATGATCACTTGAGCATGAGCCAGCAATGTGCAGCAGCAGCCAAAAAAAGTAATGCAATCCTGGGTTGTATAAACAGAGGCATAAAATCAAGATCATGCAAAGTATTAGTACCGTTTTATAAAACCCTAGTAAGACCACACCTACTGTAGAATATTGCAGCCAATTTTGGTCACCATATCGCAAAAAACATGTTGAGAATTTGGAAAAAATTCAGAGAAGAGCAACTAAAATGATCAAAGGTCTGGAGACTAAAACATATGAAGAACATCTGCAGGACTTGGGTCTGGCTAGTCTGAAGAAAAGAAGAAATAGGGGAGACGTAATAGCAGTGTTCCAGTACTTGAGGGGCTGCCAAAAAGAAGAGGGGGTCATGTTATTCACCAAAGCACCAGAGGGCAGGACAAGAAACAATGGATGGAAACTGATCAAAGAGAGAAGCAACCTAGAATTAAGGAGAAACTTCCTGACAGTGAGGACAATTATTCTATTCTATTCTATTCTATTCTATTCTATTCTATTCTATTCTATTCTATTCTATTCTATTCTATTCTATTCTATTCTATTCTATTCTATTCTATTCTATTCTATTCTATTCTATTCTATTCTATTCTATTCTATTCTATTCTATTCTATTCTGTATGGATACATGCAGAGCTGTCTAAAAGACTAGAGAGAAAAAGAGACTCATATAGTAAATGGAAGGAGAACATAACCAAAGAAGAATGCAATTGCCAGAAAATGGATGAGGGTGTTGAGGAGGCAATTATCAATCTTCAGATGTCTGAAGGCATATCTGCTAAAAAGGCAAAAAGATGTATAACAAGAACATAGAGTCCAAATCAAGGACTGTAACAGTTTTAAGGTACCGCTGTTTGAAAAGGACAGGGACAGATTTTGGCCATCAAAGGATGGCTACCAAGATGTTGAAGAGTCTAAGCTCTATCAGGAATGTTTGGGTGTGTTTTGGGGGTTTGGGGGAGTCAGTAATGACTCCTGGAGACTGTCTTGACAAGCAGCATTCTTGGCGAGATTCTGAAATTGGTTGCCATTGCTTCCTTTCTAGGGCTGAGGAGGTATGACTGGCTTTGCACCTAAGGCAGGACTAGAACTCAGTCTTCCTATTTCTGCCCTATTGCCTTAACCACTACCCCAAGCTATATATCTCTAGATAAGTTCAGTCTACAGAAAACATGAATGTGGGTTGCTGCCGTATTATATCTGGGTGTTAAACAATGTAAAGAAATTCTTAGTATTACACCTATCAAACCCCAGAGCAACTTGTAAGAACAAAACCAAATTATGAGTAAAAGAGGGAAGCTATTTTCTTTTTCCTCACCCTCATGTTTTTCTTGCATAAAATAATTCCTCAAAAATATATTCTACTCAAGTTTAATTAGTCACATAATACTCTTGCATCAATAAGAAGTCAAGGTTGCATGAAACCGAAAACTCTCAGATATCCAGTCCTACTTAGTTATGTTTTAGTCTTTTGGTCTGTAAGACTACATGCAATCAGTCCATGATTCAAGGCTCTCTAGTCTCATCTTAAGATCATATAATGGGAGATAAGAAGCAGCATTATGTCCAGTAACAATACTGCAGGGAGTAGTGGTAGTGGTAAAGGGATCAATTATAAAATAAGTATGCTGTCATGGTGCAACCTAAGCCCCCTTTTGCTGGGATCAAAATGCTAAAGGCATGTGTGGAAGGGACTGAACTTGCATTACAACGTTGTGATGCTCATGGTTCTATGGACACTTTTAATGTCCATCTTTGCTTTTCTTGTTTTCTGTCATGAAGCTGATACATAGAAATGAAATGAATAGGAAAAAATAGGGTTTTGAAAGCAAACTACATAATTTATATTCAAACAGACATTTTCCCATGAACACCTTCTAATATGCATAAGCAGATATGTTTGAATCTGAGTGACAGACACTATAGGGCACGGGAATATTTCCCCGAAGGATAGCAATTGAATGAGCCCATTCAAAAGTTAGCCTAATTTTTTTTATACAGCCATTCACAACATGAAACACAGTGAAAATGCTCTAGATAGTGTGGCTGATGAATAGCTACTTTCTGTCTTGAACATCTGCAGTTGCAAAAAGAGATTAACTATCCTAACATAACTAAACTCTTTGCTTTTTTTCTTGCCTCACAGCTCATAAAAATATCACATCCTGGTAAGTAAGTTTTAGGCCCAATGAGGAGAAAAGCTGTAGAATGTGAAACAGATTTGAACAGATAAATAAGAGCAGATTGATAAGGGTTAAAGAATCTCTCAGTTTGCTATTTATTTTTTCATAAATCACCTTTTCTTTACCTGTTTCTATGGCATCAGGGTATACGAGTCAGCGTGAGATATTTGTTCCCAGGCATAGGAGGCTACTGAAGAAATAAGGATAATTCAAAATAGCTACAAGTAGATTGTATCAGAGTGGGTATCTAGGAGTCAGTAATAAAATCAGGATTAATCTGAGCATTAAGGAGTCACAGACTCTTTTCAAAAAGGTGTTCCAATCAGAAATAACTCCCCTGTCCAAACTGAAGTGTAAAAACTACTGCTAATTGAGAAGACTGATACTTTTCTCCAGGGCTTTTTTTGTCACCTGGAACGGAGTTCCAGTACCTTTTTTGGATGGAACCTTGTAGGGTAGGCAAGGCGGGTTGTATGACGTGTGTGAGTTCTGGCACCTTTTTTTTTTTACAAAAAAAGCACTGCTTTTCTTTCTTTTTTCCCCCTTTCCTTTCCTCTCCTTTCTTCTCCTTTCCCACCCCCTCCCCACACTTTATATCACCTCCTAATCATGCAGCTCAGCTTCTGGGCTTCATCTCTGCACAAGGACAAGCACAGCAAGATGCCTTATTAGCCACATACAGACAACAGCAACAATTGTTAATCAACTGGATAGATTAGACTAGAGATTAAGCTTCCTCTGATTCAGGCACTCAAGGCAGTGCAAGAGAAGACAAAAGGAGTTTAGATTTCAGAGTATAGTAGAATGGCTGCTAATGTTTACTTTTATTTTTTTTTCATTTCTGTTGGCAATACACAAAGCTGATTATTTAATACAAAAATAAAACAAAAATACAACATAGGAGAATCACAGTACAACTAGCTGGGCTGCTATGCTCTTCATGATTCCGTGACATGAAATCTTGTTTAATTCAAGAGCCTGGTGGGTTATTTCTATTGTTTGAGAAATAAGGTTATTGTGTCTAATGACCTACCTTCTAGTGATGCTGCTGAGGTTAAAATTATAATTAATACCACACAGTGCTTTTTTTGTAAAAGAAAAAGGTGCTGGAACTCACACATGTCATACAACCCGCCTTGCCTGCCCTATAAGGTTCCATCCAAAAAAGGTGCCGGAACTCCGTTCTGAGCGTTCTATGAGAAAAAAAGTCCTGATACTATGCAGGAATGGTTCAGTTTGATTTTTCATGCTGTGTGAAATCTATACCTGCATTTCTATGTTAGTCAAATGGACTTGGAGGTTGCATTTCTTTTTACCATTTAATATGTTATTATTTATTATTTAAGATATTATATGACACTATATTATTGTAAATGTAAACCTTTATGTAAAAGGTTCTCCCTGGTAATTTTGGCAATTGGCCATAACTGTAAAAATGAAGGCAGTCTTCTCATATCCTAGTAGGAATTCATCCACCAAAATGAAAACCTTGAATTTAAATCACAGCTAATGCATGTAACATTTGCTTGTTCAGGGGCTCCCCTCAGCAGTCACCACATTCCTCAACAGCTGCAGTATCTACACCACACAGAGGGCATTATAATAATGTCTGATCTTGATCTTCATCTTCACTGAAGATGTTATCTAGTTGGGCAATCAAACATCTGCAAGGAAACAAGAAGGCTCGGAGAGCACCAAGGACCCCACAGTTCAACCCTGAGCTACAAAGGTTCTCTTCTACTATTTCTCTGTCCTTCCACTCATAAAGGTAGGATAGGTCAGGAAACAAATACGAAATACCACTGGTATTGAAATTCTGTTTTATTGTTACAGGTATAATAATAGAATCTGCAAAACCCTTGTGAAGATTGCAATGATAAATAGTATGTGCTCTGTGTTTTGAGGTTTTTCTATCCTAATGAAGACAACAATTTATTTCAATTTTAGGTACTTCGTTGCTGTATGAGTTAACGATACGTAACTTTCCTTCTCAACTCTGAGAATGGAGACACTTGGAGAGGGTTTCTTTGTTTCAGGCATGTTGAATATTAACCAGCCCTGGGCTTTTTTTTTTTTTTTTTTAACACTTCGTCTTTTAAAATTTGGTACAGTACATTACAATAAGCCTTGATGCAAAACACATAATTTGGAGGTTGGTTTGCAAGGCAACTCATAGATACATGCTCAGAGCTGGGTCTAAGATGTGGGATGAGGCACATGTTTCTCTCTGCCTCCTGTTATACCAAAGTGAACCAAGGTGGGATAATCTTGAATTTCTATCTCACTCTCTCCTTTTTCTTGGGGTTGAACTGGAATTGATATACTGTAACTCATCTCCCATTTCTTCTTGAAGGTTATCTCTGGATTTTGTACATTGTCTATAAACAACCCCTTTCAAGAAAGGAATGAATATTTGTTATGTGCTATTTATTCATTTTTCAAAAGTGACCGAAAGCATTCCTATCCAGAGAAACTCTCAAGCATTGTGTGACAACAATGTATCATGGAGCACACAATCATAAGGATTAAACCTTAACTTTAATTTCTTACCTTTAACCTTAACCTACAGAGTAGATTTATAAAAAACAAATCATGTTGAGTATCATCAACATTGATAAGAACCTCAAAGTTTCTTTTCTGGTGGTCTTTTCGTGAAAAAAGAGAGAGAAAGAGATTTATTCCTGCTTTCTATTTCTATGGCTGAAATGCTGGAGCACTGCCAATTTAGGATACAAAGTATAATGGAACATTTCAGGTAGAATTGTTCTAAGTTTAAAAGACACATGTCATGCCTTTACATCCATGCCTCTAAGTATATATAAAAACAAATGTTATTTACTAATAGCTTGGCTGTAAATGATATGCTCATTGGGTCATTTTCTACAGTTCAGCAACATGATCAGGACATCACTGGCTAGTAAAGAAAATAATCTCCCCTAAATAGGAGCAGAATCAATTATACTCCAATGTATTACATGATCATTAAAATTGTAGTATTGTACCTTAAGACTCCTTTGCAAGTCTATCCAATGTTAACTAGGTGCTTCCACCTGATTCACTAATCTTTAGAACAAAACAGGATATTCTTGAACATTTTTTTCTGTAGATGAAATGACAGGTAACAGCACAGTTTATCCTTATTGAACAGCTTCAAGCATGAGGATCTAATTTTGTTTTGTTTTTGCAGCTTACCAACTACAGGCATAAACACATAAAAATCAATTAGAAGAATTTCTATTTGCTGGATATGTTTGCCTTCCAATATTTTGTGTCTATAAAATGCATTTTAAGTACAAAAAGTATAAAAATACTTTTAACTCTTATATAAATAACATTGACATTGAAACAACCAAAACAAAAATTATATTATTGCTCAGGCTGCAGAAACCATCAAAATCTGCATTTAAAATCATGTTGAAGCTTAATATCAGCACAAGAGTATGCATAGAGTGCACAGACAATCTATGATTAGGGAAGCAGACTAAACCAGCATCTAAACTTTTGCAGCTTTTGATATTTTGTAAAGCTATCTGTTTATGGGAAAAGCAGAACCTTACATATGTATGAAATCCAAATAATTTAGAACAGAGGAGCAACCTACTTATCAGGTGGACAAGTAGGTACGGAGCTACCAACACTGCAATCTTTTGTTCATAGAAGCAAGAGCAGAGCAAATTCTACAATGGTTTTACACCCTTCAGCTATGATTTTAGTAACTGCATACCACCATACCATCATCCACATAACTTGACCAACAGCAGCAGGGACATGACTGGTTCTTGCTGTGTTTTCAATAAACTAGATTTAAAATATGCACACATAGACATATCAATTATGAGCCACAAAATAGGGTCACAATGCTCAGATTTTTTTTTCTAATATATTAACAGTCCTAAATCACAGAATGTATGGAGTTTTACACAATAGCGAAGTATCATTCTACTGTTACAATGGATATTGCAAGAATGCAGCCACCTTGAGTACTTCTCTGAATATAACTTGATTAATTAATTTTGGCACCTTCAATTTGGTCTCGACTTCTGGTGAATGCCGGGACAAGCCCAGGCCATTATTGACAACATTTTCTGACACGGTTTGTGCTTGCATTCTTCTTAGGGCTGGCAGAGAGTGATTGGCTCAAGGTCAGCCAGTTGACTTTGCACCTAAAGCAACATTAGAATTCATGGTCTCCTTGTTTCTAGCTTGGTGCCTTAACCACTGCACCAAAGTTGCTCTCCTGTGAATGAGACGTTAGGTTATAAAACGAATGAACAAATGAAAGAATGAATAAGTGATAAAATTAGCATTCAGAACAAAGTTTATATCAGGCTGAACTTTGCCTACTGCCAGTATTTCTTTCCTAAAAATTTTAAATTCATTACCGAATTGCTTAAGATCACTCCTTTGGCATAATTTAATTTTATGGAAAATTACAAAGGGTTAAAAAAATTGCACACCTATAGACATGACTAAGGAAGCACTTAAATGTTAATGGAACTGCTTTAATATGTTCTTCTAAAGCTTTTGCTAATGCATTTATGAAGTGTGTTTTTTTCCTCTGGAGGTTCTTTCTTTTATTAAGAAATTCAAATAAAATCGTAGAGACTAAAGTGGTTAAAAAGAACAGAAGGTCTTGCCACCAATCAGTCTATACATAATGCAACGTGGGGATAGACTGTGATTGAGACACAAAACAAAATTCTAAAACTTTGTGGAGTAAATGCTGTTTCCCATCAAAAATGAAATCCATGTGCAACAGCATCGCTTAATCTGAAAAGCTAGAATATTCTAAAAGCTGAGCATTCTATCCTTTGGACAAAACTAACCTCAAATGTACTGTTTTAACTATCTGTAAGTAACAACACCATACCTTACATTTGAAACCTTACTAACTTGAATCTGCATAAAACCTTTGGCAAGGAGTTATTTCAAAGAGGGACATTCTTGCCATCTTTTTGGAGTTAGTCCCAGGGCTTAATTTTTGGAAGGACTAGATTACATATATTTTAATGAATCCAAAGTCCTAAATGCGTTACCTATCTAATGCACAAACTCTTTGACTGATTTGGATCAAGATGTTATAAAATCTATGTCATTAATTCTAAGATGAAATAGTCTGAACTATACAATGCTCCATGTACAATTAGTCTATTAATTTATGTAAAGTCATGATTGTGTTCTTTTTAAAAAATCTTTCTCCCAGCTAATCTTTGTAAAGAATCTCTTTTCCTTTTCTTTTTTTCTACTACCATACATGCTTATTTCAAATATTTATAGCCCACCTGCTATCCAGAGGATTGAAATGTGAATTTCAATGCTTTAAAATAAGAAAAACCTGTAAAGCTTGATAAAATAAATATAAATTAATGGCAAACCTATAGTTCTAAGAGATTGGGAGGAGGCTGACAAAGTAACATAAACAACCAACAGATGGGAGAAGAGTTTATTAGTAGTTTATTTCCAGGCTGCCAAAAGTCTAGGAAGAAAAATTCAAAATATTCAAAGAAATTCTGACATAATGAATTCATTAATAGAAGATGATGGGAGGTTCCTATCAGTTTCCAAAGTTCAGGATTTTACCCTATAATGTTGCATTTTTTTTACTTTCACATGATTCTTGCTTACTGGAACATATCCTTTGATACAAGTACTGTCTGTACCTAACAATAGTACAGTAAATCCTTAGTTTAACAAAACTTGGTTTTAGCAAACTTTGGATATAGTAGATATTTTCATCTGCTCTCCACCTCTTACTTAACAAATTAATGTTAAATCAAGGGTTTAATGAAAATGATGCCATTTACACAAATATGTATCTGTGCAAATTATATAAACTGAGGATGATGATGTAAATTCCAATTCATTTACAGATGCTCTTTTCCTCCAATTGTCTGTTAAATCAATATTTTATTCTAACAAAAAAAAGATCATAGCATTCATATCAAGTATTGCCAACACAATTTATTATATCTCTTAATAGCTTTCTGCTTTTGCAAATCATCCTTGCTTCTATCACATCCATACAACACTTCAAAACTTCATACAGTGCTTTTTATTCTTTAAAATTCTCGGCTCTATCTTTTTGAAGAACTTGCTATTGCTATTATATTTTATCTCATTTTTAAAAACCATTTATTCTATATTTCCAGTTAAACAAACTATCTTGACCTGATACATTAACTTTTCAGATCCATACTCTTTGTTGATTATATAACCTATTTAACATTCACTCCAAATCAGACATTCCAGCTTCGCATTTATTGAAAATCAGTCATATTCTGAACTAATATCAAAGCGTAATCCGTATTTGAAATTACATATATGGGCGCATTGACAACCAAAATACTTCTAACATCTTGCCATTTATATTTTAATCCATACATGTATTAACTATCCAAGGGCAAATCACTCAGCCTTATATCCTACACAGCACTGAACCATTCATTCAGTAAGCTTACTATTGATTCTCACACCTGATTTACTTTTATTATATATTGCTTCAGCAACTACCTCCCATATCATATTCAAGAAATCATTGAATAATTCAAACTTGTTAACTTTCTCCTGTACAATCTCTAAATCAGACATGTCAAACACAAGGCCTGGGGGCCAGATCCGGCCCGCAAAGTGGTTTAATGTGGCCCCTGAAGCCATTCTGGAAACAGTGAGGGAATGGCCCCCACTGCCTTGGCCCTGGCCCAGAGACCCTCCTCCTGCTAGAGACCCTCAGATCTGTTCCACTCCTGCCCAGGCCCCCATAGGCACCCTTGATGTGAACGATGTAGAGCTGGCCATGCCCACCCAGTAGGCCATGTGCACTTTAGCCATGCCTACCCAGTAGGCCACGCCCACCCAGGCCACACCCACCCAGCCCCCTGAGGGCAACCACAGTGCTGATGCGGCCCTCAATGAAATTGAGTTTGACACCCCTGCTTCTAAATCCACAAACATTCAGAAAAAGTCCTCACTATCATTATTTCTAAAGATCAGCAAAAATCTGATCTGCATACCCCCTGCCTAGCATAAAGTTGTACTGACTTCAAATTTCACTCACTGACAGCTCTTGAACCTTTCAATCACAATTCTTTCTAAATACAATTCTAAACATGCTTAAAAGTATGTGTATTATTATTATTTTTTTCCCTTTGGAAACAGTAGCATTTTTTTAGGTCAGGCAGAGATTTAGTCTTCATAACCTATTAAACAAATTGCATATACCGTATTTTCTGACGTATAAGATGACTTTTTAACCCATGAAAATCTTCTCAAAAGTCAGGGGTTGTCTTATACGCCGGGTGCTGAAACTTTAGAGACAGGGCTGGCTGGAAAACCTGGAGCGGATCTCCCATTTAGTCTGTGCAGGGAAAGCGGGACCAATTGGAGTAGAAGCTGCAGACTGCGATTTTTTACAGGCTGGGGTCTGGGCGTCTTTCCTTCTAAAGTTGAAGAGCAGCTGTAGTCTATCCCAACTTGAAAGGCAGGTGGGGAATGCCGCAGCAAGAGCAGCTGCTTAGCTCTAAGGACACATTTGACTCAGGAACTGGGCGGGCTGGCTGAAAAACCTGGAGCGGATCTCCCATTTGGTCTTTTTTTTTTAATCCCATTTATATCCCGCCCTTCTCCGAAGACTCAGGGCGGCTTACAATTTAAAGCACAAATCAATGTGCTTAGCAATAGCCTTCATTCTATGTATATGCCTGCTTATTAGAGCTTTCACCACCACCCCCACAAGCAGCATTATTACAAAGTCAGCTTATTGCTCCCAACAATCTGGGCCCTCATTTTACCTACCTCGGAAGGATGGAAGGCTGAGTCAACCTTGAGCCTGGTGGGATGCGAACCTGCACTAATTGCAGGCAGCTGGTGTTACTTAAGGCTCTGTGCAGGGAAAGCTTTAGAGTGAATTAGGAAAAGTGAAAAAGTGAATTAGGAAAATAGGAAATGGTTGCTGGAATTGGGTATGTGTAGTTTAATGAAGAGAAGGGTGAGGGGTGACATGATAGCAGTGATCCATTATCTCAGGGGCTGCCACAAAGAAGAGGGAGCCAAGCTATTCTCCAAAGCACCTGAAAGCAGGACAAGAAGCAACAGATGGAAACTAGTCAAGGAGAGAAGCAACCTAGAACTAAGGAGAAACTTCCTGACAGTTAGAACAATTAACCAGTGGAACAACCTGCCTCCAGAAGTGGTGAATGCTCCAACACTGGAAGTTTTTAAGAAGAGACTGGCCAGCCATTTGTCTGAAATGGTATAGGGTTTCCTGCCTTAGCAGGGGGTTGGACTAGATGACCTCCAAGATCCCTTCCAACTATTATTATTATTATTATTATTATTATTATTATTATTATTATTATTATTATTATTATTATTATTATTATTATTATTAAAGTTTAATCCACTTGCACTGTTTTATGTTTACATGTTTGATGACAAACAGCCTTATGTTTATAAGTGACAGTTTTCCTACTAAGTACCTGCATGTCATAAGCATTTGAATTAAAATTACCATATTAAAATCAAATCTGATGTTTTTTTAATTTTTATTTGGTGTGCGTTGGAAGAGGGGTAGTCTTATACGGCGAGTATAGCCCAAACCCTATAATTTAACAGGAAATGTAGGGGGTCATCTTATACGCCCAGTCGTCTTATACGCCGGAAAATACGGTACAATTTATAACAAAACCACCTCATTTTTTTAAAATATTCTCCAGTTATCCAATGTTTACCAGATTTATCATTTTTAAACATTCTTACAGTATGAGTAACTTTCTTTTCATCTAACACTTACAGTATTCATTTCTTTCAGTTACACTGTTAGATATTTCATTTCATCATCATTCCAATATCTAGATTATTCCCATCATTCTATCACTTTGGAATCATTTTAAATAATTTCATCACTATTTTTTTCACAGTTCTTTTTTTTTTTCTTAGTGGTTTTTACCTACTTCCAAAGCAACATTTTTTCCATCAGAACTCTGTGTTTTCTCTTCTTCTTTTCATCCTTAGAATTCCTCCTTCTCTTTGATTATACTTTCTGTGTACCAATTACACAGTATCTTTTTCCGATCCTCATTTTTGTAGCATCATTCTGTTGTGTGCATTTTTCTCTCCATAGCCCTTTCCCTTCATTATTTCATAAAGAATTCTTTTAAAGTATTGCCAGCATAACTCCACACATTTCTTTGTGATTTTAAAATTGTTTATACTCTGTTCCAAGCTATCCTCCATTTCATTTTTCCCTCTATCCATTTTCCATTCATTTACCTAGGAGATTAATATTTTCCTCTACTCCACAGGTCTGCTCTTTCAGCCATCTCCTGCGGCTTCCAGTCCTCTGCCATGTGCAGTCCAAAAAAAAAAAAGTGGGACTAAAAAAGTTCAACCAATCAATTCAAATATGCAGGGTAGGTGCATATCTCACCTTGGCTCCACTCTTCAGTCAAATCCTGTTCTGCGCATGCGCGCAGGTACGTGCATGTGCACACATTTTTTGCGGCTCCCAGTTTTTCCTTTTGTGAGGGAACCGGTTCCGAGTGGCTCTTTCACTGTTTCAGGTTGCTGACCCCTGCTCTAGTCCTTTTTCATACAGGACTCATACTTTCTTTTCCTGAAGTTGATCTACTTTCATTCATTTATTTCTTTTTGCCATATCCATTTTTTTCTCCAAGATTCATACATTATATTATCCAGCCAGTCTGTCCCACATTCAGAACCTTGTATCACTAAATGTGTAAATTGCATATTATAAGCAATGGCATATTACTTAGATTTGTTTCTTTGTTATGTGTACTTGTTAAATAGACTTATGCTTAAAATACATATTGGAAACAAACATAAGGTTTTTTTCTAAGTAGATAATCACCAAACTATCACCATCATAATTAATTCTTAGGTCTCCCAAGACACCCACACACACATCTTTTTTTTTCATATTCCCTTGTATTGTTCCCACATACCCTTTGATATCATCTAATAGAATGACCTTTTTCTCCAGATTCCATTTATTCTGAATGTCATACATTTTTTTGGCAAAAACCCACATTCCTAGTTCTTTTATTATCACCATGCAGTTAGCTGCAACCTATACTGTACATTCCTAGTTTCATATGCACAGTAATCTATATGACACTGATTCTTATGTTTTGACATACCTTTTACCTCTTTTATTCACAATAAACCCTACATTTTCCTTCCATTCAGTTATTTACCAATTTCAATACATAAGGTAAGTCTGCTTTAATTCAAATTATATCCTTCAGTTTCCTCTTTGTTTAATATCTACTGTATTTTATTTATTTCATTCCTTTTGTTAATTCGTGATGTTTTATATGTTCCACTTTTGTTTCAAATCATAATCTTCCATATGTTATAGTCATCACCAATTGACCTATAATACTGATTTTTCACTATACTTAACAGCTTTGGTCAATCAAAGCTGTGACTAGTTTTTAGTTCTTCCTCCCAATTTTTGGCAATTTCAAAAACAAACTTTATTCCCCCCCAATAATAAATTGTATACAATAACCCAGGGGTGTCTTTTAGTTTAAATATTATTGAAAGGACAAAAATCAAGATAACACTGTGACCTAACCAAGATAATACTAGTTGACTACAAAGAGAGAGAAAACTCTGTAAACAAGAATTCCACTGTATTATGATAAACTGTAATAGTAACATAGATTACTATTCTTTCCTCTAAAAAATAGGGGACAGTAATGAAATAGATTCAGATTCAGATTTAAGCTTAATTCTATAATTTATAGAGAGAAATTTCAATTTTAGACTTGCACAACATAGAAAAATGATAAGTTATTTAACACCTGTTCCTGACAAGACTTTTACCTTTATTTATTTTTTTACTAAGATAGTAATTTACTGGAGCAAATGTTCCTCTGCTTCTTTTATCTGGACTTCCTCTAAATTTTTGGGGAGACTCCACTTTAATAACAGGCTGCTGTGGAGACAAGACTTCTTCAGCCTCTCTGTCAAGTCTCCCACCAAGCTTTGCTGTGATTTGTTCTTAAAAATGGTTTCTATTTCTAATACGGGGAGTGATTAAGGGAATCTGATTCTGTACATGAAAAAGAGCCTTCTTTCACTCATGGATTGTGCTGATTATCCAGCATGAAGCTGGCCTGCTGCAAATGGTTTGGAGTCCATGCATTCACAACAAATTGGAGTGGGATTACATTCTTATCCTTCCCCAAAGCCCACCTGCTGTTCCCAGGGAGATTCAAAGAACAAAAGCATCCAGAATACTCCTCCATATCTATTTAATCTCAAGAAGTGATATTAACCTTGTTATAAAAGAACACACCCCAAAGACAAGCAGCTGATCCAATAAGAATCTGTGAAGTTTCAGTACCAAAGTTTCCATGTGATCTGGAGGATCAACACAATTGTTCCAAGTATCTCCAGAGAAGTCCTGTGGGGAAGGTCTATTTCACTGCACCTTTCCTTGCCCATTAGAGCTCTACAATGTTTTTTTGGGGAAAAAGATGCTAAAATTAGAGTTTGTACACATAGTAAGAGAAACAATGAACAATGCATATTCCTTTCTTGCATTTGTGCACACCGTGCTAATCATTATTCTCACACGGTGCCTTTTACCTTTGCAATATGCAGAGAGAGGAAATGGAAATAGTTGGCTGAGTTCAATTTTGTGAAGTTCCATTAAAATGCTAAATGCAGTTAAAGTTAGCTCACTGGTGATGCTGATGATGGTATTAAATAATTCAGTCCATACAAGTCAATATGTCTACTATATTTCGTTCTCAGCTTCATGATCTTGTGGGAGGGATAGAATCTGGTAAATGAGACAAGAAGTAATTTTGACGGTCAGGGGAATAATTCTATGTGATCACAGTCAGTGATACCAAGGGAAAAAAGCAATGGGAAAGCAAATGCTATAGAAAATTCATCAGCAGCTTACTTAGTTGTAAATCTTTCTGACTTTAATAAACAGACAAATCTTGCAAACCTTTTTATCAATGGTGGGATTCAAATATGTGAACAACCGGTTATCTGTGTGGATGCCACTTCCAGAAGTCCATTCTGGGCCTGGGCAAACAAAAATTAGCTACCGGTTCTGGCGAACTGGTGCAAACTGGCTGAATCCCACCACTGTTTTTTTATCCATTTGATTTTTCTGTCTGTGAGGGATTTATGGTTGTTGTTGTTGTTATTCACAGAATCAACCTTTGCATGTAAATACTGCAAGCATGTATGTGGATGCCATATGATACAAGTCACCCGTACTCACATGGACAATTGTGGCCTGTTGTGGCCTTGAGTTATGTGAGAGTATGTGAATACAATAATCTCTGTCTTGAAATATTTTCAGCTAAAAAAAACTTGCATAAAATTATATCTGTCAATATATAAAGATGCCTTCTTGGACAAAACATATAAAAGATGTACTTTAGAGGAGGGGTTTTCAACTTCAGAACTTGAAGATGTGTGGACTTCAACTCCAGTTAGTCATGCTGCTTGAAAAATTCTGAGAGTTGAAATCCATAAATATCTAGGTTCCTGAGCTGCATGGAATGAATATATATATATGGTCTTTTCCCATGTAAAATTGAGAGTGTCTTGGCGACATTTCGATGAGGTCCCACTCGTCATCTTCAGGCTGGTGTCTTCGGCTTTGTGTTTGTGCGAGTAAAGCGTGATCGGAGCTGTCGTCTCTCTATAAATATTGGTGGGGGTGGGGGTGTGTGAGGTGCTGGCTTTGTTGCTGTAAGTGGGTTGGTTGGCTGTGTTGTTACATCTTGATTGGTTGATAGAGTTGTTGTTTGCAGATTAGTTGGCTGTTTTGTAACATCCTGTGTGGCTGAGGTGTTGGCTGTGTGCCCATTAGTCTTTTGTGTTGTAACAACTTGGATAATGGGCTGTGTGATTACATCCTGAGCTCTAGTGTAGTGATATCCTGAGTTCTGTGCTGCAACATCCTGGGTGGGTGGCTGGCTTTGTTGTGACATCCCAAGCTTTAGCATTGTAACCTCCTGAGTTCTGTGATGTAATGTCCTGAGCAGAATGTTGTGGTGTAACATCACGGGCTTTGGTTTGGCTCCGAGTTTGCAGTCTGGCTTTGTGTTCATGGCTTGTGTCAGTTTGCTTTGTGTGGGGGTCGGGGGTGTATGCAGCAGCTGGAGATACTGTCGTGGTTTGGCTTCTGGATGGTGGTTGTATTTCATCTATGGGGTGGGTTTGGGTTTGGTTCTGGTGAGGATGATTGGTGGTGGCATCCTGTGTTGTTGTGGGTCCGGTGTCGGTTTTCGTGGCTGGGACTCGTTTGTTGACTAGGGCTAGTTTCCAGATGTCTAGTAGGCGGGAGGTATCATCATGTTTGTTCATGTTGTGGGGGTGTTGCTCTATTTCGATGGCTTCCATAATTATTCTCTTGTTGTAGTGTTCATTTTTGGAGATTAATTTTGTTCCTTCAAAGTCAATTTCATGTCCTGTTACTTTAAGGTGCTGGAAAAGGGAGGAAGTTTTTTTCTCCTTTTCTGACTGCGTTCTTGTGTTCTGCGATGCGTACATTTATTCTCCTATTAGTTTGTCCAATGTATGTGGCTGGGCAGATTTTGCATGGCATTTCATAGACTCATTGGTTTTCAAGCTGGATCTTGTCTTTGGTGTTTCTTAAGATGTTGACTATTTTTTGGTCAGTGCTGAAGGCTGTCTTGATATTGTGTTTTTGGAGAATTTTGCTGATTTTATCTGTGGTGCCTTTAATGTAGGGGAGGAGGGCGATGCCGTTGTCCTGTTCTGTGTCTTGGTTCTTGGGGGGTGTCTCCCTTTGGATTAGGTTGGTAATTGTGTTTCTTTGGAATCCATTGGAAATTAATACATTTGTGAGAGTGTGTAATTCGCTTTTCAGGTGGTCTTTGTTGGCTAGGCGTTTGGTTCTGGAGATGAGGGTCTTGGCTACGGAGTTGATCTGTGCCGGGTGGTGATGGGATTGTGCGTTTAAGTAGTGGTTGGTGTGTGGTTTTTTTCCGGTAAATGGTGTGTCCTAGGGAACCATTGGTTTTTTTGTAGATTAGGACGTCCAGAAAGGGGAGTTGGTTGTTAGCTTCTATTTCCATAGTAAATTGTATTCTGGGGTGTAGGCTATTGAGATGTGTGAGGAAGTTGTCCAGTTTTTCTTTCCCATGTTGCCAAATTACAAAAGTGTCATCTACATATCTAAGCCAGAGTTTGGGTTTGTGTTCAGATTTGTCTAAGGCATTGGTTTCAAAGTGTTCCACGTATAGGTTTGCGATGACGGGTGAGAGAGGTGATCCCATAGGTGCTCCTTCTATCTGTTTGTATCTTTGTCCATTGTGGCCGAAGTATGTGTTGGTTAGGCAGTGGTTGGTCAGATCTAGGATGTGCTTGGGGGGGTTGTATTTGTTTTGGATAGCTGTCAAGACTTCTTTAATAGGCACTTGGGTGAAGAGGGATATGACATCTAAGCTCACAAGATCCAGCTTGAAAACCAAGCAGTCTATGAAATACCATGCAAAATCTGCCCAGCCACATACATTGGACAAACTAATAGGAGAATAAATGCATGCATTGCAGAACACAAGAACGCAGTCAGAAAAGGAGAAAAAAACTTCCTCTGTTTTCCAGCACCTTAAAGTAACAGGACATGAAATTGACTTTGAAGGAATGAAATTAATCTCCAGAACTAAACACTACAACAAGAGAATAATTATGGAAGCCATCGAAATAGAGAAACACCCCCACAACATGAACAAATGTGATGATACCTCCCGCCTACTAGACATCTGGAAACTAGCCCTAGTCAACAAATGAGTCCCAGCCACGAAAACCGACACCGGACCCACAACAACACAGGATGCCACCACCAATCATCCTCACCAGAACCAAACCCAAACCCACCCCATAGACGAAATACAACCACCATCCAGAAGCCAAACTATGACGGTATCACCAGCTGCTGCATACACCCCCGACCCCCACACAAAGCAAAGTGACACAAGCCATGAACACAAAGCCAGACTGCAAACTCGGAGCCAAACCAAAGCCTGTGATGTTACACCACAGCCTTCTGCTCAGGACATTAAATCACAGAACTCAGGAGGTTACAATGCTAAAGCTCGGGATGTCACAACACAGCCAGCCACCCAGCACAGAACTCAGGATATCACTACACTAGAGCTCAGGATGTAATCATACAGCCCATTATCCAAGTTGTTACAATACAAAAGACTAATGGGCACACAGCCAACACCTCAGCCACACAGGATGTTACAAAACAGCCGACTAATCTGCAAACAACAACTCTATCAACCAATCAAGATGTAACAACACAGCCAACCAACCCGCTTACAGCAACAAAGCCAGCACCTCGCACACCACCACCCCCACCCCCTCCAATATTTATAGAGAGACGGCAACTCCGATCACGCTTTACTCGCACAAACACAAAGCCGAAGACACCAGCCTGAAGATGACGAGTGGGACCTCATCGAAACATCGCCAAGACACTCTCAATCTTACACGGGAAAAGACCTGAATACGCCAAGACCTAAATATAATCAGCCCAGGTTCGAATCTCAGATAAAGGGTATGACTGACTGATGAGAACATAAGAAGTTCGAAATGATCATCTCAGCCTCCCAAATTCTTTATTAGCAATTTGAATAATTTACACAAATAGTGAGCTGTCATAAGTTGACTATATCCTGTGGATAAGCCTTGGGTCAGGCCAAAGCAGGAAAGAAAGAGTTAATTAGCAAGGTGCATTCAAAAAGCCTTGACAAATACTTAACACATATTTCCCTTGCCTTCTAGCTAATAAAAGAGAGAAAGAACCTGTGGCTCAGGAAGTTAAAACAACTGCCTAATATATAATCAGCCCAGGTTCGATCTCAGATAAAGGGTATGACTGACTGATGAGAACATAAGAAGTTCGAAATGATCATCTCAGCCTCCCAAATTCTTTAGTAGCAATTTGAATAATTTACACAAATAGTGAGCTGTCATAAGTTGACTATATCCTGTGGATAAGCCTTGGGTCAGGCCAAAGCAGGAAAGAAAGAGTTAATTAGCAAGGTGCATTCAAAAAGCCTTGACAAATACTTAACATATATATATATATATATATATATATATATATATATATATATATATATATATATATATATATATATATATATATATATATATATATATATATATATATATATATATATATATATATATATATATATATATATATATATATATATATATATATATATATATATATATCTGTGTGTGTGTGTGTGTGTGTGTGTGTGTGTGTGTGAAATGCTTGTTAACTATTTTAGATTACCTTGCTAGGCCCCAAACATGGGACAAATCTTTATTTCCTGTGTCAGCCTAACCTGAAGGCCATTGACAGGCAGTAGTCACACCGGTGACAGCTCATATTTGTGTAAATTTTAAATTGCTAACAAAGAATTAAGGGAGACTGATATGCATTTCAAACTTATTAGTTTTCATCAGTCAGCCATACCCTTCTGAGATTCGAACCTGTGTATATATATACACATATACATATTGTTAGTCTTATGCCAACATAAGAAAATGTTGATATAAAGGGGTCATTTTAAAAAAAAATCAGTGAATAGGTTTAATAGCACTACTTTAATAGCTATTTTCATTTGATGTCAAACTGTCTCTTGCCCCATTCTGTATCATGTACTAATCCATTAGTAACCTTATCAATTCATCATAGAGTGGCAGATTTTCTCAGAACCCTTTGATTAAGATGCATTGCAAAACAGATTTCAGGAATTCCAAGTTATAATACACATAGAGACTGACTGTATTCATTGATGTTAGAGTCTTCTGAACAATTGATCAGATGGGACTTTCTTTTATAAACTGAAGATAAGTTCTGTATAAAGCTTTCCACCAGGATGCATGGGACAGACATTAGACTAAAGCTGGCTTGATGTCACACAAGCATTTTGCCTCACTTTGAGCCTTTGACAAATCCAGTAGGCATAAGAGACTGCTATGGTTTCTTCTAGATTTACCTTTGTAGATAAAACATTTTTTAAAACACATATTGTATCTGACACCATCTTAAAAAAGGTATATTCATCTGCAGGAAAGCATTGGTCTTTATATTTAAAATAATGAACAGTTTTAACATTGTTTTCGAATCTAATGTTGTACCCTTAATTGTGCAATTTCCTTTTATTGACCAAAGGAACCAATCAATTAACAGCAGAATCACAAGTAAGCCTGTGAAGATCAATATGAATTCCTACCACAGCTACAGGCTGCAATCCTATGAATACTTTACTGAGATATTTACAATAGAGTAGATGACAAGAATTGCTTTAAAAGTACAGTTCAGCTAATGTGATTTGGGGAATATGTAATCTAGACTTGTTTCATAACAAAATAATAGAAATTGATCCATAGAAATAATAGAGTATTTTAAAATTCCATTTATATCCCGCCCTTCTCCGAAGACTCAGGGCAGCTTACAAGCTTAGCAGTAGCCTTCATTCTATGTATATGCCTGCTTATTAGGGCTTTCGCCGCCCCCCCCAAGCGGCATTATTACAAAGTTAGCTTATTGCCCCCAACAATCTGGGTCCTCATTTTACCTACCTCGGAAGGATGGAAGGCTGAGTCAACCTTGAGCCTGGTGGGATGCGAACCTGCACTAATTGCAGGCAGCTGGTGTTACTTAAGGAGGCATTAGCCCACTGCTCCACCAAGAGTTATATCTTTGTCTAATTATACATGTTTATTCTTTCTATTTCCCCACTTTTAAAAACTTCTCTGGTTTGTTTTATCTCATAATGTCAGCAATGCATAAATGTGAAGAAATCAAGCCATTATTGATTTACAACCCAGATAATTATATGAATTCTGTCAATCATTTTCAAGCAAATCTTTTTCTTTATGTGTTTGCCAGAACTACATGATGGAATTCTGCTGGTGACATTTGAGAGACAGTGACTTTGATTTCAAAGGAAATGTTTCAGGTTCATTTCATTTTCTTGGAAAAGTAAAAGCAAATTTGCCTTATAAAAAGCAATTACTTCTTGGTTGACCAGTACACAATAGCAATATAAAAAAGAGTTCTCATTCCACTATTCAAATCCTGAACTAGCAAACTATTGTTTGATTTTGCTTTAAACCAATTTTACCTTGTTTGAATTGCAAAACCATTTAATCCTCATAAAGTATGTTATTATAATAGAGATCGTATTATATTAGTACATTATACTGACTATGGGACAAACCACAGCTTTTTTATTGCTTCTGCTTCAAAAGTGGAGAAACATTACTAAATGTGCAAGAGTTACATTTACTTTTACTCTTATGAATAGTTGGGAAGTTTGTTAATCTTAGAATAAAAGAAACCATTAATTAGTCATGATTACTTAGCTAGGAAGCTAATTAATTAATTAGCTAGTAAATTCAGTAACAGTTTGGGCTTCTACACTACAATCTTCAATACACAGCTGCTTCTCAAGTTTTAAAAAGAGCAAAATAAAAGAATGGGTCTACCTCAGTTAACTTTTCACAAAACTAGAGATTTTGATGTAGACGGGTGCAATGATTTTTCCTAATGTCTAATGCTATACTAAGTTAAGACAACAGGATGACAAAGCAAATCCCCAAATATTGTGAAATAACCATAAAACGGATCACATATAAAAGGCTTCTTGACTTGGGTATTTCAATGAATGCCATGTATGTATATGTATTTGTGTTTGTGTATATATACACACAAGCACATATACACACAAACCCAATTGACACATTAATATGTCTAGCCGAATTCAACAGCTATTCCAAGACTAGAGGAAAGCATGCCATACCTACTGGCGTATACAGTAGTTAAAATCGAGCTAGTCTCTATGTGTTTGTGTATATACTGTATGTGTCTTGGAGGTTGGGGGATTAAATGGAGAAAGAAGTCACAATTCTTAATCAACACCACTAAGGGGGTTATTTGTTTCTTTTATCCTGGCTTTATTTTATTCTGGACAGACTCAAACACTGGGCACTATCTAACAAAATGAAATTCAATGGTGAAAAAGTAAGGTTCTACATTTAGGCAGGAAAAATCAAATGCATAGGTATAGTATAAGTGGTACCTTGCTCAATAGTAGTAACTGTGAGAGGGATCTCGGAGTCTTAGTAGACAATCACTTCAATATGAGCCAGCAGTGTGCTGCAGCTGCCAAAAAAGCCAACACAGTGCTAGGCTGCATTAACAGAGGGATAGAATCAAGATCAAGTGAAGTACTAATACCACTTTACAATGCTTTGGTAAAGCCACACCTGGAATACTGCATCCAGTTTTGGTCACCACGATGTAAAAAAGATGTCAAGACTCTAGAAAGGGTACAGAGAAGAGCAACAAAGATGATTAGGGGGCTGGAGGCTAAAACATATAGGGAACGGTTGCTGGAATTGGGTATGTGTAGTTTAATGAAGAGAAGGGTGAGGGGTGACATGATAGCAGTGTTCCAATATCTCAGGGGCTGCCACAAAGAAGAGGGAGTCAAGCTATTCTCCAAAGCACCTGAAAGCAGGACAAGAAGCAACGGATGGAAACTAGTCAAGGAGAGAAGCAACCTAGAACTAAGGAGAAACTTCCTGACAGTTAGAAAAATTAACCAGTGGAACAACCTGCCTCCAGAGGTGGTGAATGCTCCAACACTGGAGGTTTTTAAGAAGAGACTGGACAGCCATTTGCCTGAAATGGTATAGGGTTTCCTGCCTGAGCAGGGGGTTGGACTAGATGACCTCCAAGGTCCCTTCCAACATCATCATCATCATCATCATCATCATCATCATCATTATTATTATTATTATTATTATTATTATTATTATTATTATTATTATTAAATTATTACTTTGATACACCCATACTTCTGAATCCTAAATATTCTGGGTTTTTTGCTTAGATGGATGAACTATCAATTCTGTTTCTTCCTGTTTTATTTTTTTAAAAAATCCAAGATTTCTTACTATTATGTATCAATTCCATTCAGTTCTTTTTTAAAAGAAGCAAACAGAGTTACATACTAGACCACCATTTATAGTTTAAGCTTCCAACAAATAGACTTCAATACTGTATATCAGTTCTGAATTAAATTTCTTTGCTAGACTCTTTCAAAGTTAAAGATAGATACAATCATGTTAAATTGTTTTTTTTCCCCTGTCTCACTTATGAAGATATGAACTTCAAGAATCATTACCGTAATTAATAATGGCTACTCCAACACTGTGTGAATATGAAAATTCTCAAACTATAAGATAGGGCAGGATCTGAATGAGAATTTTAAATGAGAATAAGTCTTTTCTTCATATATTTGGATAGATTATCTGAGACTTGGCTTGAAAGCAAAAAATAAGATATATATTTTTTTATTGTTTTCCTCCATTTAAAAAAACAAACAAATCTTTTCTCTTAATACTTTCAGGTAAAGAGGCTTATCTTGATCTTGAGCAATCACAATTTCTAAACACCCAGCTGTGATTGCTGAATAAGTACATGTGTTTATTTCTAATCAGGATTATATTACATATTTTCGTGAAAGTTAAATCCCCACTCTGGCTTTGATAACTAACCTCAGTTCCAAAATATCAGAAAACAGCAAGCACTTTCTTTTCTTCAGTGGGAAGAGAAAACATCTTCTAATTTGTGTCTGTTTGTTTGTTTGTTTGTTTCACCAGATGAACTGTACAGAATTAGATAGAAGCTGAAGAATGTATGGCAAAGCAATCCATATAAGAAAGAAAGAAATCTATAAAGATGGGAAATCAGTACTCTACGAGTCCTCTTATAGGATGTCTTCAGCTATAGTCTTTCTGCTAGATAACAAATATTTTAACAGATGATGATACCCAGTGCTTTTTTTGTAAAAGAAAAAGGTGCCGGAACTCACACATGTCATACAACCCGCCTTGCCTACCCTACAAGGTTCCATCCAAAAAAGGTGCCGGAACTCCGTTCTGAGCGTTCTATGAGAAAAAAAGCCCTGATGATACCAAAGGAAAATCAACAGAAGTATCAAATGTAGCTGTATATAATCTACATTAAAAAAACAATAACTACATATTGTATCACAGACTGTACCTATTTATATATATATAAACCACAGGGCTCTGTTTCAGAAATGGAGATTTCCATAGTTTGATCTAATAAATCATCAAATTAGCCCATAGAAGTTCATTAAAAAATGTAAAAACGACTATATGAAATATTAGAAAAACAAAATTACTTTCCACATTATCATTTATGCATGATTGATCTGGCCAAGTTTTTGACACAGGACTGTTGAGAAGATGAATAGTATATATCTCATGAGTTAGGTAGTTCATTATCCAGACTGGCAGGAATGACAGTCAAACTAAATTTTCTTATACAAATAGTCACAGTAACACCATCTGTCTAACTTGGAGGAGGCAGAGAGAGACAATGAGCAGTGAGCTAATGGTAGAGCTTAAAAACTGGACAGATGCAGCCACTTTATACCAAGTTAATCCATCTAGTTCAGTGTTTCCTCCAGCATGGTCAGGCAATCTGGTATGAACCAGATGTTTTGTACTTCAATTCTTGTAATCTTTTGACCTGGTCATGTTGGCTGGGGCTCTAACACTTCTGGAAAGTATAAGAAAAATTCTCCCTGGTCAAATTTGTAGTACCTCCAAAGTTAGATGCCTTTCTGAGCCCTGTAATGTCATTTTTAAAAGCTTAAATCATGTCTTTGAAAGCTGGAACTTTTTCTGAACACCAGCAACAAAATGTAACAACTCTGAACAATGTTTGTTCTTTCCAGAACAGCCTGTCATTTGACTACTGATGAAGGTAACAAGCTGAAAATATTCATGGCAGAGTGATCAGTAACTAGCAAAGAAGAGCATGAAGGAATCATTCATACTTATAGCTGTCATGTTGGCCTATTTTGTCTTCGTAGTAGCTTGTCTCCCCAGTGTGTAATTCACAAATATTATTCTTTGGATTTTCTTTCCATATCTTTGCTGAACCACTAATAAGATTACATTGCTGAACAATCTTCTTTCAAACTCTCTGCTATGAGAATAGTATAGGAATGTTTTTAAGTTAAAACATCTTGGACCAAGTTCCATTTTAAAGGGATCACATGTAATTAAATTTAAAAGTTTTCCCTCCTATTATGACAGAACAGCACCTTCATTCTTCACTAAAACTGTCTAATATCCTGGAATTTGGAGAACTTCCTTCAAAATATATGTACTTTTATATTACTTTGATATAAGCATCATTATATAAGTAACATTATACAATGACACTTATATAAATGCTTATATAAGTGTCATTATATAAGTGTCACTAATAGTGGAATAGTGAATATTCCACTATTCATTTCAGTGGAATAGAAATGAGAAACACTTTCTCTGTTTCATTCCCCCCCAAATAAACTTCTATTTAAACTATTTAAAATTAATTTATGTTACTTTCAGGATTGGATCATTTCTCAATTTCTAGGTGGAAAGGAGCAGCAGCAACCAATTTTGTGGCTGGGTTTTGCTTCTCTGTCCCTTCCAAAGTGAAAATCCAGCATAGATCCTGCGAATTTATAATATCACAATATTATTATATTTTTAATTGGTTACAAAAAGCACAGTCCTTAAAAGAATCCCCCTGATATATAGCACTAGGGCAGCAGTTACTTCCCTTCACTGACATAATCAGAAGCAGAAATTCAATTTTGCATGCAGTAAGGATGTTTACTTAGAAGTCTGTGGCCCACTATTTGTTAAATATACTTATAGCTTTACATAAGATAATCAGCAAGGCAAAGTATTGCTTATGGATAATTCTAAATTATATTGGGTAAATTTAAACTAATTATTTAGTTCTGTAATTAGAAGTGTAGTGGGACTGGCTGAAAGGCTTTGTGGGAGCCTGGCTGGAGGGAGGAAAGGGTGAGGCTCGAGCAGCTGTGGCCATTGGGCATGGTGGGCGTGGACTGCGCAGCTGGAAAAAAGGTAGAAGGAGAAAGGGGTTGTGGGTGGTTGTTGTTGCTGGAGACAGACCAGGTGAAGCTAAAGAGGAGTTTGGGGTTTTATATCTTTCCTTTCCCCTGAAATAAGAGGGAGAGGGAGAGAGAGGGAGAGAGTGGAGTTTTATTGTGCGACCCGCCTTTTTAAATCCTCCTAACCTCGATGAAGGGCCCGAGTGTTGGGACCCTGAGAGATGGCTGGGCAGGGGCCGTCAACACAAATTTAATAAGAGGCCCCTGATTATTTTTTTATCAAAATTTTTTATGGGGTTGGGGAGAGGGGTGGGAGAGGGGGGTTGTCTGGCTATGGGGGGTGGCCAATCAACCATAGTTCAGGCCAGACTTGGGTCTAACCGCGCGGAGGGAGAACGGGGTGTCGTTGACTCCGGGGCTCATGAGCGGGTCATGGGACTATCAATTCCCACGACGGGGAATGGCAGCAGGCGGATAGACAGGGGGCCGTATCGCTACCGGGAGGGCCGTCTCCGCTACTTGCAAGCGGTGAGGTGCTCCGACCCTCTGCTTCTTCCCCGGGGTCCTGGGAGCGATGATGTGCAGCCTCCTGAGCTCCGGCTGGTGTACCTGAATGCCAGGTCCGTGGTTAACAAAGCTCCCCTTGTCAGGGATTTAGTTGAGGGTGAGCATGCGGACCTGGCTTGCATCACGGAGACTTGGTTGGGCCCAGAAGGTGGGGTCCCTTTGGTTGACCTCTGCCCACCAGGCTTCCGGGTGCTACACCGGCCACGAGCTCACGGTAGGGGTGGGGGAGTGGCGGTCACTATTAGGGAGACCTTATGTCCGCGGGAGACCACCGTTTCTCAGATAGTCGGGTGTGAGTCTCTCTTTGTGAGATTTGGTTCTGGGGCGCAGTTGGGCTTGCTGCTGGTGTACATTTCGCCTAGTCGCGCAGCGGCAGCCCTGCCCGAGCTGCTCGATATCCTCTCGGGGTTGGTGGTTGAGTTTCCCAAACTTATAGTTTTGGGAGACTTCAATCTACCATCCCTGGGAGGTTCATCTGAGCTAGCTCGGGAGTTCATGGCTTCCATGACGGCCATGGACCTGACGCAAGTAATTTCTGAACCAACTCATGAGGGAGGCCACACCCTTGACCTGATTTTTTTATCTAGACGGTGGTTGGATGATCTTGGTGGGGGCTCTCCATTTATTATGCCCCTGTCATGGACCGATCATCATCTCCTGCGGCTGGTCTTCCGCTTTGCCACCCCCCACCGTGGGGGTACGGAGCCGATTAGATGGTACCGCCCCAGACGCCTAATGGATCCTGATAGATTCCAAGCGGCGCTGGGGTCCCCACCTGCCTCCATTGCTCACAGCTCGGCGGATGCCTTAGTGGAAGCCTGGGAAAGGGCAGCCACTGAGGCACTTGACCGGGTTGTACCCTTGCGGCCCCTGACCCGGTGCAGATCCCAGCGAGCTCCATGGTTCTCCATGGAGCTCCGGGAGATGAAGCATCGGAAACGGGGCCTAGAGAGTCGTTGGAGGTCTAGCCGATCCGAACCCGACTGGTTGCGGTTAAGAACCTATATTAGGTCTTATCTCGCAGCGATGAGGGTGGCGAGGTGTAATTACTTCTCCACCCTCATCGCGTCCGCAGATAATCGCCCGGCCGCCCTGTTTAGGGTGACTCGCTCTCTTCTTAATCAGGAGGTGAGGGAGGATCCCTTGCAGGGTCGTGCCGAGGAATTTGGTCAACATCTGTCGGATAAAATCGCTCGGATTCGGACCGGTTTGGACTCCAACTGGGCAGAGTCAGGCGATCAGGACACGGGCGGTCTTGTCAATGTTACCTGGGAAGAGTTTGATTCTGTGACCCCTGATGAAGTGGACAGGATTATGGGGAGGCTGAGCTCCTCCACATGTTTGTTGGACCCGTGCCCTTCCTGGCTGGTTTATGCAGCCAGGGAGAGGACACGAGGCTGGCTCCAGGCGGTTATATCTGCTTCCTTGAGTGAGGGTTATTTCCCCACCGTCTTGAAGGAGGCGGTGGTGAGACCCCTCCTCAAGAAGCCTGCCTTGGACCCAGCTGTATTGAACAACTTTCGTCCAGTCTCCAACCTTCGCTTTCTTGCGAAGGTTGTTGAGAGTGTGGTGGCGCATCAGCTCCCTCTGGTCCTGGATGAAGCGGATTTTCTGGACCCCTACCAATCGGGTTTCAGGCCCGGGTACAGCACGGAGACGGCATTGGTCGCTCTGGTGAATGATCTCTGGAGGGCGCGGGACAGGGGATATTCCTCTGTCCTAGTCCTATTAGACCTCTCGGTGGCTTTCGATACCATCGACCATGGTATCTTGCTGCGGCGTCTCAGGGGATTGGGAGTGGGAGGCACGGTTCTTCAGTGGTTCTCCTCCTATCTCCTGGGACGCTCGCAGTCGGTGTTGGCAGGGGGGCAGAGATCGGCCCCTAGGTCTCTCGTTTGTGGAGTTCCTCAGGGGTCGGTTCTCTCGCCTCTCCTGTTCAACATCTACATGAAACCGCTGGGTGAGATCATTCGTGGTTTTGGAGTTGGGTATCATCAATATGCCGATGATACCCAACTTTTCTTTTCGACCCCAAACCACCCCAGTGATGCCCTCGCTGTGATGTCCCGTTGCCTGGAGGCGGTTCGGGTCTGGATGGGGAGGAACAGACTTCAACTCAACCCTGACAAGACTGAGTGGCTGTGCATTCCGGCATCCCGGGACATTCAAAATGTTCCATCTCTTTCTATGGGGGGTGAGCTCTTACCCCCCGTGGATAGGGCTCGCAACTTGGGAGTCCTCCTAGATTCACGGCTTACCCTGGAAGACCATATAGTGGCCGTGACTAGGGGGGCTTTCGCCCAGGTTCGCCTGGTGCGCCAGCTGCGGCCCTATCTGGACCGGGATGCCCTGTGCACGGTCACTCATGCGCTCGTGACCTCTCGTCTTGACTACTGTAATGCTCTCTACATGGGGCTTCCCTTGAAGACCACTCGGAGGCTCCAACTGGTACAGAATGCGGCCGCGAGAGTTGTCTTGGGAGTTTCCCGGTACTCCCATGTTACACCTTTGCTCCGCGAGCTGCATTGGTTACCAGTTGTCTTCCGGGTGAGGTTCAAGGTCTTGGTTATGATCTTTAAGTCCTTACATGGCATGGGTCCGGGTTACCTCAGGGACCACCTGCTGCCGGCGTCAACTCCTCTCCGCCCTGTGCGTTCCCACAGAGAGGGCCTCCTCAGGGTGCCTCCGGTAAGGGAATGCCGACTGGTGGCCCCCAGGGGGAGAGCCTTCTCTGTGGGCGCTCCGGCACTATGGAATCAACTGCCGGTGGAGCTCCGGATGACATCAGACCTCCGAACCTTCCGTCGCGGCCTGAAGACCCACTTATTCGAATTAGCTGGTCTGGCCTGAAGGGGGAATATGGGCTTTTAAAATTGTTGTTTTATTATTGTATTATTGTTTTATTTGGGCATTGGTTTAATCTTATTTTAACTTTTGTATCGTAATTTATATATGCCCTGTGAACCGCCCTGAGTCCCTAGGGAGAAGGGCGGTATATAAATTAAATAAAACTAAACTAAACTAAACTATTGCTTTCTTTCACAGGGGGAATATTCCAAGTGAAGGGAAGAGTGAGAGTGAGAAGAGGGAAAGCCTGCTGGGGTTTTAAGATTTAGGTTTTAATTAGAAAGGAAAGGGGAGGGGGGATTTGGGATGGAGAGACCTGGGCAACGAGCGATGACAGAAGAGAAGGAGAGGCTAGTTGCTACTGCTTTGGAGACCAGTGGCCCATCCGAACTTTGATTATTATCACCTATACAAGCTGAGGACATTGTGGGGAGTTGCCCTTGCAGGGTGAGCTGTTGTCGCAGGGCACTGACTATCTTTGCTAGTGCTTCCTGCTGTTGCCTGGTTCCCCTCCCCCCCATTCTTCAAGTGGCTGCTACAAGTGATTGATTATTGCTCCCACGACTGCCAGGGGGCTGATAAACACTGTTGCATACTGACTGTCAAGGCCAGGGGCCAGATATTGCTGTTTCTGTAAACTCTGCTGACAGCGAGAACCTGCCTCCCCTCACTCCATGCGAGCTCCCACTAAACAGGACATTCCACTGACACCTTGAGAGTACAGATGTTGGGTGTAGCAGGAGAAAGGGAGGGATTAGGAGGGCCTGAGCTCTGGCAGCCCCTGACGCGGTTACACTATGGAAGTAAGATTCTGAAGGACCGAATAAACAGGAGTTACTAGAATGAGGCATATAGCCACTTGGCAGTTTTGATTATATTTTCCAGAATGAGGAGGATTAAATAGTACTGGAGTGGAATTGAATTGAGTGACTAATAGATGTATCATCAGATTATGAGATGCTATATCAAGGACTCTCGATTTACAATGCTTTAGGAGAATGAAGTCTTGATTTCCTTGATAGCACACAATATTCAATTTTGTCTAAAATGGAAATATACCATTTCTGTTTTTAATAAGTCACCCTTTTAAAGGAATATTTAAAGGAATATTTAGAATGAATAGCTTTAGTCATCAAATATTAAGAAGACTCTGTTACCTAGAGTTTCAAAAAGAACAATGTATTAAAATATACTAAAGTACAGCAAAATAGAAAATTCACACATCACTAAACTGCTGCACTCATTCCTCATACAAACACATTTTATTTATTTATTTATTTCTCACCTTTATCATTTTTACAAATAGCTCAAGGTGGTGAACATATCCAACACACCTTTCTCTTCCTATTTTCCCCACAACAACCCTGTGTGATGTCTCCCTTGAACAATTCCCCAGATGTGAGCTCAGGGGAGGATGAGCTAATTCCTGGCACATCAGAAAGTGAGTTGATTGATGACTCTGAACAGAAGGGATTTGGTGGAGGCTTCAGCTGTAGAAAGTTTGCAGTGAGAGATGGCCAGCAAAGAGGAGGAGAAACTGCCTTCTGCACCTCATTCAAGAATACATAGGTCAGTCTCTCCAAATGTCTCTCAATTCCAGGTCATCCATAAGCTCAAAAAAAGATCTAGGCAGTTTCGCACGGTTTGATATTCCATTAGAAGACCTTCTTTTGTCTTGTCCTGTGTCCAGAACTCCATTCCAATCTCCCATTAAAATACAAGTTTTATAATCCCATTGGGTTATTCTGTCATGTAAAAGTTTATAAATTTTTTCTTGATGTTGATTTGGTGCGTATATTCCAACCAAAAGTATTATCTTTCCTTCTATTATAAGTTCAATTGCAATATATCGTCCTTGTCCATCTGCCTCAATTAATTTAGCAGTTAGATCTTTCTTTAAGTATATAACTACTCCATTCTTCTTTTATGGGGCAGATGCAACAAAATGTATGCCCAATCTGGAGTTTGTCAAATACTTTTGGTCTACTACTTTAATATGTGTCTCTTGCAAACAAATAACATCATTTTTATATTGTTTCAAATAATGAAATATTTTTTTCCTCTTTTGTGGTGAATTTAAGCCATTAACATTCCAAGTTAGAAACTTGGTCACCATCTTTCGCGACTAGAAGCTTTTGGAACAATTCCTGCAGATTCATATGAACCTGTTGCTTTGGTCTTGCCCCTCCCACTGCTTCCGTTTTAGTAACTTCTTGAGTTTTAATTTGATCTTGCTGTTTCTGCTGTTCTTGCGCTTTTTGTCTGGCTGCTGCTCGCATCACTCTTTGGCCTCTAAGTTCCTCTATTGATTTCAAAGGCTGGTCCATATCCACAACTAATTGTAGTTCTTCTTCAACCAACAAATTCGAACCTTCCGCATAAATCTGCTTCTCTTCCATTTGAGCCTGTTTTTCTCTCCTTCACTTCTTTTTTTTCAGGCAATAGTGGCAAATCTACTTTCAGTACATTAAAATAAAATTCTTTTGCTTTCCCTATTGTATTAAGACAATATCTAGTACCTAAGTAGTTGACCACTATTCCAACCGGTATATCCCATCTGAACTGATGCTGCCTTTTTTTCAATTCATTTACCAGAAAAACAAACTCTTTCCTTTTTCTTAAAATTTTTGGAGGAATTTCTTTCAATATCAAAACTTCTTGATTTTCCACTTGGAACCTATTATTATAAAAAGCTTGAATAATTTCATTTCGAATCACCCTCTTCGAAAAATAAATCACCACATCTCTTGGTAAATTCATCTGCTTCGCAATCCAGGAGTTGACTCTAAAAACTTTTTCAATTTCCCGTATGAAATCCTCAACTTGCCAACCCATTATTGGTGCAAAGGCCTTTGCCAGTATCTCTCAGGTTTTCCTGTTTGTTCTCCTTCAGTCCTCTAATTCTTAAAGCAAATTCCATTTCTCTATATTGTAGCATTACGGTTTCATCTTCCATCTTTTCCATTTTATTTTGAGCCTCAGTCATCTTATCTTCCAAAGCAATATTGCCCTGAGTTAATTCTTCCATACAATCATCCATGTTTTGAATATGTTGTGCCAGTCCCTGAAATGCCAATAGAATATCTTCCCTTATTTCTTTATTTTTAATCTGCATAGTTTCTTTAATTTCTCCAATCTCTTCTGACATTAACTCAAATTTATCATTCATTTTTTCATCTATTTTTCCATCTTGTTTTCTATTTTCTCCATCTTATCATTTATTTCTTTTTCTATTTCTTTAGTTTGAGATTTCAAAGCCTCCTGCAGGTCTTTTAATGTCAAAGTTTGTGGGGGGGGGGATTAAAGCCTATATGTTTGATTGCTGTGCTGGCGAAGTCCCTGCATTCCTGGGGCCCCCAGGTTTTGATGATTTTAATGACATCTTAAATCAATTTTATTCTCTGTATTTAAAAAGATTAATCAAGTCAAAATGTTTATAGTCTTGCTGTTCTCTTCTTAAAATTTGTTTAGGTTCTTATAATTTTCTTATAGTCTTTACAGTTTTCAATATCCAAACAGCCACTTTCACTTTCAAAGCACTTTCAATTCTTTATTACAAAGAATCATTCAGGCACCATCTTCCCTTTCTTTTTAAAATGACAGAAAGAAAGTTGAGATTCCAGAGTTAAAGTCTTATACTTGCTGTTTATACTGCTCCCGCATCCGCTCTGCCTGCGTTAATTCCTCAAGATAACAATGAGATCAAGTCAAGTCCAGCAGGAGTGGATTCAGTGTCTTGCTCTGCTTTGAAGCAGAGAAATCCTCCGATCCGGAGTGTTTCCAGCCTTTGGGGGAGCTCTCACCCTCCAAGCCCCAGAATAAACACTCTGGGGCTCTAGGGGAGCTCTACCCCTACCTGGAAACTCCCCTTCCCCTCTTTGCCTGAGGGGAAGGGTTTTCAGCCATGGAACAGCTGATTGTCGTCTGCTCCGTGGCTTTTACGGTATCAGAGGGCTGGCGGTCGATTTCGACCATCCACGCTGCTGAAGCGCCACCCGGAAGTCCCTTGTTTGCATAAGATTGCTATATGTAATACCCTGTATTCTGCTTTGGGAAGTCTGGGGGGGGAGGGAAGGGGGGAGGGTTGATGGGGAGGGGGGGTGTTTATTATTAAAATTTTGTAACATTTTTCAATTAAAAAAAAAGAATACATAGGTCAGAGAAATGGCAGGAGCAGAGAAGGTCAGCCAGACTACTTGAGGAAAGAGGGCCCTGCCAGGCTTGATGGGTTGCACTGGAAGCTGGCTATTTATCACAGCAGATAGATGGAAACAACATGCTTGTTTTCTAGCTCTATATTTGATCATCATTATTACTGCTTCACTCTGATTGACACCATATTTGGAATTGCTCCTTGGAGACTGTGAACTTTTCTTGCCCCATAAACTCTCTTCTGTGGATTTAAGTTTTGCCTGGTGGATTTCAGTTTTTCTGGTGGTGTTATTTTGTTTGAACAACTTTCAAGTGCTTTGTTGACTATTGGGCCATTGATCTGTGGACTAACTTTGGTCTGCTCATGGCTGGACTTGAATGGGATAGTTCTGGGTTTTTGGTGAAGGGAATTGCTGTTGAATATTAATAAACTCACTAAACCACAGCTACATGTGTGTGAGAGTGAGTTTGGGCTGAGAGTGTCTGGCCCAAGGTCACCCAGTTGGTTTTAATGGTCAAAGCAGAATTTGTACTCATGGTCTCCTGCTTTCTAGCCCAGTACCTTTACAACTAGACCAAACTGGTCCTATTTTGCTTCAGAGCATGCAAAGAAGAAGATAAACATATACGAACATTAAAAATATTTAGTGAGAAACCAAGTGTCAGAAAACTTAAAGAGATACAAATTAGATAGGTAAAATGAGAACCCAGATTGTTGGGGGCAATTAAGCTGACTTTGTAATAATGCCACTTGGGGGTGTATGAAAGCCCTAATAAGCAGGCATATACATAGAATGAAGGCTATTTATTGCTAAGCTTGTAAGCCACCCTGAGTCTTCGGAGAAGGGCGGGATAAAAATGGAATTAAAATAAATAAAAATAAATAATAAACATTTTATGGGTGGTGGAAAGATCAAAATAATAAAATGAGGAAGTTTGCTTTTGTTTCACTGACCACAACAGCCCTTGACTGTGTAGTTCATGCTGGAACATTGATTGATTGTGTTAGTTGTTTACTTCACCAGGATGATCAGCCTCCAACATAGCCCTTCCAGTGATGAACCCATTTCTATTGTAGTTGTGTCCATTCACCTTGCTATTGATCCTCCTCTTCTCTTTCCTTCCATTTTTCCAGCATTATGGAGCTGAGCCGTCACATGTTTTTGTTTTTTGAGAAAAGGTACATTGTAGAAAGAAGAAAATTATGATGTAACCTTAGACAGAGAGAGGATAAAGTATAAATACATTGATAATGTCCTTTGATATTAAAAGCCACTTTTTTCTCTTTTTTCTGCTTGCTTTTTTTCTTTCTTTGTTTACTTTTTCACTTATTATTTTTCTTACTTTCAATTAAAATTTGTACTCGTATTATTCTGCTTGACACATCTAATAAAAATTATAAAAGTAAATAAAATACAGCCAATTTCAAGAGCTTTTTCAAATTGATACTGCAAAACAGCTGAGGCAGCAATGGTTGTTAAAATAGTTTTTTCACTGTTTGAGCAGAAGATATAAGGTGCTCATTATTATTATTATTTCTTTATTTTAAAAGTTCAAAGCGAAATATTTCAGGGGACAAAGCATCCACATGGAGAAAACATTTTCAGAAGAGAGATGGATCTGTTCAGCTGATGGAAGAGAATAAAAGAATCAAATATTTTAAAAGGAAAAAAAAGACAACAGAAACTGTAAAATATTCACCTTGCCATTTCACGCTCCAAATTTTCAGTGAAAAGGATATTGCTGGGCCACCAGTAGGAATAATGAGAAATAGCATATATAAAGGAAGCAAAAGGAATGTCTTAGACATGCAATATAGTTTATTGTGTACCCATAATGGACTCTTTCATTATGCCTAAATCTTATGGTGGTAAGTCTATTCTGTTCCAAAGTTTCTCTTTGCCTTCCCTGTTGAATCTGTCAGCAAGATATTAATGGACAATTCAAACTAGCTGTAATGTGCAATAGGAACACCTGTCTGCTATAAAATGGTCTCCGAAGGGCCACTCATTTTCAAAGTAATTGGACAGCCATCAGATGATAATTTACAACCAATGGATGATCAAGGTTTTCAAACTAGTTTGTCAAAAGAAAATCTGATTTATAACGGTGAATCTGGGCCATACTTTAATATGGTTATGCAAATCAGCCCTCAATTTATTTGAATTTCAGATCTGTGATTTGAAGCAGGCATGATTGGATTTATACTAGAGAATCAAGAGTCAGAGAAGGCATAATTTGGTTTGATAATTTGAGAGCAAACCAATTTATTTTAAGCCATTTAAAAGTTTAACTGAAAAGGATTTGTCCATAACCTACAAAAGGAATTGCATCTACTCCAGTTTTTGGAAGACTGTGAAAGTAATCCCTCTTGGGAAGGATCTCCTTAACAAAGAGCAATTTTCAGCTTTTCTGAATGAAACTGGGAAAAGTTCATATGGAATTATTTATGAAAAATGTATTGTTGACTTTCTGCAACCTCAGAATTTGCTCTGATTTCACCTAGGGCTGAAGTTTCATAAAGATTCCCAAGTTAGAAAAATATCAATTAATGGTATTTATAATCATTTCAGAATCATTTAAAGAGAACTGAAAACAAATCAAGGAGATACACTAATGATGAAGTATTGAGAGGTATCAAGATGAAGTAACAAAACAAATTTATCATTCAAGTTAGTTGTCTGAAGATTGGTCCAAAATTCTAAGACCTTGCAACTCAGTAATAATAAAAATGACAGAAAATTAAGATGTAATGTTTCTCATTAACTTAAAGCAATTATACACTGCAACCCTAAGCTGCTGATCACCCATGATCTACTTTGGATAGGAAGTTGGCTTATGAAATGCCTTTTAAGATTTCAACCCCAACTTTGACCACAGTGATGGTCTCATGTTTTGCTGAGACTGAATTTGTCATAATTCCAATGGGTGACTTCCCTTCTTTACCTCTTCTACTTATGTCAGAAAAGCAAGCACAATTATTTTATTTTCATGAATTGGTCTTTTATGACAGGATCCCCAACCCAATACTGGTCTGCAGCCCATTGGAAACGGCTGAACAAGCAGCAGGCGAGCACACAAAGCTCCATTTGTGCCTGCGGGGCATTAGGTTGCATGAGCAAAACTATCCCCTCCCTCCCACACCATTACTGTCGCTGCTGCTGATGGTTGGAGTTGAAAAGTTTGAAAAATGCTGTTTTATGACACATGGTTTCCAGTAAGAGACATTTTCATGACTTTTTTGGACTCCTCTTTATATTTGATATCTTCCTGCTTAGTCTGTCACCTGATGAAGTAGTAAAATAACTCCCCTGCCCCCCCCTTTTTACTATTTTCCCTTTCCCTTGTGCTAGAAGGAGAGAATTGCAGAACTTTTTTCAATTTCACTTTACTAGAGTGAAATTTGAACCTGGGGGGAGGAAGCACAGGTCCATGGAAGTAACAATCAACGACTTGAGTGGAGGGGTCATTTCTGTCACAATGGACAGTAGCCTTCTGATATAAAGGTGCAACAAAGTGCAACAAGAAACCAAATGCTGTTGTTTGTACCAGTACAAACAGGAAAACACTGCTGTTAATTTGAATACAGTGGCTTGTGGATGACATTATATATTCCTGCCATTGAAAAATAGTCCTCCTAAATTTTTTGGACTCTGAAGTGTGTTAGTCTGGCTAAATTCATGATGACTGCATTCTTTTATGTCAGAGGTGGGGAACAATGGCCTTTTTATGACTTGTGAACTTCAACTCCCAGAATTCTAGGAGCTGAAGTCCACAAGTCATAAAAAGGCCATCATTCCCCACCCCTGCTTTATGCATTATAGGTTTATACTTCTGGAATCCTAGAATTCAGAGATCCCCCTACATCTCCCTATTGAGAAGGAAGGGGCACAGGCAAATATTTTATATTTCTATTTAGAATTGCAGGTTTTGTTTTTTAACTTTGTTTTTGCATTTTAGGGACTTTTGCAGAAAGATTTGCCCTAGCAAGTAGTTATGTGAAACATATGCAAAAGTTAATTCTTAGCACAACTGAATAAGATATTCTGGCACATATTGAAATCACTTTTCTCTCTTTATCTCTGGCAAGATCATCACTATCATATTTAGGAGATTTGCACTTCTCTACAGCTGCCTGCTATATAATGTAATAGTTCCCCCCCTTGGTTTATTAAATAATATTTGTGGGATGCACAGGAGAACCTGCTGATGGTATAAGAGTCTTTTCAATGCAGCCATTTAGCAATACTGCACCCTTCCAAATACAAACAACATTAAAAAAAACTATTTTCTTATAATTGTTCAGAGGGTACCATAGTGAAATATAATCATGGATTTAGACATGTTTCTGTGGTTACCAAATTACTCTTAGTTGGGCCAAGTTGCATTCAACCAGAGCTGTTATGACAATACTGTAAACGTGCAATTGCTATAGCAAATGGTGGGAATAAGAGCTGAATAACAATTAAAGTTTGGATGATGGACTTTTTAGGAGCACAGCAGACTTTTCCCATCAACCTTTATTTGTACTGTATTCTAGCAGTTAATACTTTGTGATTTAATTTGCTTCCCTATTTGTTCATTTAAGAGTATATTTTTCTCATCCACCAGAATTCACTCCTTTTGCTTCATGCTTTGTGTATATGGATGATCTTTTCAGTATGTTGCTATTAAGCCTTCTGACCATGCTGGTATGAGAAATATGGTTGAAGGGTTAGCCCTATGCTTAGGAATAGAGCTGGAGAAAGTCAACAGATGGAAACAGAGCTCTTTGTTCATGAGTTGCAATGACGAACCTGAAAGGGGTAGACTGATTTCAGCTCTCTTCCAAGTCTAGAGGCTAGCCAAGCAGATGACCCATGCTGAAGATAGTGGCTTGCAAATTATAAAGAACATTGATTCAAATATTTTTTTAATCAACAGAACAAAGGCAACAATTTCTTTTCCTTGACTGCACTCATGAACTGAGTGCTTATTCTCTTTGTAGTATTATTAATAGTGTTGACTGTTTGTTTAGGTGCCATCAGGTCATTTCTGACTCATAGTGACCCCATAGATAGATTTTCTTCATGGGATCTGTCTCTACCCTTGTTTTTCAGATCTGTCAACAGTACATTTCACTATATAAATTGCTGCTGGTTGTCTTCTTCTTTTTCCTTCTACCTTTCTGAACATTGGAGTCTTTTCCAGAGAGCTAAATCTTTACATTATGTATCAAAAGTAGGATATTTTCAGCCTGGTCATTTGTGCCTCAACTGAGATCTCTGGGTTGATTTGTTTGATGATCCATTGGTTCGTTGTTGTTGTTTGGTTGTCCATGGTATCTGTCCAGGGTGTTCTCCAACGTCAAAGTTCAAAAAAATCAATATTTTTGTTACCTTGCTTCTTTGACACAAGGAAAGAATCCAGACATCATGAAAATGTGACATAGTTTTAGTGAGGTTAGATGGTTGTTGTTCTCCTGTAATCTTGATTTGTATTTATGTTATTATATTGTTTTAAGTGCTTTAATAGTTGTAGCCATATATAGTTAATCGATGGATGGATGGATGGATGGTTAGATAGATGAGATAGATAGATAGATAGATAGATAGATAGATAGATAGATAGATAGATAGATAGATAGATAGATAATAAATGATAGACAGGGAAAAAGAAAGAAAGAAAGAAAGAAAGAAAGAAAGAAAGAAAGAAAGAAAGAAAGAAAGAAAGAAAGAAAGAAAGAAAGAAAGAAAGAAAGAAAGAAAGAAAGAAAGAAAGAAAGAAAGAAAGAAAGAAAGAAAGAAAGAAAGAAAGAAAGAAAGAAAGAAAGAAAGAAAGAAAAGAGTCTTTTCACTGATAATAGGGAAACTTAACAGTCACCTGGACTGTAACAGCTTTCCACCAGACAAGTTTAAGGGGCTTTTGTAGTGAGGATTGACAGCTCACCCGTTTTCCATAGCAATGAATTCTATCCAATTTTAGAAATGAAGGGCAATGCTAAAGTATGTCTCTCAATGTTTTGTACTCAAAAGTGACAGCAAATGTCACTTTGCTAAAGATGTAGCAAATGCCACCTAGCCGCCACCTGAGCAGACGATGAATTTCTAAGAGCAGGATGAATGGGAGGGCAAATCATCACGGTAATGCTGAGTTTCAGGAACAGCCTGCAGGGAAAAATACTCCCAGTCAGATCGTCTCCTAAGCTCCACCCCACAAGAAATCACCACATTTGGTTAATTGGCTCTTGATACAGATTCTAGCTGCATTACATATTCCCTCATTCTGCTATAAATGGAATCAGACCGCTACCTCCTGTCACCCATATTCTCATGAGGCATTGTCAAAAGAATGTTGCTGTTTTAGCAACATTTTAAAAAATGAATAATTGATTATGAAGTTTACTCAATCCCTTGTTCCATGCTAAACCTGGGGAAAAATATGCAACAAACATGTCGGACATACACTGATGCTGAACTGATGCCACAGCTTTGTCATTCATATGCATAAACACATACATACACACACATACATACATGCAAATAAAGATGCACACATGCATACACAGTATTCAGTATTTATCCCATTTTTCACAGACACCAGATTACATGTGTTTGCCTCCCATTTTTGTTCTTTAATTAAAACAACAATGATTGTGGTCAAATAATCATTCATTCTAGTGCTGCTATTTCAAAAACCTTTGAAATCCAAAGGTTTTGTGTATGTGTGCATGTGTGAGTAATGGTAAAAGAAAAATATTTAAATATTAAACAGACCAGGAATGGATTATATCAGACCCAGTTTCATAACCATAAAGCACTATGCTTAGAGCTTAAGAGCTTTCCCTCATTGCGCATTTAAGCACCAGACATCCAGAGGGTGCCTTGCATTTTAAAATAGACTCAGTTTCATTACACTAGTTGTTTCTTCCCTTGTGAAAAGAACAAAACAAAATAAAACAAAACCCTCATTCAGATATATATCTTTATTTTAATTTCCCAGATAGCAAAACCCCAGTGGGATAATCTCCTAGCAATCCATATGTGAAGGCAGATTTTCAGTTCAGCAAATCCTCAAGTTATTTGATTTGATCTCAGAACAATTTAATTGAAACAACAGAAAGCCACAAAGTATAATTCTTACATGCATCTCTTTAAGGTTAATGAAAGATTGTTTTAAAATAATGAAAATAATCTTATGGCCAATAGGTGAACTCATATTCATATTCAATAAATCCAGGATTTTCAATGAAACAGCATATTAAATATAATCTTGGGAACTGGTTCACATTGAATTGTGAATATTGAACTGATTGCATCAAGGCTGTTTTATAGGCAGCACATAAGCAAAATCCTTGGTACAGGATTTTAACAGCATTGTTAAAAATGTTTTCCAAGAAATTGCTGGAAGGGCAGAATAGAAATTTCTATCGCTAAATAAACAGTAAAAATCAGATTATTAGTAGATAATGTTGGTTGATTTGGGACTGTGATATTGGACTAGGCTCAAAGTTGAACAAATAGTTATTTCTATTTTACCTTATTTATTTATGCAATAAGTTTATACTCTACTTTTGCCCAGAAGCTCAAGGCAATATTCATTCACTTTATATTCACTATGTTGCCTCATGAGGAAATGTAGCTGTGTTAGAGAAAGCAAGACTGACCAGCCCCAAACCCAATTCGTTTCCATGCCTAAAGATGGAATTGAACCTGAATTCCCCAAGTCCTAGTATAATACCCCGATTCAATATACACTGCCTCTTCCTCTGTAATGAAACTACGGTAAATTCCCAAAAAAATAAAAAAAATAAAAGCAAATTCTCTGTGTTTATTTGTTGCTGATGCCCAGTAGAGACTGAACAACACAAGCTGAAATAATGGCTGTCAACTTGCTTCCTGCCACAGGCTCATTTCCCTCCCAGAACACATCCTGCTTCCCATGGCAAGACCAGTGTGGAAATGCATCCCACAGCCTTACTGGAACTCCTTGCAAAACTTACTGAAAATTTGACTCCATCGCAATCTCTCAAGTTGATTGGTTGTAGTTGAGTTAACTGACCAGATTCAAGGAGGGTCTAAATCCTAGTAGACAGCATTGCTGGCTGTTTAAGAGCATCTCTGCTTCTATTCCTTCCACCGGTACCCTTATGTCCATTAATCACACCAGCCTTTAACTAATTTGTTTCAGAAGAATGAACTCATGCAGGTTCAAGAGTCATGAAACTAAATCTTTTCCATGTTATATTAAATAACATGGATGACCAACTGAATACAGTCCCTTCTCTCAGCTATGCTTAACGGCTAAGAAGATGAAGAAATGGGACTTTAAATGATAACTGATTAAAAATTCCTCTATTTTGCCATCTACTAAGTTTATCTCACATTCAGATTGTAGATGCTTTTCACTCATTTTTAATACTTGTACTGTAAGTGTTTTAAAATATTTGTGAACTACAGATGCATTCCCCTGAGCCCCTCTGATCAGGCATTCTTTGTTGAAGATAATACATGTGTCTCATTTCTTAAATATACCACTCCATAAGGCAGCCAACAATCTAGCCTCTCAATTAAATAAATAAATCAACCAGCCAAAGTAAAGCAAAGAAATTACCCAAAGTAAAGCACTCTTCAGCTTCATTGATCCACTAGGAACCTCATGTTTCAGTCTCTCTTACTGAAACCAATCGGATTCAAGAAGATGCAGCATCTTTCTCATTTGTAATGTTCTGCCAGGTGAATATTGCTTTTACAACATTTGGGGAAAGAGCAATATCTTCACAAAGTTCTATAGGGATTTTGTTCTCATGAGCCATGAGAGATGTATTGAAAAACAAATACCGTCTGACTTGTGAAAGACTTTAGAACTCATTGGAAGGCAAAGCAACTTCTCACAACTTGAGGTCCAAAGTTCAGTCCTTAGTATTCCCAGTTAGAAGGATGGTCATTTCAGATTAGAATATTTGCAGGTCACAGCAAACAGTGTGGGGCTAAGCTGGCTTAAAGGTTTCTAAATTTATTTCTTTTTTAAGCTTCACAAGTTAAGCTAATCATCCACTGCATTGTGATTTGTAAACATTTCATTGATATTTGAATAAATTGCCTGAAGGTAACAAATTAACTTGTCAGAGGAAAATTAATCAATCCCAAATATTGCTTCTAAATTCTATCCTTGATAATTTTTTGAAAACAATTATTTTTTTTTCTTTCCAGGTTGGCTTAAAATAATGGCTGTTATCTACATAACCAAGTTCTGCAACAATATCTTACATCTAGATATACCGTAATTCAGAGAAATCCAGTAAACAAAAATGATATTGTTGTTACAAATAAAAGATGTTAAGCAACATTCATATTCATATTTGGATAAAAATCCAAGATTTAAATTCATGCTGGAATGATATGACAATTGATCATAGCCAAGTTTTTCAGGGGAGGGTGGGCAGGATCTTCATAATCTGTATTATGTAGACGAGAAGGTCCTCATTTGCATAGCAGCATGATATGCAGAACTTCTGCTAGTCAGATAGAAACAATCCAGCTTTCATGTACTTATGCTTATATGGATAAACAACAATGTTCAACATCTTTTGTCTTGTATCCCCCTGACTCCCCCTCTCCAAGCCATCTCCTCCTCCACCACTTCCTCCTCTCCTCTTCCTCCATAGGATTCCAAGCCTTAACTCTCTCTTATCCATCCATCCATCCATCCATCCATCCATCCATCCATCCATCCATCATATTTATATGGCCACCCATCTTATATACACTATATGACTTTGGGTGGTTAAACAAGTAAAACAGAATGAAAGCAGAATAGAAACACAACCAATTAATACAAACAAAAATAACATAAAATAGCTCCAACAGCACTCATATTATACCACAATCAATATAACCAAGAAAGAGGCTTACCAACATTACCAAGGCCCTAGGCTTGGTGGTAGAATTCTGGTGGCAGCATCAAGTTTTTAATACTTTCAAAGGCCAGAGTCAGATCTAGGGGTGCAGGGGAATGATGTTCTATAGAATGAGTACCATGAGTACCATGGCAGAAAAAGACCTCTTCTTGGATCCCACAAGATGGCATTCCCTTCATGGACCAAGACCATGTGTCTTCCACAGATCTAGAAGTCCAGAAAATTTTCTACAGTATATGAATGAACTTCTAGAAGATTCAAAATCCTTCACTACTTGCTCAGTAGCCAAATGTTGTGTTGCCACAAGGAAAATACAGTAAGCCATGAATAGTCGCAGGAATAACCAGTGCTGGCTTGTGCAACTATTTTCAAATTCAATATGCAGTTTCTACAACTATTGTTTTGTTTTAGGTGACATTGCAGTATTTTAGATTTGTACTTGCAGTTTATTAAAATAATTTTTTACAATAATTTCTGTTATAGAGACTTCTTGCTATGTTGTTATTTTACTCTATTTTATTTGACTTTCACTGTATATTTGTAAAGTTTGCTGGTAACCTACTGAATAAACATCACTTACTACTAATCTATTTTTCAACTTTATTTGATGGAAAGGATTATCTTATGTATGTAAAAGTATCTTTATTTCAGATCCTTCTAGGTATGTAAAACTGAGAGTTTATCAGAAGTATTGAGTTTTCCCAAACTATAACAAAATAGATGCCCATGGGATGATCATAGAAATTTATTCCCATGAAAGAACAATAGTTACTTGTGTCAATAGCAAGTATGATTCACCATGCTGGGAAAAAACAAAACAAATATTTTCTATGCCTATACAGAATAGGCAATAAAAATAAATGCTATTCAGAAAAGCAACTGCCTTTTCTTCTACGTACATAGAACCTCATTCTTCCCATCTAAAATCATAATCCTCTGTATGGAATGGTTGCCACAGACAGGATTAAAACACATCTGAAAATGATTATTTCAGAAAGTAATGATCTACTACATAATATAAATAATACCCCGGGTCCTGGAGCATATATTGATACAACTTCTTGATATATACAACAGTTCATCTTACAAACTTTGGGATTCTTTTCCTGGCAGCAGTAATGTTACTTCTGGTTGAATCATGCATGGTTTACAAGCACAGGAAATCTTCAGTTATCTCAAACTGAGGCTTGACCCCTATTGCTATCTGAGCAATGCCACCAATATTTGCAATCCACTCTATAGAAAGAGAATAGTGCATATATTGTGCTATCATTTTATTGAGAGATTATGAAATTTCATTAATCACTTTATTAATGACACTGAATATTAGATAAAGAAGGCAAATGACAAAACATGTGGTAATATGATGGAAACCACATGATTTACATTAAAAAGGTAAAGGTAAAGGTTCCCCCACACATGTGTGCTAGTCGTTTCTGACTCTAGGGGCCGGTGCTCATCTCCGTTTCAAAGCCGAAGAGCCAGCGCTTGTCCGAGGACGTCTCTGTGGTCATGTGGCCGGCATGACTAGACACCAAAGGGGCACGGAACGCTGTTACCTTCCCACCGTAGTGGTCCCTATTTTTCTACTTGCATTTTTTACATGCTTTCGAACTGCTAGGTTGGCAGAAGCTAGGACAAGTAACAGGCGCTCACTCTGTTACACGGCACTCGGGATTTGATCTGCCAAACTGCTGACCTTCTGATCGACAAGCTCAGCATCTTAACCCACTGAGCCACCCCGTCCCTTACATTACATTAGGTACTTACATTACATTCCTTACACTAGGTACTTGCAATAGACTTCAGGAGAATGAACGATCGGCATTTGTACCTTTGTACCATTTTTTTACCTTATGACATATGTTTGTCATGTTCATATCATTGAAATTTGTACTGGATACATAATATGTGACATATTCACACTATCAATCAGAATAGAGCTGGATGGGACCTTGGAGATCTTTTAATCCAACTCCCTGCTCAAGCAAGAGACCCTATACCATTTCAGATAAGTGTCTGTCCAGTATCTTCTTAAAAACCTCCAGTGATGATGTACCTACAACTTCTGAAGACAAGCTGTTCCACTGGTTAATTGTCCTCACTGTTAGGACATTTCTCCTTAATTCCAGGTTGCTTCTCTCCTTAGTTTCCATCCAATGATTCTTGTCCTCCCCTCTGGTAGTAAGACATACTCCTTGACACCCTATATATAGCATACAATCTCTTACCAAGAAGAGATAACTTATTTTCAGAGTACTTTTTTTTAAAGCTACTTTAGTGAAACTGGCTCGTTGAGCAAATATGTTCTTTTCACTACCTTTAAATATTTAAAATAAGCTAAAGCCTGGATCATCTTTCTATGTTCAATGTTTCCTCTTTCCAGGTCTTCCTTCCTTCCTTCCTTCCTTCCTTCCTTCCTTCCTTCCTTCCTTCCTTCCTTCCTTCCTTCCTTCCTTCCTTCCTTCCTTCCTTCCTTGTAGAGGAGTGTTTATGAGGTAGACACACATCTTTCTGACATCCTATAACTTCTATCTTCTATCTTCCAGTATTCTCCTTCTCCTCATCATGTATCCAGTAGGGGGATTCAGCTGGATAGCACTGGTTCGGTAGAACTGGTAGCTAAATTTTGCTGCATTCACAGAACCATATGGCTTTCAGTCCAGTGTAGGTCTTGGAGGCCTGGAGGAAGCCTCCCAGGCCTAGAACTGCTCACCAGAAGTGCATGGATGCCACTTCTGGAAGTCTGTTTTAGGCCTTGGAGGCCTGGAGGAGACCTCCCAGGCCTAGAAGAGCCCACTGGAAGTGCCTGGATGCCACTTCTGGAAGTCCGTTCTAGGCCTCAAAGGACCAGGCCTGCATCAAATAAGAGAACTGGTTGTTCAAGTATTTGAATTCCACCACTGCATGTATCTACGTATAAACAAGTTGAGGATACAGAAAGAGGATGCAATTGGTGGAGTTAAGTGTTAAGTAATGATAAAACAGTGAATGTAAGGGTTGAAAGGAAGCTTGTACAGCAGCTTATCCAACCTCCCTTCCCAGTACAGGAATAAGTTCTACAGCACCCCTGTCAGCTTCCCATCTAGCCTCTGATTTCCAGTGAAGGAGAATTCATACTTCCTTGGGCAATCTGTTTTATTACAGAACAGCTCTTACCACCTTTTTTCTTGAAGTCCAATTGAAATCTACTTCCTTATTATTGAAACCCTTGGCTTCTTGTCCTATCTTCTAAAACAATGATCCTGCTCCATCTGCTGCATGATAGCTCCAACATGTCTACAAGCAGAGGGGCAGCACAGAGAAGAAATGGTGATGGGAGAGGCAGGAATAGGGCAGAGAGTGGATGGGAAATATTTGGGCAGTGGGAAAAGAGGGGCAGCAATACAAAAATCTATGGAAGCATTACAGAAAACATCCAAGCCATAGCGCCCCCTCATCAGATTACACATGGTTTGGAGGCTATGCCTTTTATATCCCTAATTTAGGTATTACATAGAACCTTAATATAGAATAGAATAGAATAGAATAGAATAGAATAGAATAGAATAGAATAGAATAGAATAGAATAGAATAGAATAGAATAGAATAGAATAGAATAGAATAGAATAGAATAGAATAGAATAGAATAGAGCTGGAAGGGACCTTGGAGGTCTTCTGGTCCAGCCCCCCGCTCAAGCAGGAGAACCTATACCATCTCAGACAAGTGACTGTCCAGTCTTTTCTTCAAAACCTCCAGTGATGGAGCACCCACGATTTCTGAGGGCAAGTTGTTCCATTGGTTAACAGTCCTCACTGTTAGGAAGTTTCTCCTTAATTCCAGGTTGCTTCTTTCTTTGATTAGTTTCCAACCATTGTTTCTTGTCCTGCCCTCTGGTGCTTTGGAGAATAATTTGACCCCGTCTTCTTTGTGGCAACCTCTCAAATACTGGAATACTGTTATCATGTCACCCCTATTTCTTCTTTTCTTTAGAGTAGCCAAACCCAAGTCCTGAATTCTAAAACCTTCATTCTAAAACCTTTATAAAACAACAACAATAACAACAAAAATATTTTAAAAGCTCCAACTCTACTTCTTGACAATTGCATTGATTTTACTGATGTGTTTTATGAGCCCTACTTTTAGATTTTTAATATTCTATGTTTCTATCCCTGGTATGGGTTCAGACTGACAATGGACACATGGATCCCAAAAAGATCAATGGAAAGGTAGATTTGCTTAGTTTCTAGTCTATGGATATCAATTATCTAAAGAATATTTTGGTGGAAACCTAAATAGATAAATATCCCCAACCGTGTATAACACATTTTTTGATATTTCTTTCTAGTCTCATGTTAGCTAGTTTTGCAAGACAAGTATATAAATACATAATCAGATGGAAGAAAGAAATTATTTGGAAGAGCAACACAGATTTTCTAAAATGAATGAGATGGAAAGTCGGAGAAGAAAGAAATGGATATAGAAGATAAAGGAAGGGAAAAAAATTCCAAGTAACACTACGCTGGAGATTTTTTAAGTTTGGAGTGTGTAATTAAGTTAAAAGATCTGGCAAGATTTCACTGGGCTTGTTCTTTTTAATCCTTTGTTTTTGAATACTAGCATTTCATTTTTTTATTTTAAATAATATTTTATTAACATAGCATAATAGTATGTTTGACTGCTTTTTTAGTTGCATGAATAAACTACACCTGATATAACAACCTGGTCCTGTCCATAAATGAAAAATTTAAAAGACCCACAGCTAATATTCTTTCCATCTAGCATTTACAAAAGAGACTTGCAATTTACATATATAACAATTATCACTCAGTAAGGTATCTATTTTTCTTTCATTGTATTTCATTTTCAGAAGGTAAACACTGTGAAAAACAATGCTGTTCATTCATGGGCCATCAGGCATCTTCACAACTGTTTAAATTACTGAACCATTTGGAAATAATAGACACTATGGAATACATATAAGTAGCTCTTAAGCTATAAATGATGTGACCTTTTCTCTGGGTCTAATAATGATTCCTCTTGAGATTCATTACAGCTTTCTGCCTCAGGGAATCTGACACCAATCACCTGCCAAAGCAACAAACTCATCTTGACATATTTTAGCTTTCTATGAAGGTGCAGATTCCTGCAAAGGCCTCTGGTTATACCAATTCTGAAAGTGTCATGTGATAAGAGGCTGGAATGAAGGCTATGAAGATTTGCACTCTCACTAATAATACTGGCATAGGGCTACTTTAAAAGTCTCACCTTTTCTCTCTTTTTTTTTTTGACAAGGCACATCCCTTTGTTTGGCCTTGAATGCCTCCATCCCATTTTTTAAGAGAGCAGTATAGATTTAAAATACACAACAAAGAAACATATATTAATCTTGGTATTGATCACTGCATTATCTGGGTGTTGATTCCTGGAAAGTTTGGGGGTTTTTGTTTCCTTTTTGGATTTTTGATTGTCTCTTTTGAATGCTATGTAAATGTCATTTTTTTCTATGTGCATATTGATGGCTGATTTGTCTGAGTGCTAGGCTACTAGAAAATATCTAATAGAAGGTCTCCATAGTTCAATTGCCCCTTCATGGATTACTGCCTTGTCGTGGTGAAGGGGCTTGTGTAACTCAATGAAGCTATAAGCTATGCAGTGCAGGACCACCCAAGATGGAAAGGTCATAGCAGAGAGTTCTGACAAAATGTGATCTGCTGGAGAAGGAAATGGCAAACCACTCCAGTATCTTTGCCGTGAAAACCCTATGGACAGTACCAAAAGGCAAAAGGATATGACACTGGAAGATTAGCCAGTCAGGTCGGAAGGCGTCCAATATGCTACTGGGGAAGAGCAGAGGGCTAGTACTAGTAGTACCAGAAAGAATGAAGTGACTGGGCCAAAGCCGAAAGGATGCCCAGCTGTGGATGTATCTGGTGGTAAAAGGAAAGTCCGATGCTGTAAAGATTTTTTCTCCATAGGAACCTGGAATGTAAGATCTATGAATGAAGGAAAGCTGGATGTGGTCAAATAAGAGATGATAAGACTGAACATCGACATCTTAGGTATCAGTGAACTAAAATGGACAGGAATGGTTGAATTTAATTCAGATGACCATCAGGTATATTACTGTGGGCAAGAATCCCTCAGAAGAAATGGAATAGCCTTCATAGTCAATGAAAGAGTAGGAAAAGAAATACTGGGATACAATCCCCAAAATGACAGAATGATCTCAGTTCGAATCCAAGGCAAACCCTTCAGTATCACAGTAGTCCAAGTCTATGCCCCAACCACCACTGCTGAAGAGGATGAAATTGACTGGTTCTATGAAGCCCTACAGCACCTTATAGAACTAACACCAAAAAATGATGTCCTTATCATCATGGGGGATTGGAATGCTAAAGTAGGAAGCCAAAAGATAACTGGAATAACAGGCAAGTTTGGCCTTGGAGTACAAAATGAAGCAGGGCACAGGCTGACAGAATTTTGTCAAGAGAATACAATGGTCATAGCAAACACTCTTTTTCAACAACCGAAGAGATGGATCTACACATGGACATCACCAGACGGTCAACACAGAAATCAGATTGACTATGTGCTCTGCAACCAAAGATGGAGAAGCTCTATACAGTCAGTAAAAACAAGACCAGGAGCTGACTGTGGCTCAGACCATGAGCTTCTTGTTGCAAAGTTTAGGCTTAAATTAAAGAAAGTAGGGAAAAGCGCTAGGCCAGTCAGGTATGAATTAAATCATATCCCTGTTGAATATACAGTAGAGGTGACAAATAGATTTAAGGAATTAGATCTGATAGACAGAGTGCCTGAAGAACTATGGACAGAGGTTCGCAACATTGTACAACAGGTAGCAACCAAAACCATCCCAATGAAAAAGAAATGCAAGAAAGCAAAATGGCTGTCTGAGGAAGCTTTGCAAATAGCTGAGGAAAGGAGGGAAGCGAAAGGCAAGGGAGAAAAAGAAAGATACGCCCAATTGAATGCAGAATTCCAGAGAATAGCTAGAAGATGTAAGAATGCCTTCATAAATGAACAGTGCAAAGAAATAGAAGAAAGCAATAGAATAGGGAGGACCAGAGATCTCTTCAACAATATTGGAGAGATGAAGGGAATGTTTCATGCAAAAATGGGCATGATAAAGGAACAAAATGGCATGGACCTAACAGAGGTAGAAGAGATTAAGAAGAGATGGCAAAATTACACAGAAGAACTGTACAAGAATGAGCTTAACATCCCTGATAACCACGATGAGGTGGTCACTGACCTTGAGCCAGACATCCTAGAATGTGAAGTGAAATGGGCCTTAGGAAAGCTGAGCAACAACAAAGCTAGTGGAGGAGACAGTATTCCAGCTGAGCTATTCAAAATCTTAAAGTGAAAGTGCTACACTCAATTTGACAGCAAATTTGGAAAACTCAACAGTGGCCACAGGATTGGAAAAGATCAGTTTATATTCCAATTCCAAAGAAAGGCAGTGCCAAAGAAGGTTCAAACTATTGCACCATTGTACTCATTTCACATGCTAGTAAAGTTATGCTTAAAATCCTACAAGCTAGACTCCAGCAGTATGTGGATCGAGAAATACCAGAAGAATAGGCAGGATTTCGAAGAGGCAGAGGAGCTAGAGATCAAATTACCAACATACGCTGGATCATGGAGAAAGCTAGGGAGTTCCAGAAAAACATCTACTTCTGCTTCATTGACTATGCTAAAGCCTTTGATTGTGTGGATCACAATAAATTGTGTCAAGTTTTTAAAGAGGTGGGAGTACCAGACCATCTTATTTGTCTCTTGAGAAACCTATATGCGGGTCAAGAAGCAACAGTGAGAACTGGACACGGAACCACTGATTGGTTCAAAATTGGGAAAGGAGTCCGGCAAGGGTGTATACTGTCGCCCTGCCTATTTAACTTATATGCAGAGCATATCATGAGAAAAGCAGGGCTAGATGAATGAAAAGTTGGAATTAAGATTGCCGGGAGAAATATCAACAACCTAAGATATGCAGATGATAACACTCTAATCGCAGAAAGTGAAGAGGAACTAAAGAGCCTTTTGTTGCGGGTGAAGAAGGAGAGTGCAAAAGTTGGTTTAAAACTTAACATTAAGAAAACCAAGATCATGCCATCCGGCCCTCTCAATTCCTGGCAAATAGATGGGGAAGAAATGGAGGTAGTGACAGATTTTATTTTCCTGGGCTCCAAGATCACTGCAGATGGGGACTGCAGCCAAGAAATTAAAAGTCGCTTGCTCCTGGGGAGGAAAGCCATGGCAAATCTAGACAGCACACTAAAAAGCAGAGACATCACCCTGTCAACAAAAGTGCGTATAGTCAAGGCTATGGTCTTCCCAGTTGCAATGTATGGCAGTGAAAGCTGGACCATACGAAAGGCTGAGCGCCAAAGAATTGAGGCCTTTGAACTATGATGCTGGAGAAGACTACTGTGAGTCCTGGTCAGTCCTAGAGGAGATCAACCCTGACTGCTCTTTAGAAGGCCAGATCCTGAAGCTAAAACTGAAATACTTTGGCCACTTAATGAGAAGGAAGGACTCACTGGAGAAGAGCCTAATGCTGAGAAATATTGAGGGCAATAGAAGAAGGGGACGACAGAGAATGAGTTGCCTGGATGGAGTCACTGAAGCAGTAGGTGTGAGCTTAAATGGACTGCAGAAGATGGTAGAGGACAGGAAGGCCTGGAGGAATGTTGTCCATGGGGTCGCGATGGGTTGGACACCACTTCGCAACTAACAAAAACAACATAGTTTAACTGAGTTCTATTATATTGAGGACAAGGTTTTCAGGGGCTTTGTGTTAGAATGGCATGGAGAAACTGTGATCCTCAAGAATGTTGGGTTTTAATTCTATTAGCCCTAGTCAACATGACCAATGAAGATCACAGATTTCCCAACCCTAGGTTCCTTTGATTGCTTCAGGATTTAAGCACATTTAAATAATTTCAAGAAGTATTCATCACCTTCAAATGTAGCAATGTGGTACTTATTGGATGATGTTAGGCCAACTTTGAATGTTATTATGTGAGGAAATATAGTTTAAATATGAATCCAGAAACACATCATTCCCACAAAAGTGAATGTCATGAATTGTCTAGCATTTTATTTTTTTAAGATGCTTGTGGTTTTGTATGCTATTATTACACTTTTTATGGAATATTCTTAGTTTTAATTGGTTCCTCCATTCCTTTCAAAATAAACAAATGAGATTCATATAAAAGGAACTATATTCCCTCAACTTGTTTTAGATTATTTGTCACTATTATCCCTTTTTGATGTATAAGAACTATAAATACTGTAAAGAGATAATATACTTAATATTTTTTCAGTTCACAAAACCTATTCAGTAATGGATATGTGCTAGAATTTCTAATACATTGTTAACTAATCTTATAGATACAGAAGTTATGGTCCTTACATATATACTGTAGATCATATTTTATATAATTCAGCTGATTTTTTTAATGCTATGTATTTTTAATCTATTTAATTGTAAGCCATCCAGAGTCATATATGTGAGATAGGCAGCTATAGAAGTCAAATAAATAAATAAATGACTCGATAATTGTAAGATTAAAAAGAAGATCCTCCTGACTAAAGCAGTAACAACTTAGCAAACTACTTTTACTGTTACAGGGGGACATTAAATTGAAGTGCCAACAGGAATTAAGCAGCTTTATCCAAATCAATTTAACTTCTCTTTATCTACAATATGGGACTCTAGCAAGGCATTTATGAGAGGATTATTTCTCTCTCTGACAAAAAACAGAAAGAAAGCTATGCAAAAGAATGTTATAGGATGTACTAGTGAATGAGCTTAAGCAATTATAATTAAGACATAATACAAGCCATTTTGAACTTGGAACAAAAGTTTAAAGTAATTTGTAACCAAGTAGATTTAATGAAAGTAAAAGAGACTATAGGAAGTTGAAATTTGTCAGAAAAATACAGTACTTTGAAAAAGGCAACAAATCAGACAAACTGCAAAAGGAATCAGAAAAAAGAATTATCACTTCTGTTTGGTATCAAGGGAGACATGTGTCTAAAGTGAAGAATAAGTTATATATGCTGATCTTTGTCCATAATAAGATTTGATTTGATTGAACAGGTTATAAAAGCAAGGCAAAGAGGTGTACTTTGAATTCACTATATATATAAGCTTACATTTTGTGGCTGCTGGTCAGTAGACCTTGTTATTAAAGGTTCTCTTAGTTCTTGTAATAAGCTATCTTATTGGAGACATGGGTCCTTGAATCAATGTCAGGACAACCTCTGGGGCTATTAATACCCAAGAAAAACCTAGCAGCTATGTTTCCTGCAAACTACTCTTCCCTGATTGCTGGCTGTTCTGCAAATGCCAATATTCTATTATGGTTGCATACTAGTCTAATAGTCATCTAAGATCAGAGGGACTTTTTTTTAAAGGACAGACTGTCCAGCTATTCCCCTTGAGTTGTGTGCTCCAATGTAGAGGGACATCTATTTTCTTTACAGTGCTGCCACTTAACATGGTTTCAAGTGCTATTAAGAGATTTCTCCCTAAACCAGTATTTCTCAATACTGGCCATTTTAAGATGTGTGGACTTCAGCTCCCAGAATTTCCAAGTTGGATGGGCAATTGTGGAGTTGAAATCAACACAGCTGAAGAACTGGCTTAGAGAATGGATGTTTGTGCTAATTATGTTTCATGTTTTAACATTTCAAAAATAAGCCACAGGGCAAAAGAATAATCCCATGAAACTACAGTGACTAAAGTGTATTCCTCAAAGGAAATGAAGGGATGTATGGTAAAATGATTTATTTAAATCCAATGTATTTATGCTTGCGATGATTGCACAATGTTTTAGTAATGGCATTCAAGAAACTATGTATTCTCAACTCTAGCTGAGAAAGTTTCCTTAAGCATAAAAGATAAACATTGGGAAACAAAGAGGATTTTATATTGGAAATGACCTCTTCAAGTGTGTACATTGCATATCCTTGAAACAAAATTAATGCCAAAATTCCCAGAGCAGCATAAATCTGAATATTCACTTAAAAGCACTATTTAAAGCTGGTATCATAGTATTCTATAAATAAACCTAATCAGAAACATGTTTTCCTGATTGTATCTCAAAGAAGGGGTCTTCCAGTGACAGAAGGTGTAGAAAGGACTAAATTAATCCCTACTCACACCATATGCTGATGTGTATAAGCTACCTTGAAAAGCTATTTGGTTGAAAGGCAGTTGAGAACTTTAATTATTTGCCTGTCCACAGAGTCTCATTCAAAATTATTGAACAGACTTATAATTTATTTAGAAATTTAAGGGGAAAAAGTATCAAGGATAGGCGCAATCAAATTGGACATCTTTGATGAGATTCCGATCTATCTATCAATTGAGAAGCCAGTCTAATGTAGTGGTTAAGGCACCAGATAAGAAACCAGGAGACTTTGAGTTCTAGTCTTGTCTTAGGCACAAAGCCAGTGACCTTGGCCAGCCACTTTTTCTCAAACCTAGGAAGGAAACAATGACAAACCAGTTCTATAAAATCTTGTCAAGAAAACTGCAGAGACTTGTCCTGGCAGCCTCTGAGAATCAGACATGATTCTATGAAAGAAAAAAAAAATAACTGTACCAGTAGGACTCAAATGTGTTGAGGTAGGAAAAGAAAGATCCTTTTCGTTATATTTTCATTTCCTTTTTCCAACCTGTAGACTAATAGATTCATGATTACATTCAAAATATTGTCCTGCTTGTTGTTTAACATATGAGAAAAAATAACATCCTATGGGAAAGCAATATTAAAATACAAGAAGGGAAAGATAAAACAGGAATAGGAAAAGAAAACAACCTTTCTAGAAAAGAAAATATGAACAAAATATTTTTAAAAAATGTTTAAAGCTTTAAAAGTTTTAAGTTTTAGATGTACTTTTTATTTCTTAATATTTAAATTGGTTCTCCATCAAGTCTATTTCTGGTTAAGATCTTGCATCATACTTCCGACACCAAGAAAGATTTGGTTGGTTGGAATACACAACAAATATTGGGGAATGTGATATGGTGATGGGGAGAGCTAGTGAGACATAAATAATGGACTTCTTTCCGAAAGATATTTGTCTGGCCCATTCCTAATCTCATTAAGCAGCTCTTCCAAAATAACAATAGCATTTAGGTTTATATATGACCCCATCATGTTTTATAGCACATTCTGGGTGCTTTACAATGTAAGCCTTATTTGCATATTGCCCCAAACAAACTGGGTCCTCATTTCACTGACCTCAGAAGAATGGAAGGCTGAATCAACCTTCAGCCCCGTCAGGATCAAACTCCAGGCTGTGAGCAGAGTTTGTCTGTAATACTACACTTTAACCACTATGCCACCAGGGTCCTTGTTTGATGCATTTAATAGCAGGTTTTTGTTCACTTGCTTTACTGAAACTTTTCTCTTTTCCTTTCAGTATTAAAGCTTTTAATATTCATTAATATTCATTATTTGTTACTTATGTAATCTATTTGGGAATTGTTGTTTTCTAAAAAGTAAACTGGTAATATGCTTTTGTAAATTCATTTACAACACATCTCTGTAAGTCCCATCATGTTCAGTAGAGTTTATGGCTGTATCAGTCAGTGCAGGATTATAATCTTACATTTCCATTTAATTAAAAGATAGTTCTTTTAATTTGACAGGTGGAAAAGCTTTGATCATGTTAATAAGTAATGGAGACGGGAGACAAAATAAATTGGATTGCCAATTTAATTTGCACTTTCTGAACTAAAATGTGGACCAGATCATAATTATCCTTCAATATTCACACTAATACATACTTTATTACATTTTCCAATTTAAAACTTCATACAAAATGCCCATAAAATTGGGAAACTCTAGACAAAACTGTGTCCATTAAAATTGTAAAAAATTCTTCGAAAATAGGTATATAATTAGAAAAAAACATGCATACATATTTAATTGACTTTAGAAACAATAGCAAACTAAATGAGATATACAGTAAAATAAATTTGTGTCTGATTATATGCCCATTGCCAAATAAAACATCTCATAATTATTTTTTTAATCATTTCTCTTTTGCGAAGTTGGAAAAAGAAGTTAGTCTGAGTCTGCTATTTTTGGAATAACAGTTCTTTTTTATAATACTGTATGTCAGCATCCTCAGGTAGATGAAACAGGAAACACACTAAATGAGATAATTCTACTTTCTTGTAAGGCTTCATTAAAATTAACTTTTGCAAGTCTGAAAGTACAAATCTTCCACTGTCTCTTTTTACAACCTGATATGTTATCATTGATCCTTTCTGAGTTTCTTTATCTGTCCATTATGCAACTGCACCCTCACTCTTCTCAAATTGTTCTCTGGGTAGCAACTCTTCACCCTGTAGCCCAAGGTCATCCCCAAATACTAGTACATGTATCCAACAAAAAGGACTTTGATCTGTTAATTGGCAAGGTAGTTCTATATGTTCCTCATGTTCTGTTTATATGAACTGTTTTATATGCAACAGTACAGGAAGACAACTGTAGACACTGTGTTACTGTGTACCACCAACACACCCAATCTAATCAAGATCAAAATATGGTAGTTTTCAACTTATAACCAGTTGCTTAATGTCTGTTTGAAGTTACATGGATTTGAAAAAAGTTACCTATGATCCATTGTCAAAGTTACGACTGCTGCACCATCTGTGTAGTCGCATAATCACATTTTGGGCACTAGTTCTATTAACAAATATGTTACTGCATCGTCTGTAGGGTTTCATAGAACCGGTGGTTGGCGCATAGACTTGGACTACTGTGATATTGAAGGGTTTGCCTTGGATTCACACTGAGATCATTCTGTCATTTTGGGGACTGTATCCCAGTATTGCTTTTCCTACTCTTTTATTGACTATGAAGGCTACTCCATTTCTTCTGAGGGATTCTTTTTTTTTATTGAAAAGTTTTAACATACATTTTATCTTTAAAATGTATGTTAAAACTTTATCTGGGTATGTTAAAACTTTATCTGGGTATGGGAGGGGGAGGGGGGATTGTTAAAGATAAAAGGGATTCTTGCCCATAGTAGTATACCTGATGGTCATCTGAATTAAATTCACCCATTCCTGTCCATTTTAGTTCGCTGCTTCCTAAGATGTCAATGTTCAGTCTTGTCATCTCTTGTTTGACCACGTCAAGCTTTCCTTGATTCATAGATCTTACATTCCAGGTTCCTACGGAGATAAAATCTTTACAGCATCGGAGTTTCCTTTCACCACCAGACACATCCACAGCTGGGCATCCTTTCAGCTTTGGCCCAGTCGCTTCATTCTTTTTGGCACTACTAGTACTAGCCCTCTGCTCTTCCCCAGTAGCATATTGGATGCCTTCTGACCTGACGGGCTCATCTTCCAGTGTCATATCCTTTTGCCTTTTGGTACTGTCCATAGGGTTTTCACGGCAAAGATACTGGAGTGGGTTGCCATTTCTTCTCCAATGGATCACATTTTGTCAGAACTCTCTGCTATGACCTGTCCATCTTGGGTGGTCCTGCATGGCATAGCTCATAGCTTCATTGAATTATGCAAACCCCTTTGCCACGACAAGGCAGTAATCCATAAAGGGGAGGTTGATACTATATGGAACAAAACTGTGGTGTAATCTAGACATTCTGCTTCAGATACCACAAAGCCTCCTTCCAGAAGGTAACAAGGAAAGCAGGTCATGATGCTACATATCTGTAGCATCCCAGACAATATTGTGGATCCCGGTCAATCAGTGCTTATATGCCATGTCCTGGATAGAAGCAAGTGAACTACCAATAATCTTTTCTGCCATCCTCACCTCTATTTTCACCACCTTCCTGTCTGAAAAAGTAATGCTTACAAATCAGACAGTAATGGAATATGACAGGATGCTTTCAATCTTCCCTCTGTAGAAAGTGGTAAGGACAGGGGAACGTCTGGTTTTTTCCCAGTGAGTCCTGTCATTTCACTAGCTGGCCAAAGGATTTGAGCTTCAGCTTCAGTATCTGCCACTGTCAGGATTGATTTCCTTCAGGACTGATTAATTCAATCTTGTGGTACAAAGGACCCCAGTACCACAATTCAAAAGCATCAGTTCTTCAGCATTCAGCCTTCCTTATGGTCTTTCACTTGAGGTGGAGCCTAGGATGAGTGTGTGAAGATGCTTCAAATGGCCAATTTAGCCAATTGTCAGGTCACTCAAAGAACAGGTTGTAGGTATGTAGATGTTTCCCACCTGTGCCCTGTCAGTTCAATTAGTCTTTTGAAAGAACACTAAATCCTTATCCAAAAATAGCTTGTAATTCTTGTATGAAAAAGTGTTATTAAGAAATAGAAATAGAAGGTTGGTGGACCCAGAAGGCCATGATTTGGATGGCATGGATAGCTATGGTATGATAAAGTAAAGATGAATGTGGATTTTAAAAATCATTATGTTAGAGAGACTATATTTAGAGTATGGAATAAATATAAATTCAGGTTTTGCACAAAATCTCCTTTTTGGCTTTCATGCATTTTATAGATGAGAAATGATAAGTGATAAATGGTTAACTTACCATGAGGTGCTAGAATTTTCTGAAGGGGATTGAAAGTGAAATCAAGAGAAAATGTGATAATAAGGATATTCAGGTCAACGTTTTTCTTTTGTACAATTATCGGAAAGATCTAAAGTATATAAAAGATTTTATGGTTATGAACAAAGTAAGACTAAGTTGGAAATGGAATTATATACTAAATATGACCATGTTATTGCTAAAATGTATAAACATTTGTTGAAATATGAGACATAAGTAGAACGAGAATGTATGATAAAATGGGCTAAAAACTATAACATACAAATGGACCAAAGGGAGAATTGTGATTGAAAAGACTGAAATTTACTCTATGTTCAAGCCTTAAAAATATATATTTTTAAATAAAATGAGGTATTATTGGTATTTGTCTTCTGATAAACTGTTGGAAAATATAAAGGCACTTCAAATCTTTGCTGGAAATACGAACAAGTTAGATATTTTATTACGTTTGGGGAACATGCAAGGAAAGCTAACAAATTTTGAATACAAATACATTAATCCAAAATATTTTAAAGGTTAAGTACAATTGAACAAGTGTCTTTTGTTTTGGGATTAATAGATAGTCAGCTAGAAAAAAAGTCACGGTTTTATATATGATCTGTAGGTAGACTATTACATGCTTAAATATGGAAACACTCAGCACTACTCACAATGGAGAGATGGCTGGTGAAGATGATGGTTAAACTAGCTTATTTGATTAGAGAAAAAACGATATATTCATGCTTGACCGGAAACTCATTATAAATGTTTGCATGAAAGAGAAAAATGCATTCATCATTTGTAATTTTAATAATCAGAAAAACTGGATAATAGAAAAAAGTGAGTTCTGTTTTGTAATTTTAAAGTAAGAGTTAATATTGTAAATGTACTTATATTTGCTGCAGAAGAAATGTGATGCTTCTTTTCTCTATTTCTTTTTATTCTCTCTTTCTGCCCTTTTTATCCTTCCTTCCTCTCTTCTTCCCCCCCTTCCCTCTTTATTAGTTTGTGTTTTATGTTCTTTGAAAATTTTGTAATGAGATGTATAAAAACAAAATAAAAAGAGCTTGGCTAACAAATTATGGGGGAAAAAACAGGGAGCAGGCTGAATTGAGATGAAACCCTCTTCGTGCTCCTGGTACATCTTATATTTTAATTTAATTTAATTTAATTTAATAATTTAATTTGTATACCGCCCTTCTCCCGAAGGACTCAGGGTGGTGAACAGGGCAATACATAATAAAAACAGAATACAAAAATTAAAAAGCAATTAAACCATTATGCCCATAATAATTAATATATATTAAAATTAAAACTATTTCTAAAAACCCAAACCCATCCCGTCAGAACAGGCCAGCTTGTTCGAAAAAGAAGGTTTTGAGATCGCGCCGGAAGGAGCGAAGGTCGGGGGCCATCCGGAGCTCAACCGGTAAGCGGTTCCAAAGGTCTGGCACGCCCACAGAGAACGCTCTCCCCCTGGGAGCCACCAATCGGCATTCTTTGATTGGCGGCACCCTGAGGAGGCCCTCTCTGTGGGAGCGCACTGGACGGAGGGAAGTTGACGCCGGCCGCAGGTGTTGCCGTAGGTAATCTGGACCCATGCCATGAAGGGCTTTGTAAGTCATCACTAACACCTTGAACCTCACCCGGAGAGCAACCGGTAGCCAATGCAGCTCACGGAGCAAAGGTGTAACATGGGAGTATCGGGAAACCCCCAAGACAACTCGCGCGGCTGCATTCTGCACCAGTTGGAGTCTCCAGGTGGACCTCAAGGGCAGCCCCATGTAGAGAGCATTACAGTAGTCTAGATGAGAGGTCACGAGCGCATGAGTGACTGTACGCAAGGCATCCCGGTCTAGATAGGGCCGCAACTGGCGCACCAGGCGAACCTGGGCAAAGGCCCCCCTAGTCACAGCTCCAATATGCTCTTCCAAAGAGAGCTGTGAATCTAGAAGGACCCCCAAGTTGCGAGCCCTATCTACGGGGGGTAATAACTCACCCCCCATAGCCAAAGATGGAATAATCGGAATTTCCCGGGATGCCGGCACGAACAGCCACTCAGTCTTGTCAGGGTTGAGTCGAAGCCTGTTCCTCCCCATCCAGACCCGGACCGCCTCCAGGCAGCGGTACATCACGTCGAGGCCATCACTGGGGTGGTTTGGGGTCAAAATAAAGAGCTGGGTATCATCAGCATATTGATGATACCCAACTCCAAAACCACGAATGATCTCACCCAGCGGCTTCATATAGATGTTGAACAGGAGAGGCGAGAGAACCGATCCCTGAGGAACTCCACAAATGAGAGGTCTCAAGGTCGATCTCTGCCCCCCTGCCAACACCGACTGCGAGCGTCCCAGAAGGTAAGAGGAGAACCACTGGAGAACCGTGCCTCCCACTCCTAACCTCCTGAGACGTCGCAGCAGGATACCACGGTCGATGGTATCAAAAGCCGCTGAGAGGTCTAAAAGGACTAGGACAGAGGAGCAGCCTCTGTCCCGAGCCCGCCAGAGATCATTCACCAGCGTGACCAATGCCGTCTCCGTGCTGTACCCGGGCCTGAAACTCGATTGGTACGGGTTTTCATGCTCACCTCAGGTTTTCAACACTGACAAATAATATAACGTCATGGCAGGTTGCCCTAAAAGCAAAAACCAGAATTAATAACATGAAATAAATTTTAAAATGAGCATATCTTCTAAAGTTCCAGTAAGAGATCAGATTGCCCAATTCAATAGGTAGTATGTTCCAGAGACAGAGATAAGCAGGGCTTTTTTCCTCATAGAACACTCAGAACGGAGTTCCGGCACCTTTTTTGGATGGAACCTTGTAGGGTAGGCAAGGCGGGTTGTGTGACATGTGCGAGTTCCGGCACCTTTTTCTTTTACAAAAAAAGCACTGGAGATAAGTAACATGACAAAGTTTAAATCTGTCTGGTCATTAGAGAAACTTGCAACAACTGTACTGTAGCTAAACATTTTTCATAGATGTGAAGAAACAGCCACAATATCACATGCCCTCTCTGTAATTTGTCTGATTACCTGCCCAATAAGTCATATTTCCATCAGTTGTATCCAGTCCAATTAATAGGTTATATGCCTATTAATAGGTAAAGGTTCCCCTGCACATTTCCAACTCTAGGGGCTGGTGCTCATCTCCGTTTCAAAGCCGAAGAGCCAGCGCTTGTCTAACGACGTCTCCGTGGTCATGTGGCTGGCATGACTAGACGCCAAAGGCGCACAGAACATTGTTACCTTCCCACCATAGTGGTCCCTATTTTTCTACTTGCATTTTTTATGTGCTTTCGAACTGCTAGGTTGGCAGAAGCTGGGACAAGTAACAGGTGCTCACTCTGTTACGCGGCACTCGGGATTCGACCCACCAAACTGCCGACCTTCTGATCGACAAGCTCAGCGTCCTAACCCACTGAGCCACCATGTCCCTATTGCCTATTAATACCTGGCCTCAATCACTTTTAAATATTTGCCATATATCACATATCACTGAGTAGTCTCACAGAAAGATGGGCAGCAAATAACTTTAACAAACAAACAAATATTATTGTGCCTGGACTCCTTAGTACCTTAAAGGTTGTTCTTCAGAAGTAAAGTAAGCAAATTTTAAAAGTTATATCTCATATTACTCAAATAGGGAATTAGGTATAGTATGTGTAGCTCAGAGACATTAGTGCCTAATTAACCTAATACTGCTTTGCTCTGCTTTTACAACAACAGAAACTATTTCTTATATTCACATCACCTGTTATTCTCATATTGAAAATAACATGTTTACTCCTGTTTAAGTTATAGCACATTTTTAAAAAGTATATTGATGCATATACATTTAATTACATACATTTTTAGAAAACATTTCTACCTTTTTGGTAATGCAGCACTCTCTCTCTCTCTCCCTCTCTCTCTCTCTTTTTTCTCTCTCTCTCTGCTAAGTTCATTTAAGCAAAAACCTTCTCCCTTCTTTCAATTTATGAAGTTTTTCTTCCTCCCAGAATTTATTTTACACTGATTTATAAAGCACCACAACTATCCATGCTGTTTTTTTCTTACAAATCTCCTTAATATTTCTGAGCTTTTCAAATTAGATTTTAAATGCTCAGAGACAATTAGAGCTGATTTCTTCAAAAGAACATTTTAAACACTTTTGTTATTTAGTTTCCCTTTTTTTCAGTTAGCAATATTGCTTTGTTAGAGTTTGCACCATGAATGAGAATAATAATGTCAGTGTGTGATAGTGTGCTGATAACATTGCACATCAGTAAATAAAATCAGATGTACCAATGTAAACCTTTAGATTTGGTTATTTTCTGAATCCACTATGTAGAACAGACACTATAACTAAAGAAAGTAATCAAAAGGTAAAGTGGCATACAAATCAATGTATACATAAATAGGTGGAAATGTAAATGTTTGGGAGATTATTAAACTAAAGTTCCTGCAGAAGTGGCTGTAGATCTTACAAAAGGGTGAAATCTCCCTCAATGTTCAGAATGTCCTCCCCAAGTCCTGTTGTCCTTCTTTGTGCAATTTTCACTTACCTCAAGACTGTAAAACAGGACTTCCGGTAGCGCTGCCACACCGAATGGTGGCGTTTCAGAAGCCGCCCGACCTTGGGAAGAGTTAAGCGCTCAGAGACAGCGAAAATCAGCTGTCCTGTGACGCCGAAGTCTCTCCCTTGGGAGAAGAGGGAGAGATGAGCTTGTCTGGGTAGAGGTAGAGCTCCCCTGTCAATTCCTCAACTAGATTGGGGGTTGATAGGGTGAGTTCCCTCAGAGCCCAGGCTGTCTCCGCTCCCAGGACGCTTTCACTCCATAAGGGAGTGGAACTAGACGCAACAACTACATCTGCTGCTTAGATGGGACTGTGAGTATTTTTTCTTTGAGAAGCAGGCAGAGCGAAACAGGAGGATTTGAATTTTCAAGTTGGATTTTAACTTTAACTCAGATTCATTATCTTCTTCAAGTTTTAAGCTGATTGAAATGGAGTAAAAATGGCACTGGAATGTTGCTTTCTTGTATGAACTGACAGTTTTGGAAAGTTGCTACATTTTGTAACATAGCATGAGATACAATTTGCAACTGATTCTAACCAGTACCAGATTTTGTGTATTTGAGAGTTTGCCTTTTTTTTAATTGAAGGATAAGGAATTTGGGAGAAAAACTTTTATTTTTTCTCCCTCCCCTTTTTTTCTTTTTCTGAACTTTGATTCTGCTAGAAGAAAGAGGAAATCGAAACTTAAGAGATGGCTGCAAGGTGTGGGGGAGGCCCTACAATTTCTAAAAGTGCAATTTCTTCACCTTTATCACAAGCTGCAGGGCAAACTACAATGAAACCTACAGTACAACCACCTTCCCCCCCACCACCTGCATTTACATTGGCAGACATTCAGCAAGTTGTGATGCAATCAATGCAAGTATTACAGCAAGAAATAAAGGAAACAAAGGAAGAATTTGTTAATCAAAACAAGCAGATGAGGGAGGATATAGTGCTTGCACTTCAGGGCTTGGCTGCACACATTGAACGCCTGGATGTTCGTGTGGATTCAGTTATGGAGTATGTTGAGAATTTGGAAAATAAAATTATCAGTGCTGAACAGAAAGTGGACAGAGCAGAGATTAAAATTGACAGAACAGAGGATGAAATTATCATTTCACAATATAGAGACATGGAGTTTGCATTGCATATAAGGGGTTTGAAAGAGAACCCTAAAGAAGATTTGGAATGGGAAGTGATGCAGGCAGTGGCTCCTGTCTTGAAATGTGAACCTGAAGAATTAGTTAAAGAGATGGATAAGACATTTAGGGTTAATTCCTGGATTGCTAGACAGAAAAATTTACCTACAGATGTAGTGATTTATTTCTCCAGGAGATCAACTAGAAATGCAATCATCCAAGCTTTTTACCGGGAAAGATTCCAAATTGCAGGCCAAGATATTACAATCTTAAAGGAGATACCCCCAAAAATTCTTAGAAAAAGGAAAGACTTTGCCTTTTTGTCTGATGAGCTTAAGAAGCGACAAATTCAGTTTAGATGGGAAATACCCATTGGAATTGTGGTGAATTATGCAGGGATGAGGTATAGGTTGAATACAATTTTAAAAGCAAAAGATTTTTATACTAAGGTCCTTAAAGCAGGCTCACCACCGTCTCCTCGAGTTAAAAGAACAGAAGTAAGACAAGAAGATAAACAGCTGAGTGAAGGGGCAATGTCACTGCCTCTTGAGGAGATGCAGCAGGCTGAGATTATGGAGCAGAGTTTGGTGTTAAAGGAGGACCCGAGAGAACAGAGGATGACTAGGGCTGCATACAAGCATAAGGAAAAAGAGCAAAAACAGAAGCTTGTATCTGGTTTAACTACGCAAGATGCGTCTGTTTCAGAGCCTGTGGAAGGAGCACGCCCGAAGAGAGCAACAGGTGATCTTCAGGTCATGTTCCAAAGGCTCCTGGTCACCAGAAATGGTGAGGCTCCTGACATGGAATGTTAATGGCTTAAACTCACCACAGAAAATAAAGAAAGTATTTTACTATTTGAAACAACATAAAATGATATTGTTTGCTTACAAGAGACTCATATTGCATTAAAGGACCAAAAGTATTTGGCTAATTCCCAGTTGGGAACACATTTTGCAGCTTTTGCTCCAGACAAGAAGGCTACTGCTAAGCTTGTAAGCCGCCCTGAGTCTTCGGAGAAGGGCGGGATATAAATGGAATTAAAAATAAAAAAATAAAAAAATTATCTAAGAAAAGATTTTTCGGCTAGATTAATTGAATCGGATAAACAAGGGAGATATGTTAGTATTGAACTGATGTTACAAGGAAAGAAAGTTCTTCTTATTGGATTATATGCTCCAAATCAACAACAGCAAAAGTTTTTTAAATTTTTACATCAGAGACTAATCAAATTGAATTGCAAATATGTTATTATGATGGGGGACTGGAATGGAGTTTTGGACTCATTTGAAGATAAGAAGGGATCTTTTAAAAACCCTTCTAATTTTTCGAAACTGCCTAAAGCCTTTTTTGATTTGAAGGAGGATTTGGAGCTAAGAGATGTATGGTGGGAAAGGAACATGAAGGACAGAGATTTTACTTTTTTCCGGATAGACACAAATCTTTCTCTACGATTGATTTTATTTTAATTACTACTGATCTTTTCTCTAGGGTTAAGAACGTTAAGATTTTTCCTAGGACATCCTGTCTGGTTGAAGTTCTTTGCTGAAGATGATAATAGAAGATCCTGGAGATTGAATGAAAATCTATTTACAAATGAGGTGTTTTTGCAGAAATGTAGAGAACATCTGAAAGATTTTTTGTTATAAATATGCATAAAGGTACATTGATGGGAATGGTTTGGGATGCTAGTAAAGCTTACATGAGAGGGGTCTTGATTTATATGAATAATGCTTATAGGCGTAAGCAAATGCAAAAATGTAAAGATCTTGAGGAAGAGACTAAATCTAAGGAGAAAGATTTTATTTTGAATCCATTGGATAATAATTTAAGGACCTCGATACATTTATTGAAAGAACAATTTAGTATGCTAATGGCTGACCAAGTAGCAACTAATTTGTGTTATGCTAGGCATAATGCTTTTTGTAACGCTAATAAGCCTGGTAGGTGGCTGGCTTATCAATTAAGGAAGAAACAGAAATTATGTACGATAGATAAAATAGAATATAAAGGAAAAGAAGTCTATCAACAAAAATTGATTAAGAGGAGTTTTTTAGATTTTTACTTGAAATTATATTCTAGAGAAAACATACAAGCTTTAGATATAGATAAATATTTACAGGAAGCACATTTTCCTAGACTTTCAAAAGAACAACAACTTGAGATGAACCGCTTAATAACATCAGAGGAAATCTCTTTAGCTATTAAACAGTTGAAAATGGGCAAGGCCCCGGGAACAGATGGATTAACAGCAATTTATTATAAAACGTTGTTGGTTGAAATGATTGAAACTTTAAAGATGTTGTTTAATGAAATTCAGACTGGAGGAGCAGTTCCTCCATCTTGGAGGACAGCCTTTGTATCATTGATTCCAAAGGAGGATCAAGACCTTACTCAACCTAAAAATTATAGACCTATATCGCTTTTGAATATAGATTATAAGATCTTTGGCAAAGTATTGGCTAATAGATTAATGCAAGTTTTAAAGCAAATGATTCATAGTGATCAATCGGGATTTATATCTGGAAGGTATATGAAATATAATGTAAGACAAATTGTAAATTTGCTTGAATATTTGGATAAGAACAACCAAGTCCCTGCAGCATTGATATTTTTGGATGCATAAAAAGCTTTTGATCAATTGAATTGACAATTTTTATTTAGAGTTGTTGAGGAAATGAATTTTGGAGAAGGATTCTTACATTCTATTAAAGCTATATATCAACAACAAACTGCACAAATTATAATTAATGGGGGGTTAACAGAGATGTTTAAAATTGAAAAAGGTACAAGACAGAGATGCCCCCTATCACCATTGTTGTTTGTATTAACATTAGAGATTTTATTAATTAAAATTCAAGAGTCCTCTATGATAAAGGGAATTAAAATAAAACAGAATGATTATAGATTGAGAGCTTTGGCTGATGACTTGGTTGTGACATTATCTCAACCAATACAATCGGTTATAGATTTGATGGAAATTATAACTCAGTATGGTAAGGTTTCAGGGTTTAAGGTAAATAGTAATAAGACTAAGATATTGTCTAAGAATATGTCTATGAGTGAAAGGGAAATGTTAATAAAATTAACAGGTTTTGAAATAGTAAAAAAGTTTAAGTATTTGGGAGTGTATATTGCAGCTTCAAATGCAAAATCATATAAGAATAAATATGAAACACTATGGTTGAAGATACAAAAGGATTTAAATAATTGGAAAAAATTACAATTATCTCTATTGGGAAGAATCGCAGCTGTTAAAATGAATGTTCTGCCGAAGTTTCTTTTTTTGTTTCAAATGATACCTATATTGAAAAAGGATGCCAACCTTGATGAATGGCAGAAGGGTATTAATAAATTTATCTGGGCGGGGAAAAAACCAAGATTTAAATTTAAGATTCTGCAAGATGCTAGGGAAAGAGGGGGACTCAAGGCGCCTAACTTGAAATTGTATTATGATGCGGTGGTCTTGACATGGGTTAGCGATTGGCTTAACTTAACTAATAAAAGAATACTTCACCTTGAGGGTTGGGATTTGGTATATGGATGGCATGCATATTTGCTTTATGATAAAAAGGTGGACAGGGCTTTTAAATCTCATATTCTTAGAAGTGTCTTGCTGCATGTCTGGAAAAAGTATTATTATAAGTTAAATTATAAAATACCGATTTGGGGAATTCCCGGACATGCGATAGAAGGTGTATCTATGGGAGTGAGTTTGGATATGTTTTCCTATAAGGAATTACTTAGATTGGAAGGGAATAATTGGCAACTTAAATCATTAGATGAGTTAAAACAAGAAAACATAAGTTACTCTTGGTTTCAATACACCCAACTGAAAGCTAGGTGGAAGCTGGATCAGAAGGTTGGCATCACAATTACAGATGAAAACTTAGTAAAACAAATTAGAGATTTAAATCATGCGCATATAAAGAGGATATATAATGTTTTAATTGAATTGGACTCAGAAACGGAATTAGTTAAAGATTGTATGATAAAGTGGGCACAAAACATACAGGAACCAATTCCGTTGGATACTTGGGAGGTAATCTGGGTCAGAAATGTTAAATTTACTCAGGTTCAAAATTTAAGAGAAAATTTTTATAAAATGTTTTATAGATGGCATTTGGATCCCAAAAAGTTGTCTAACATGTATCCTAACCTACAGTCTAAATGCTGGAGATGTGGTAGTTTAGATGCTACTTATTTTCATATGTGGTGGACTTGTAGAAATATAAAAGCTTTTTGGATTAAAATTTGGTGGAACATTCAAAAGATTTTTAAGAGAAAGATAAAGTTTTCTCCACAATTGTTTTTATTGGGTATTATTGTAGATTGTGATACTAAAGAAATTAATTTGATGTTGAATATGCTGATGATACCCAACTTTTCATTTCGACCCCAAACCACCCCAGTGATGCCCTCGCTGTGATGTCCCGTTGCCTGGAGGCGGTTCGGGTCTGGATGGGGAGGAACAGACTTCAACTCAACCCTGACAAGACTGAGTGGCTGTACATTCCGGCATCCTGGGACATTCAAAATGTTCCATCACTTTCTATGGGGGGTGAGTCTTTACCCCCCGTAGATAGGGCTCGCAACTTGGGAGTCCTCCTAGATGCACGGCTTACCTTAGAAGATCATGTAGTAGCCGTGACTAGGGGGGCTTTTGCACAGGTTCGCCTGGTGCGTCAGTTGCGGCCCTATCTAGACCGGGATGCCCTGTGTACGGTCACTCATGCACTCGTGACCTCTCGTCTTGACTATTGCAATGCTCTCTACATGGGGCTTCCCTTGAAGACCACTCGGAGGCTCCAACTGGTACAGAATGCGGCCGCGAGAGTTGTCTTGGGAGTTACTCCCATGTTACACCTTTGCTCCGCGAGCTGCATTGGTTACCAGTTGTCTTCCGGGTGAGGTTCAAGGTCTTAGTGATGGTTTTTAAGTCCTTACATGGCATGGGTCCGGAATACCTCGGGGACCACCTGCTGCCGGCGTCGACTCCCCTCCGCCCCGTGCGTTCCCACAGAGAGGGCCTCCTCAGGGTGCCTCCAGTCAGAGAATTTCGGCTGGTGGCCCCCAGGGGGAGGGCCTTCTCTGTGGGCGCTCCGGCTTTGTGGAATCAGTTGCCGGTTGAGCTCCGGATGGCACCGGATCTCCGCTCCTTCCGGCGCGGGTTAAAGACCCATTTATTTGAACAAGCTGGCCTGGCCTGATGGGGAGTTATTTAGGGTTTTAATATTTATATATATTTTCTATTGTTTTTACTGTGGGCAATAATTTAATTCTTTTTTAACTTTTGTATTTTTGTAGTTTTATGATATGCCCTGTTTACCGCCCTGAGTCCTTCGGGAGAAGGGCGGTATAAAAATTTAATAAACCAACCAAACCAACCAAACCAACTTGATAACAGCAGCACGGTTACTGGTGAGACAATATTGGAAGAAGGATAGTATGCCTACTATAGAAGAATGGGTACTTAAGGTATCAAATCTTGCAGAAATGTCTAAGATTTCTGCTTATTTGAAGGATCACTCGCAAGAAAGATATATTTCAGTTTGGAGGAGATGGATAGATTATATTCAGAATAAATATGGGACTAAAAAGTTCCATTTAGCTTATGAGTAGATTTTAGATTGTTATTAATTTTAGTATTAGTATTGATTATATTTTTGTTTAAGTTATTATTATTATGTTTTTAATAATTTGAATGTATCTATGTTAAAGGGGAGTTAAAGCACCAAGATCATGGCATCTGGCCCTCTCAATTCCTGGCAAATAGATGGGGAAGAAGTGGAGGTAGTGACAGATTTTATTTTCCTGGGCTCCAAGATCACTGCAGATGGGGACTGTAGCCAAGAAATTAAAAGACGCTTGCTCCTGGGGAGGAAAGCCATGGCAAATCTAGACAGCACACTAAAAAGCAGAGACATCACCCTGTCAACAAAAGTGCGTATAGTCAAGGCTATGGTATGGCAGTGAAAGTTGGACCATAAGAAAGGCTAAGCGCCAAAGAATTGAGGCCTTTGAACTGTGGTGCTGGAGAAGACTCCTGCGAGTCCCTTGGACTGCAAGGCTATCAAACCGGTCAGTCCTAGAGGAGATCAATCCTGACTGCTCTTTAGAAGGCCAGATCCTGAAGCTAAAACTCAAATACTTTGGCCACCTAATGAGAAGGAAGGACTCACTGGAGAAGAGCCTAATGCTGGGAAAGATCGAGGGCAATAGAAGAAGGGGACGACAGAGAATGAGGTGGCTGGATGGAGTCACTGAAGCAGTAGGCGTGAGCTTAAATGGACTCTAGAAGATGGTAGAGGACAGGAAGGCCTGGAGGAATGTTGTCCATGGGGTCGCGATGGGTCGGACACGACTTCGCAGCTAACAACAACAAAGCACATTATGAATTTGGTTAATTTTATAATGGATAATATTAGTTAGAATATGATTATTATATCTATAACCCTGTATTCAGCTCTGGGAAGTGGGGGGGAAGGGGGGTGGTTTGGGGCGTGTGGGTTTTGGGGATATGTATTGTAAAAAATTTTTTAAAAAACTCTTTAATAAAAAAAAGACTGTAAAACAGGACAAAGCTGATATCTTACACAGTTGCTTTCACTTGGATGTGATGGCATGCAAACGGAAAGGTGGGAGGGTCATTTCCCTCAGTTGATGGATTAATCCCCTACAAAGTCTTAGAAAAAAAAAGTCCTACTTAATTTGCAACTGTTTGCACACATATCTTGGATTAGTGTCTATTGAACACTGCAAATTACTTCAGGTAGAAAAATGATTGCGTGTGATTGTGCTCTTAAGCTTTCAGCATAGCCTACTGGCTCTCCTATTTTATATTCAAAGATTATTTTCTCCATCAAAACATTACTGGCTGAATAATTTTGTGAGCCTCTAATTTGATTCCCATTATACTGCCTTTGTCAATGATTGAGTTAAATGCTGTGTGCAAACTGCAAGCCGAAAGCTATTACTACCTGTACATTTTCAAGATATTTTTTTTTGCTGTGCCTAAAACATCTCCATCTTCTGATATAAATAGGATCAAATATTTCAGCTCTGAGTTTTGAAAGGAAAATAAAACATAATCAGTGCCTAAGTATTTTGAAGGTAGTAGGTGATCATCCTATTTCACAACAATACAATTTAAACCTCAGGAGGACCCAGTAGATGGTTCCAAAACTGCTTTACATTTCTGCATAATCCTTTCTCTCATTTTATACTGATGACAGAAAGTCTTTTATTTTTCTTTATATACCTTCCACTTGATCACTTAAACCTTGAAATATGCCAAAAAGAACAAAATGTATAACATATAACTATGCTCTGGTCTGAAGTGAACAACCTTAATTGTAATGGATTGTGTCACCAGAAACAGGCTGGTTAGAAGAAAGCTAAATCATGGAGGTTTTGACTTTGTGAACAAAAGAACTGCACCCTGAGCAAATTAGACAGAAATCCAAAAAACATCTCAGGATCAGGCAATAAAACAGAGGCCTATTTCACAGGGGAAGAGACCCTGTGGAAATCAACAGAATTTTGTACAATACTAGAGGACAAGGTTTGTACTCCCTGTCTGACATGAACACAGAATATACTTATTTATACATTTTTTTTGATGATCTAACATTTTATTCTCAGAGACAGGAAATCAAAATAGAGTCAGTACAGAGTTTCAGTATTAATAAAAATACCATATGATATCTACATCTAAATAGAGTACTGTAATTTAATAAATGGCATGTTAATAATATGCAATTTTGGAGTGACAAAGGAAATATTAATATGTTGATAATAACGAAAGAATGCACAAAAGCAGGAAACTACATTATTAAGTTTCACACAAAGAAACAGATGAAATCAAGTGTAGACAAAGCTCTGCTTGATTGGATGTGAAGTCCTTGTAATTTTTGTAATATTTTATTGATTTTCTAATTTTACATTTAAGTATTTTTTTTTATTACATTTATATCCCGCCCTTCTCCGAAGACTCAGGGCGGCTTACAAGCTTAGCAGTAGCCTTCATTCTATGTATATGCCTGCTTGTTAGGGCTTTCACACACACCCCAAGCGGCATTATTACAAAGTCAGCTTAATTGCCCCCAACAATCTGGGTCCTCAGATTTAAAAAGCAGTGTGGTGGCTGAGTTAATCGATAATTCAATAACATACAAAAATCTTTAATACAAATCTCAAGCTACCACATCAAATATTTTGTCTCTTTTTCCCTTACTATCTACTGTCTCATATTTGAACTAATACAGTTCTTATTATATCAATCTTTATAGACAATCAATGTCCTGTAATTAGTTTTTCCCAATTTTTAGTTTCCCATCAATATTTAAATTTAACATTTGATATTTATAATTTCCAGGTTTTAGGTAATCAAAGTTTCCTTTACCACAATTCATAAGAAAGTCTAATATTCAAGATACATATCTTATCTATTGGAGTGTAAATCTTACATCATCTAGTTAATAATACAGTATAACATCCTTATTTTCAACTAATTTCCAAATGTCTTAAATTTAATAACCAAAATTTCCCCTATTTCAACATCAAATATTTCCTCTCTTTTTCCCCTAATATCTACTGTCTCATAATTAAGCTAATACAGTTCTTATCACATCAACTAAGTAAAAACATGTGTATTACATATATCAATAAAGTTTTAGCTTATACATATCTTAATTACTTTTACATTCAATCTTTATAGACAATCAATATCCTATTTATTTGTTTTCCCCAATTTTTAATTTCCCATCAATATTCAAATTTAACTTTTAATATTTATACTTCCACATTTTAAGTGACCAAAACTTTCTTTATCTCAATTCATAACAAAATCTAATATTCAAAATACATATCTTGTCTATTTGAGTATATTCTATTTTAATTAGTAATATACTGTAAAATCCTCTCTAATAAATAAAAACCCCAATTTTCTTCAGCCTTATTCTGGCTTTCTTCCTTTGCCAGCTCGCCTTCAATGTCAGTGCTGTTAAGTCATCAAATAGATCTCCCTCTGTTGTTATATATATTATTTGAAATAAAAGAGACCATCCAGTAGCCATTATTTTGGAAGGGCTAGCAAATCATCCCTCTATTATTCCAGATCCCAAAAGTTGTCCTGATATGTTTGTCTTCCTTTCGGTCTGTTCTTCTTCTTGCTACTCAAGTTTCTTCTGGTTTATATAGAAAGTCTTTTCCATTTTCAGTGTTGTCAGTCCCTTTTCTGGATTTTCCACTGACTGTATTTGTTGGTCAGTTGAATCCTCTATCACAGGGCTTTTCAACTTTTTCACCCATTGTACCACTTTTAGGATATGGGAACATCTGAGTACCACTAGTTGCCTAGCAAGGTGTCAAAAACCTGAGGACCAAAAAAAAGGGAAAAAGTTATGTACATGTAGTCCTTGACTTATAACAGTTCACTTAGTGACTGTTCAAGGTTACAATGGGACTGAAAAGTGCCCCCCAAGTCACAGCCGAGCAAGACACCTGCCTGCCCGCCCGGTGGGGATCTTCCACCTGTCCAAGGTTTTCAGTCTTGTGAGCATTTCAGCTGAGGATTGGAAACGAGGGTGGGGTGAGGGATGTTTGGTTTTTATTCCCCCCTCTGCGGGGTGGTTGCAGCAGGTTTTGGTCACTTCACATGACCCTGGGACACTGTGACCATCATAAATATAAATCAGTAACCAAGCATATGAATGTAAATCACAACACCTTAGAGATGCTGCAACATTCCAGCTGATGGGTGCTTCTTCTGGGCTCAGCAGAAACACCAGGATCAGCGCCAAGCCTGGCACTGATCCTGGCACTTCTGCTGAGCCTTGACAGCCCTGCAGCTCCAGCCATCTCTCGTTCAGGCTTGTGCGGTGCTACCACTGGTTCAGCTCATTTTCCTCCCCTGCTACCACTTTTCTAGGATGGTCATGTACCACCTGCTAGGTGCCAATGTACCACAGGTGGTACCCATACCACTGTTGAAAAGCCCCGCTGTATCATAGTATTTAATTGTTCCACTTCTTCTGTTATCTTCTACATAGTTGATTCTTTAACTGTAGTCAAAATTGGGGTTTGTATATCTAGGCTGACATCTTGTGCTTTTCTGTAGCATCTTATTTCATCACAAGCTGAAAGAATGGTTTCATGTATTGCTTTCAACATAAAAAGAATCTGTTCCTGGTCTTCATCCATATTCTCTTAATAGTGTGTTAAATTGAGGGCTTTAAAGTCAGAGAATGAAAATAATTTTATAACTGAGTATAGAACACAGCTGAGCTTCTCACAGCTGATATTTGTCAAGGTTGAAAAAGTCTTATCTGTAGTCTGGGCTTCAAGCCAAGCCTCCTTCAGGCAATAACAAGTTGTAATATTAAACCTGGCCACAAGATGTTTAAGGTTTTTTAAGTCCAAATTTTTTATAATCCTTTTTCCAATTTTATTTCTTTTTTTGCAAATAAAAACCAAAGTCTTCAGTAAAGATAAGAAATCTTTTGGTCCCCAAATTTTAGAAGCATATAAATCCAGTTAGATTAAGGTTATTCTTTCAGTGTTTTAACTCTCCTGGATAGTCAGTCACCACTATTCTTAGAGGGTGGGATAGAATTTCCCTTCCCTCTCTCCTAAAAGGGGGAAGATACTTTGGGCAGCTTTTACAGGAGAAAAAAATACTTAGGATTGAAGAAAGGTTCAGATCTCACCCAGTCTCATCTGCACTGCTTTAGAAGTGCCTGGTGGTAAGTTTGACTTCGACTGCCTGCAGCCTAGTGATGAGCCATATTTCTAAGGCCAGTCTTTCCTCTGCCGGTTTGGAGGGCTGCCCCCAATCGAGCAGAAAGGCTATCACCCTCCTGTGATCAAGCGGGGGTCCCCTTCTTGCTTGTCATTCCTACAGGGCGACTCTCAACTCTTTCCAGGGTCCCCCAGCAGAGTGAAACCGGATGTGGAAGATGGAGCTCACCTTCCAGTGTCCGCGGCAGCCGCAATGGCAAACTGGAAGTCTAGTTATACATTTTTTGGGTTATTTCTTTATTAAATGTATATGCTGTCTTTCTTACTATCTAGGGTGACTCTGGGTGACTAAATAAATGCATAGCAAACATAACATTCTATAGCAAAAAGAGCATTCTGTTTATCTGGCTGATCCTAAAACAAATCTCCATGTTTCAGACACTTTTCTTGACATTGACTTTGGTGCTGAATAGTGAATGAAATATAGTGTGTCATTATGCACTTACAAATTACACTGCATTTTCAGTGCATAGAACAGCAGCCAAGGGTCCCAGGAGCTCTTGAAGGACTCTGTCTAGATGTTTCTTCTCTTATTTATTTATTCAGATAGGTCCTCAAGAAATGAGGTATGTATCTTATATCCAAATTACATTTGAGAAATCCTAGCAACAGAAAGAATTTTATAGACCCAACCTGGAGCTACCATAGAAAGAAACTGAAATATTGGATCAACACAGACAATATCAGTCACTTTATAGTAAAGCCAGAATGAGAGAAGTACACAAGGCTCAAAAGGGTGGGAAGGCATTTTCATTTGGCTTAAATTAAGCTAGAAATATTTTTCAGCTTGTGGTAGTACTGTCAGCCTGGGCACAGGAACTAAACAGAGTTCCACCTGATTACTTTTTGAATGGAAATCCACCAGAGAATCTAGCTTAGACTCATCCCAGATTCAGTGTATTTAATAAAAGCAAATGTCATTGATTCTAATGGGTTTTTCATATAAGTGTGCTTAAGACTTTAGCTGAGAGAGACAGAGAGAGGGAGAGGGAGAGGGAGGGGAGAGGGAGAGGGAGAGGAAGAGAGAGAGATCAATGCTTGGTAAAAGCAGGAGAAAGCAATTCATTTTCTTTTCTATTTGTCAGCATTTTATAATCATGCATTCTGACAATATTTTAATCAAGTCTAGCAGTTTGTGTGTTGATTGTAGATCAGCAATACAATTCATCATCGTTTCTGTAATTTAGGAGTAATTGCTGGGGGAAGGGGATCACTCTAGTAATTAAGGTTCTTTCTTAACATGTCTGTCTGACTATAGTATATATATTTATTTGTGTATTCAAAACTTATAATGACTTATAATTTATTCAGAATATAAATCATTTTCATTCCAGCACCTTGGCCTTATTTTCTCTTTTTAACAAGAATGTTCAGATAAGAGAAGTGCAAAACTGGCACAATGAGGTACCAGAAAGCAAAGAAATAGTTTGGCCATTAAAAATTCTCTTTGCTATGGCAGGGGAAAAATGTATCATTAAAAGACCAAGAATAGGCTCTAAGAAAGGAACACTTTTCTTTTCTCCTGAGATGCCATTTGCTGGACCATCTAATGAGCTTATGGTGGCCTACTTTCCCCTTTTCTATTTTACCATCACAACAGTCCTACGGAATAACTTGGACTGCAAGGCCCCAAATTGTGGAATAACCTTGATGTCTGACTGGGGGATTTGAATTCAGGCTGTTGAGTCAGCTGAGAGACTGTTGCCAGAGTCTGTTCAATAACAAACAGGATCACTCGTGTAAGATGTTTTGTCTCTTACTCTATTTATACTCAGACACCAGTTGTCAGTCAGCATTCTCCATGCTGCCCTGACATCCTTTGGCTGCTTAAGGAGATAGGCAGTGGTGTCTCCAAGATGCCCAAATATCATTGCCAGCTATTGTTTTTTTTTAAAAAAAATGTATAAAAACAGCCTTGTGCCCTGTAGAGCAAAGCTGTCCTGTATTGGCATGCTTGATATTAAAGCAGAAGAAAGATTTTGCATCATCTAAGATCTTGAGAGGGACGCGGTGGCTCAGTGGGTTAGGACGCTGAGCTTGTCAATCAGAAGGTCGGCAGTTTGGCGGGTCGAATCCCGAGTGCCGTGTAACAGAGTGAGCACCTGTTACTCGTCCCAGCTTCTGCCAACCTAGCAGTTCGAAAGCACGTCAAAATGCAAGTAGAAAAATAGGGACCACTATGGTGGGAAGGTAACAGCGTTCTGTGCGACTTTGGTGTCTACTCATGCCGGCCACATGACCACGGAGACGTCCTTGGACAAGTGCTGGCTCTTCGGCTTTGAAACAGAGATGAGCACTGGCCCCTAGAGTCAGAAATGACCAGCACACATGTGCGGGGGAACCTTTACCTTTACCTAAGGTCTTGATGGAAGACAGAGGTGAGAAATGTTTCTTTGGGTGCTTGATACTTGTTGCTAAAGCCCAGCAGGGACCTTGGGTGGGATTGGAGAACTGGCACCGAAGAAGCCCTTCTCTGTTAGTTCTCTCCTAACAGCCATGGCAATAGGGTGAGAGAAATGAGATTCATTCCCCCTTCTTTTGCCCCAGGTAGCAGGTGAAGGAATAAAATAAATATTTCAACCAAAACCTCCAAAATACAAGATTCCTGAACTCAAGCACCTTCCTTAATAGCTTGCTTAGGCATTTATAGATGCTGATTCCTGAATTGAGTTAAATCAGCACTTGTATTTTTAAATGGGAACTATCTACAAAAATGGTAACTATCCATAAATATTGACCCGTGCTAACCTCCACTTTATCGTTCTGCTTATCCCTCTATAAGCAGAAAATCGAACCAATGTTATGATTGGCATTTGACAATGTTGCCGGTCAACATTTATTATACAACTACTGTATATAAAGCTTGTTTGTACCCACCTTTTCAGCTTGTGGTAGTACTGTCAGCCTGGGCACAGGAACTAAACAGAGTTCCACCTGATTACTTTTTGAATGGAAATCCACCAGAGAATCTAGCTTAGACTCATCCCAGATTCAGTGTATTTAATAAAAGCAAATGTCATTGATTCTAATGGGTTTTTCATATAAGTGTGCTTAAGACTTTAGCTGAGAGAGACAGAGAGAGGGAGAGGGAGAGGGAGGGGAGAGGGAGAGGGAGAGGAAGAGAGAGAGATCAATGCTTGGTAAAAGCAGGAGAAAGCAATTCATTTTCTTTTCTATTTGTCAGCATTTTATAATCATGCATTCTGACAATATTTTAATCAAGTCTAGCAGTTTGTGTGTTGATTGTAGATCAGCAATACAATTCATCATCGTTTCTGTAATTTAGGAGTAATTGCTGGGGGAAGGGGATCACTCTAGTAATTAAGGTTCTTTCTTAACATGTCTGTCTGACTATAGTATATATATTTATTTGTGTATTCAAAACTTATAATGACTTATAATTTATTCAGAATATAAATCATTTTCATTCCAGCACCTTGGCCTTATTTTCTGTCAACATTTATTATACAACTACTGTATATAAAGCTTGTTTGTACCCACCTTAATGGGGCAAATTGTCAAGCCCTTCGGGCTCGACATCACAGAGGGGATCGGGGGAGCACAAACGGCAGTTCCCGCCCTGCCCAGCCGCGCCTGAACTCACCAGCTGTCCGGCGGGCGAACGCTGAACCGGTAGCCGCGCCAGCAGCTGAGAGGCGGCTAGAACGCAATAGAAACAGCCGAGGGAAGCCCGCGCCGGCAAGACCAGCTGGGAGGCGGCCGGAATACACTGAGCGAAGCTGCGAGGAGGCTGCGCCGACAAAATCAGCTGAGGGGCGGCCGGCATTGACTACGGGTAGCCGCAGGGAGCCCGTGCCGGCGCAAGCAGCTGAGAGGGTTTCACGGCGGTCAGCTGTGTGGCGGCTGGGATCGAACATCGTTAGCCGCGTGGGGATTACGGAGCTTCAGCTGCCTCCACCGGCGATGGCGCAGGGTGTTCCACGGTTACGCTCAGACGGCGGGGCTTGCCAAGGGGCTGCAGGAACAGCACGGGACGCTGGGATGGTGGAGGGGGGCACACCGGGGCTTTTCGGTTATGGGGGAGGGGGGTGCTGGGATTGTACCTTCCTTCGAGTTGTGTGGTCTACAGCAGCAGGGGAAGAGGCAGGGCGTGGGGCGACGGGATAGGGGCGGGGTATTTACGCAGCTCAGGCGGATGCTGGCCTGCGCGGGGAGTGGGAGGGGTAATGGGTGGAGCTGTTGCCCAATTGTCGGCAAAGTATAAAAGGCGCGTTGGGGGTGAGTAACTCCCAACGCTGACTTTGTTAATGCTTGGAGTCCCTGACATTAAAGGTGCTCTCTGCAGTCATCCGTACTTCGTCGTGGTTTTTCCTGAGTGCTTGTTTTTCCCGGCGGAGACGAGGGTTTGACACAAATAAACATGGTTCAAGGAAATGGTTAGCTCTCCACTCATAAATTGGTCATGGGGAATTTTTATCCCTCATAGATATGACAGAGAAGAAGAAAGGCAGGAAGTTTTCCTATCCTCCAGTATGATTTCTCCTCATGGCTTTAGCATTTTAGTGCTTCTGGAGATGTGTTTAAATTAGCCCTGTGGTTTCAGTACTATAGTTCCTAAGTCAGCCAACCAGACACAAAACACAACTAGATGACTTACATCTGCTTTATTGTAAGGCCACGTTAACAGAATCTTGTAAGTCTGAATGTGCAAACTTCCTGTTCTAACTGCTAGACCCATTAGAGTGGGTCTTAAGTATCTTTTTTTAACTGTTAAACAATTGCAGGCTTCTGGGTCCCTTGTCTGGTGGTTTCCTAGTCAGCATCTCATCTCCCTTTTCTTCATTACCTTCCATTACAACTTCGGTACCCAAAGAAGAACTGGAGTCTGAGCTGCAGAGATGCAAGAACCACTTTCCTTTCTTCTGTCCCAGTTCTGCTATGCATGGATTAGCAAGAGAAGTAGGGAGGATGGCTTTTTCTCCAATGGGAAGGTTTTCTTGTGGAAAAAAAAGACAAATGGAAATGAAAATTCAAAACTAGATGACCTCCAAGGTCCCTTCCAACTTTATTATTATTATTATTATTATTATTATTATTATTATTATTATTATTATTATTATTATTATTATTATTATTATTATTATTATTATCAATGGTCAGGGATTGACAGGCATACTTACAACTTCCAGTAAGCTCAGATGTCCAACAGCAGCAGGTTAGGCCCGACCACTAAACTTAACTTGGAACAATTTGCTGTAGACCGAGCTCATAACACAGCTTGGCAGAAGTTCAAAAACATCATTTTATAGGAACAGAAATTAAAGGCAGGTGGAGATGGCCTTTGTAGTGGGAGATAGTTGAGACAAAGCTGTGTATGTGTGTCCTCAACAAAATTAGTGTCGTGTCTTTGTTCCAGGCAAACAGGTCATATAGATGAACTCACAGTGGAGCAAAGAGAATGGAATAGTGAGGAAAAATATACTCGGATGTTGAGTTATCAGGAATCAATGGACTTCTCTTCTTTGAGGATATCTTGCCTACCATCATGGCAATGGCAGTGGGAATGAGTTAGCATTAGTTAGCTTTTACCTCCTTAGCTGAAGTGCTAGTAATTATACATAAGCTTTGGATAACAAAGGTAATTGGAGCCTGAATTTCCATCGCTAAGCAACATAGTCATGAAGTGCACTTCATGTGATCATGCTGTTTAGCAACAGAACCTCCACTTACTGCTAAGTGAATCCATGCCATCTTTAAGCACAATGTCACATGGTTGCCATTTGAGACCTCCTGCCAGCTTCACCATTGACTTTGCTTGTTCGAATCCAGCAGAGAAAGCCACAAATGACCACATGAATGCAAGATGCTGCAATATTGTAAATGTGGGTGGTCGCCAAGCTCATGGATTGTGACAGCAATAGCACTTAGACTTATATACCACATCACAGTGCTTTACAGCCCTCTCTAAGGAGTTTACAGAGTCAGCCTATTGCCCCCAACAATCTGGGTCCTCATTTTACTGGCCTCGGAAGGATGGAAGGCTTAGTCAAGCTTGAGCCAGTGAGACTTGAACTGCCAAACTGCTGGCAGCCAGCAATCAGCAGAAGTAGCCTGCAGTACTGCATTCTAACCACTGCTTCACCAAGGCTCATGTGATCATGTGACTGCAGGCATGCTATGGTGGGCACAGCTACAAGGATCAGTTGTGAGTAGCACTTGTTTAACGCCATTGTTCAAACCGTCACTGAGCAAGTGGTTGTTAAACAAGGGCGACTTGTACACCATTTGGCAAAATCATTTGCCTTATTTACAAAAGACAGCATGAATACTTATTCATAGTTTTGCATTGCTTTCTCACATTGTGAGTCATTTGGGTCACTTATGTGGGAGTCCAAAAGAAAAATTGAAGCAATAATACTGCTGTTGGATCCATAAGGGAGGGAAACAGGTCAGATGGGAAAAAAATGTGGATCAGAAATGACTGAAGAATATATGTGGATCTAAAGTACCTTTGTACCTGTCAAAACAAATTATTTCCTAAGCACATAGAATAAAACCATTATTATGAAACATGAACTATCTTTAGCCTAATTAACATTGCAAGTGATATTGTGACCTTCCTATTTAGGGCAACCTAACACATCTAACTTATTTTTAAACAGACTTTTAAAGTCTTTAATTTTTCAAGATTAAAACATGACAACAACTCTCTCCCATTCTCCCTCCTGACTTCCCACTTCTTTTTCATCTTCATTTAAGCTGCAGTCCTGCACCTATTTATATGGAGGTAAGTATTGTTGAAATTAATGAGTTTTCATTTTGAGTAGGTGTGTGTAAGAATGTGCTGTTAGGCTACAGTATCTTTGGAAAGGGCTGTCTTTTCGTAGTATGTTTAAAGCTGTTAATCTTTTTTTTAAAGTGTGAAATGAATACATGGCATTAATAATAATTTAGCAGGGCTGCTTAAACAGTACAAATAAAGCACAAGGTTTATGGGCTGCTTCACACACAGTGTGATGTCTAAGATATTTCTGTTCTGCTTATTTCCCTGCTAACCAAACTCCATTATTAATCCAATCAAGCAGTCCTTTTTCAGCCACTAGCCTGCATCACAAACATAAAGTGTTTTCCAGCTAAAGTGTTCCCATTACACTGGTACGGCTCGGAAATTAATGCAGTATTTTCTAAAATGGAGTAAAACACATTCACCTGTCATCTTGAATTACAATGCATTCAGCCTGCATGTTTTGAAGAAGGCCTTAGAAAATAATCCTTGATATACCATTCGCAAATTCTCTTCCTCAAGACAATTCAGACTTGTGAAGATAATAATGGTATCATTTACTGAAATGCCCATTGCAGCCTGCAGAAGTGAGAAGTTTGGACCAATGCACAGAGCTCATAAGAAGGGCTAAAACTATCTTGGCTGTGATGTCCTCATTATGGAGCTTTGTGCTTTGAGGAGGTCAAGCATCTTTCCAGAGGTCAGCATGGTGCGTAACGTTACACTCTGTAACAGTAGCTTTCTTTTGCTACAATTTTGATGGTCATGTTTAAATCATGTTTCTGTGTTGGCAGTAAGAAAGTCAATTATACAGAAATAAGAGAATTGTTGGGATTCAGGAGGTCCATTGATATTATAATTCAGCTCAGATGACCTGAAGGAATGAAGCAGAAGAGAGATTACAAGGCACAGACTTGCAGCTGAAGGAGAAGTGTGAAAAAGGGTCAACTTATCATAATATTAAAAGGAATGTCTACCCATTATATAAATCAGAGTTGACAACAAGATTGAGATACCAGTCTCAGGGCTAGGATTGGCTGATTACCTTAATACTGATATAGAGCTGAGGGCTTTTGTGCTTGTGTAATATCATTAATTATGACTTTTGATGCACCTTTTCTATCTCTTTTACTGTATAATCCCTTCCCAATATATTGTCAGTGTTCTTGGACTGTTTAATACAGAAACTTTGTTTCAGCTCTTCATTGTTTGGGTGATATTTGCTTGAATCACTATTTTTCCACAACATCAAATGTATCAGTTGCTTAAATTGTGCTCCTTTATCCAAGTCTTGGGTTCTTTTGGGTGTGTTTGCAGTTGTGTTTGACAGCTATGTTTTTCATTCTTTATTGGGTTTTTTATTTTATTTTACCTGCATGTCACCCTGCATTTATTTTAAAAAGGAACCACAGAAAATGAATCAATAACCACATCTGCATATTTATATCCCACAAACACATCTAATGACGTCTACCACCAAGAGACACCAACAATCTGGTCAAAGCAGGAATTGATAAACTGGAGTCTGTTGAAATTAAGTGGCATCTGACATGATATATTAAAATTTTCTAGCATAGAAGCAGCTAGGCCATATTACTTCTGTCAGTTGCTGGAGACTGACAATGATGTTTTCTCAAAGAAAACACTTCCTTGAAATATTGTTATTTTTTAGAAAATATATTAAATTAGACTGTACATCAGCAAAGTCTTGCAGACTGCATCTCCAACTCATTACGATGCTGTCATTCCAGTCAATGTAACTTTCTGTTATAAATGCACCAAAGACATTATGCAATTTTCTTCCCCATAAAAATAAGATCCAATTGACTAAACACAGTGCTGGGTATTGAGCAGAATAGCGTATTCTTCATCAGTTGTAGGACTATGCTAGAGAGATGGCAACATCAGTATTCATGTCCTTTGCTATTTAAAAACAAATTACCACAAATGCCATGTATCTCCAGGTGGCTAGAAGTTCCAGCAAGAAAGAAGAGTCTGCTAGAAATAAACATAGGTGAAAGCATTGCAAACAAAAACTTTTCACCCCGATGTTCAGGATACACTAAGATTGTGAGCTTTAGTTACAGATAACAACAGAAAAAGCAGACTAATGGGAGGACCTAATAGCCTTTTGAGGTAGATCAGGTCAAGAAGCAGATCTTGAAAGCCGATCCAAAATCTTCATTGAGCCCTTTTTAAAGGACAAATAAGGTCAAAATGAGGCTCTTCTGAGTCTTTTTCTCATGCTTTCTGCCTTCCAGGTAGAGTAACTGTTTTTGTCTTCCTATCTTCTTCTCAAGACTAGAGCTAAATTCTTTTATAGTCCTAATGGAATGACCTTGATTCACATAATAGGAACTGCAGCCTTTTGTAGACACTTGATACTTATAACAGTTGTTTAATACCACTGAGCATCATCAGGTGCAGAATTCAAGGGTCAGGACTTATACATCCATTTATGGATGCCAGCAATAGTAATGATAATGGTAATAACATCATTATTATTATTATTATTATTATTATTATTATTATTATTATTATTATTATTATTATTATTATTATTATTCCAAAAGAATCAGGATAGTATACCATAAAATGACCTAGTAACAGTGATAACAGTGATAAATAATCTGTAACAAGATTACTATTAAAAAAAGATTTTAAAATTAGTAGTTTTCTAACATTATTTTAGTGGTTTTTCTTTTTCTTTTTCCTTCTTATATAATTGCATGCATTTTTTCTTGAAATAGTGATAACTAGTGAGCAGTGATACTAATATGGTCTACGTTTTTTACAGATTTCTGTTTCTTAAAAAAATGAGGAATGAACATAGTTCTACAGAAAGAATAAATAAATAAATAATGCCATATTTCATGATAACCATAAATCTTTTGCTTATTTACTATTTTATTCCTTTATTCCTTTTTCTTTTTTCTCCTTTTTATACTTATTCAATTTTTCCCATTTATAAATAAAGGGGGAAAAAGTAAGAAAACAAATAACTCTCTTTCCCTCTTATGCATACCCCAAAACAAGGAGAAAGCATCCAATAAAACCCCAAATAGATGCCTTTCTTAAGTCAGAAATATTTATACATTCATCACTGAAGGGATTAAATTAGGTTTATAGTGTAAACTAGGTTTACACTGAAGGGATTAAACTAGGTTTAAAGATGATTGCTATCATCTTTAAGAGCAAAATTGCATTTTAGAATATATATATATTCTTAGACTTTGGCTTCCATTATTCAAGGCCACATGGCCCACACTCAGGAATCTGAGGGGAGCTGAGAGGCAGAGTGGATAAGAGTTTAATTTGTCTGTGGCAGAATTAAGTTGAAGCAAACTGTTTGGATCTGTATCTTAGCAACAGGCAGACCGGTTCTCAAACTAAGAAAACCCCATAAAAATGTAACCATCTTTGAGACGCTTCTTCCACATGTTCAGGCTACATATCAAGTAAGTACAAATTTGGTCCAGCACATCTGGAATATACTCACTGTGTATAGCGGGGCCAAATTCCTAAAGTCAGAGGGTCCTTTTGTAATAGTGTGCTGAATGAATCTGAAATCTTAATTTTTCGTATGCCTTAATGCTAGAAAACACACTGTAGCTCAAATATGTGCATCAGATTCATACACTCCTACACTTACTTTCCATAGGTGCAAGCAGATACACCTATGTATCTACTTGACAATAATAATACAAATAAGAGCAATCCTGCAGGGGGGGACTACAAAATTTTACACTTACATCACTGCATATTCCCATATGGAGTCCCTCAGCCACATACTTCTCTGTGGCTTTCGGTACAAAGAATCTCAGGTGCCATTCATCTGTCTCCTTCTATGGAAATACTACAGCAGAGATGTGAGGTGATCTCACGATGAATCGTTAAAGGAGCTTCCGAGTAAAGGCATCACGCAGAGATGCAATCATATTAGCTTTATTCAATGATAGATCAAAGAGAAAGAAATACTTGGCATGAAAGCATTCATGCCTGCATGTGAGAGAGAAATAAAATAAAACAAAACAAGCTAGCATTACATGACTAAAACAGAAGGACTAAGAGCTAGGAGAGGAGAACTGGAACTAGAAGGAGAAATGGAGAACGCTAGAACAAAGAGCAGCCCCTCGTGCAGAGGTATTTATGGGGGGTCTTGATCCCTCCCTGACCATAAAACTCTCTCACCAATGGGGCTGTCGGGTCCGAGACCCTTGGCTCATCAGTGGAAGCAAAGAAGCCTCTTTGCTCCCATCTGATGACCTTTTTGGGGAACTGCCAATGGCTGGCACTAATCATCTAACAATTCCCCTTCTTGCCAGCCAATGACAGGGACCAGTGAATGTATGTGAGGGGTGAGCAGGTGTCATAGACATGCATGAAAACATTCAGAAGGCCAAACACAAACGCTTACACAGAAGGTTGTGCCGGTCAATGGGAACAGGCTTGGTAAACAGATCAGCTATCTGGTCAGTTGTATTACAGTGCTCAACATGTATAAAACCCTTTTTGGTAAGCTGCCTGACATTTTTATAGCGTATGTCTATATGGCGAGATCTAGATCCTACTGCATAAGCCTCCGAGATTGCAATTGCGGCAGTGTTGTCCTCTAGAATTTGGATGGGCAGAGGGGGAGATGCCCAGATGCTTGTTATCAGCTCATTGAACCAAGTCAAATCATTGGCCGTGTCTGACAGGCTGGCATATTCAGCCTCGGCCGTGGAGCAAGAAATAAATTTTTGCTGCCTAACATGCCAATGTATTCGGCAGCCATTTAGCAATATGAGGAAACCAGAAGTGCTCCGTCTAGTTTTGGTGTCGCCAGCCCAGTCTGTGTCTGAGTAAGCGGAGAGCTGGGCCGTCTTCCCCTTCTCTGGTTCTAGCATAAGGAGAGGATCAGCTGTGCCCTTTAGGTATCTAAGCACCCTTTTAACAGCAGTCCAGTGGAATTCCTTTGGGTGTTCCACGTGCCTGGACAATAGATTCACAGCTAAAGCTATGTCAGGTCTGCTCCAATTGCTGATGTATAGCAAGGAGCCAATCACAGATCTGTAAAGCGTGTTATCTGTGAACTCAGGACCGTCCTTATGGGTGTGGTTGTAAAAGTCGCTTTGCATTGGGCTATGCGTACGATTAGATTCTGTCATTTTGCATTTGGCCAGTAATTCCTCTATCTTTTCTTTTTGAGATAGAGCGAACCCCCCCTTAGTGGCCAAAATATGCACACCCAAGTACTTGTCAACCCGCCCCAAAGACTTCAGAGTAAACTTTTCTTCCAGGGCCTTGGCAAATTCATCACACCCTTCCTTGTCAGGCCCTACATATAATAGGTCGTCCACATAAACTAACACCCGTTCTGTGGTACCTTTGGAATTGCGTGTGAAGACACATTCATCTGCATGAGATGTGGTGAAACCAACTTGTTCTAAACTCTTTCTAAGACAGTCATACCATAATTTCCCTGACTGTTTGAGACCATATAACCCTTTGTGGAGCAACCATGTATTTCCCCCTTCCTGCTGGTAGCCAGGAGGAGCCCTCACGTAGATCTGCCGGTCCAAGTTGGCGTGGAGGTAAGCCGTCTGGATGTCGAATTGGAAGACTTCTTCTCCCAGAGTGGCTGCAGTCACGAGGGCGGCCTTGACGCTCTCTGCCCGGACGGTTGGAGAGTAAGTCTCCGAGTAGTCCTCCATGTAATGCTGAGCGAAGCCCTGGGCTACCAAACGGGCCTTATATAGGTAGAGGCCATTGGCAAGTGGTTTGGCCTTGTAAACCCACCTTGTGCCAATGACTTTCCTCTCCTTTGGTGGTTGCTGGGGGGTGAAGACTTTGAGTTTCTTTAAGCTCTGCATCTCCTTCTCCATCGCGAGCTGCCATTTCTCCTGCTCTTCGATGGGCAGCTCCTGGATGTCAGAGAAGGATTTTGGGGTGACCACAACGCTGTTGACAGACGCGATGTGGCCAATGTCAATTCTCTTTGGTGGGACCCCTTTGTTGGACCGCTTTGACCTCCTTACCTTCTGCCACTCACCGCTTTTTTCTTCCGCGGGTCTCTGAGGTGTCGCTGGGGGTGAAGACGGCGTGTCTTCCTCCATGGGACTGGACGCATCTTTGTCTTGTTCCTCACTTTTGTCGGTGGCAGGGTATGTGGTCGTCTCAGGTGATGTCGTGGTCGGTGTGCCTTTGCTGGGTCGGTTGGCATATGGGCTCAGATCATTTGAGTGGATCTGGGTCCAATTGGAATCCTCTTCGAAAGAGGCAGATTGGGAAGTCACAGGCCTGCCCCCTTCTCCCAGGAAATGATAGGCCTTGGAGCCAGGAGCATAGCCCAAGAACCTTAGTCTCTGGAAAACAGATCTCCCCTTCTTCCGCAGCTGCTTGGGGATGTGCACCCATGGATAGGAACCAAACACACGCAAATGTGCCAGATTTGGTTTCCTACCGTGAACCAGGAAATATGGGGTCTGGTTCACAACACTGCTCCAGGTGCGGTTTAAGGTGTAATTGGCGTAATGGACCGCCTCTCCCCAGTATGATTCTGCGACACCTGCATCTGCAATCAGACTACGCATCATGGTTTGCAGGATTCCATTTCTTTTCTCAGCTACACCATTTTGCGAAGGGGTGAATGGTGCAGTTAGAAAATGGCGGATGCCCTTACGCCTTACCCAGTCCTGGAACTTCTGAGACATGAACTCAGCCCCGCGATCGCTCTGCAATTGTGCGATCTTGGTCTTGTACTGGGTCTCTACGAAGTTGTACAGTGACTTTATGGCGTCAAAGGCTTCAGATTTTTCTGTGAGGGTATACACGTGGCCGTATCGTGAAAAATCATCAACGGCAGTGAGAAAATACTTTTTCTTTCCTAGGGATGGTGTAAAAGGCCCAACCAAATCAACATGTACTAGTTGGTACGGGTATTGAGTCTTGCGTAATGACACCTTTGAGATAGGAGCAGCCTTCCTCTTTGTTTTTTTGCAAATGGCACAGTCCAGAAACACGTCACAGTCCTTGAGCTGGACTCCCTCAGCAAACTCTCCCATCTTTTTAACTACAGGGAAGCTTGCATGTCCTAGCCTTCTGTGCATGAGGTGGACGCACTTATTGTGAATCGGCTTCCCCATTGACACACTCTTGGCTCTAGTTGCTTTGAGTGGTGCTGTAGGTGCCTGCTGAGATTCAGGCTTCTTGCCCACACTGCCCTTGGAAAGCCTTGGGGCAGGCTGTGGTGGCTTGGGAGAAAAATATGGTAAGCCATTTATGATGGCTATATTTCCAATGATCTTCTGGTTCCGGGTGACATGACCTCCCCCCTTGCGAAATAAAACTTCCACTTTGTCATCGTCACACAATTTGGTAATGCTTAATAGGTTGTTGGCTATGGAGGTGGCGTGTAAAACACCTTCAACTTTCCCAAGAGCAGGTACAGAAACAAACCCCTCACCAACAACTGAAGCAGTATCACCGTTTGCAACCTTGACAGATGAGTTAATTTTCTTTAACCTTTTAAAACCTTGACTCATATTAGTAATGTGAGAAGAAGCTCCAGAGTCCAGTAACCATAAGTCAGTGGAGCTATCAGCCTTTGTTGTGGGGGTGAGGGAACAAGTAGGCAGAAAATTTCCCTTGCCCCTGCCATGCCCCCTTCCTTGCCCCTTGCCTCTTACTTGATTGGGACCACGTTTAGGGGCTTGATGTTGATGGGGGCAGTCTTTCTTGAGGTGCTCCTCAGAGCCACAGATGAAACACTTAAGTAGAGCATTAATTTGCTCTGAGTTGTGGCGCCCCTTTCTGGCTTGCTGAGTGGTGACTCTGGCGTATTCTCCGGCATCTCGTCTCCTTCTATCCTCCTCAATCAGTCTTCCTGTGAGGTAGGACAGATTTATGTCTTCCCTCTTGACCGCTTCGAGTGAAACAATGAAATTGCTCCAACTCCTGTCTAGGGAAGCAAAAATGATCGCGACCATGTTCACATCAGTTACAGGAAAATCTCTGGATATCAATTCTGCCCTGAGTACCTTTAATTTTGCAAGATGCTCAGGCATGCTGGCACCAAACCTCAGTTTGGTTGTATAAAGCTCAGTTGTATGTCTGGTGATGGAACCAATGGTATCGCTGTTGAATAAATTGTATAATAGTTGCCAAACTTGAGCAGCTCTGAGACCTGCTGGGATGCTGGAGAACAAGTTATTATCCAGCGAGCTGAGCAGGGCAGAGTAAGCCTGCAAGTGTCGCCACTCTTCTTGACGTCCCCATGGGGGAGGGGGTGGTTTCTGAACCATTTGTAGAGTCCCATTCTTTAAGAGATATAGCTATATATCTTTACTCCAACTGTTATAATTCTCTCCTCCCAGTTGTAGCTTTTTAAAATCTCTTGGAAGATTTGCTGCTGGTAAATAGTCCTTCTCAGACCCTTTTTCAAAAATCTCTGAAATGTCCATTGACATAAAAGGGAAAGGGAAAGGGGTTCCTACAGTGAAAGGGGTCCCTCTAGTGGTCGAGGAGGGAATCCTTTCTTGACTATTTAGTAACTCCAGATGGGCGTGCCCGGAAACCATGTGATCCGGGGGAGGGCGTTGTTCAGGATTTCTCCTTTCTTCCCATGAGGCATTGGGGGGGCAGAGCCCAGATTTGCCAGCTCGCAGTTGCTGCAATGAATCCTCCCGAGAATTGCAGGCACATGGATTTTCAGCATTGCCTAGTTTGCCTGGCTGGTCCTGAAGACCTGAAGAGAAGGTGGGAGGCCGTGGGGGTTGATTGTTGGGAGGCTGCAGGCTGGATTCCCCCCGGCAGTTGGGCCCTGGGGAGAGGATGGGAGGCCTTGGAGGGGGGATGGCTACCCCCAACATCTTTTTTGGCCCCAGGGCATCAGTTAGGAGCTGGATGGCGGCCTGAATGGCTGCAGCATTTGTAGGAGTCTCGGCTGGACAGACCTCATTGTCATCATTGGACTTTAGGCTTTGTGGTGGGGAGAACTCAGGAATTTGCATGCTGCTTTGGCCGGATGCCAGGAATTGCATGCCATTTCTGCTGGATGCCAGGGACTGCTGGTTATTTCGGCTGGATGCCAGGGACTGCTGGCTTTCCAGGCTTAAAAAATGTTTGTCTTTGTTAGACCGTGTGGGGTTACTGGGGGCCGCCATCTTGTTTCCTGTTCCAGACCATGTGGGCGGAGCCATCTTGTTTCCGCTTGCCCCAGGAAGCTGTAGCTCACAGCTGTGCGGGGGGGGGGGTTCGCGCCAAAAGCCCTGGGGTCCCGGGGTCACTAAGGGTGGCGGGCGCCATATTTGGAGGCCTCGTGGCCGCTAGGGAAAGACTCACCAGGGGTTCTGAGGCTTTCTGAGCTGTTTCCTGGGCTGCCTCCCCCCTCCCCTGCATTGCAAGGATCTCTTTAAGCAGCTCTTCACGTTCCTGTGCAGTCAGCTTACTCACGCGGCGTTTGGTTTCAGCCAGGTCCGTCTCTGCAGCATCTGAGCAGTCTTGGGCAGTCTGCAAGCCTTCTATGCTCTCCTCTGTGGCGTTCAGTTGTAAAGAGACATGTGAAGGGGTCCTAGACGCTCTGCTGTGTACGGATCCTCTGACGGAATGAAGGTCATTTGTGCTCTCATCTGCAGCTGAGGTTGCTTCAGGGACTGAAGACTTGGATGTAGGCAGGGACGCCGTCTTTGGTCGATGACTTCTGGTCACGATAGGAGAAGTCCTGCCATCTGTTATAAGTGGATTTGAGCCGGGTCTCCCAGACATCTTGTGGCATAGATCCTGGCTGGCTTGGAAGCTTTCCTTTAAACCATTCTCTCTGCTACCAACTTGTGAGGTGATCTCACGATGAATCGTTAAAGGAGCTTCCGAGTAAAGGCATCACGCAGAGATGCAATCATATTAGCTTTATTCAATGATAGATCAAAGAGAAAGAAATACTTGGCATGAAAGCATTCATGCCTGCATGTGAGAGAGAAATAAAATAAAACAAAACAAGCTAGCATTACATGACTAAAACAGAAGAACTAAGAGCTAGGAGAGGAGAACTGGAACTAGAAGGAGAAATGGAGAACGCTAGAACAAAGAGCAGCCCCTCGTGCAGAGGTATTTATGGGGGGTCTTGGTCCCTCCCTGACCATAAAACTCTCTCACCAATGGGGCTGTCAGGTCCGAGACCCTTGGCTCATCAGTGGAAGCAAAGAAGCCTCTTTGCTCCCATCTGATGACCTTTTTGGGGAACTGCCAATGGCTGGCACTAATCATCTAACAAGAGAGAACAAAGCTTATCTGTTGTATCCTTTGTCTGATGTCAATTCCATTCTGAATGATTGGACACTGAGCAAATATGCTGAGTAGGATTTATCCTGCTTCTTCTCGTCCTTTAGAAACCAACAGTTATTTTTTAGAAATAACTAACCATCATTTAGTATAATGTTCTTCTGTTTTTGAGAAAGAGGTCATAGAATCAGAGTGTTCAAAGCGACTTTAAAAGTCATCTAGTCTAGCTTTCTGCTCACTGCAAGAAGTACCAAAACATATCTTAAATATCCTAGTCAGTCTGAGCAGTTTCATTTTCAGATCCAAATGATTCCATATCCTTAGGTGTGGTAAAAAAATTTCATGGTGACGTGTAAGATTTACAGCAGTTTGATTGATCTGTTTACCTAATTGGTTAATCAATATCAGTTTTATGCATGCAGGCTGTTTTATGAGTTGCTCATTGACTATAGTAAAGATTCTTCTTCATTCACAACCTCTGACAGAGGACTATCCAGTCTCTCTTTGAAACTAAAAGCGAACTCTTCACATTATGAACCAGCTTGCTCCACTGGCTGACAGCTTGTTCATTCAGAAGATTTCCTTTGATATTTACTTACTTATTTAATCAATTTATTTAATCACCCAACACACAACTTACAATATTCAGCCCAAATCTTTCTCCATGATTCTGGTGCTGATTCTCGTCCTGTCCCCCTAGTCTTGTATGACAGCCCTTCAGATACTTGAAGATTGCCACCATATCTTTTTGTCTCAGACCAAACATACCTACCCAGGTCCTTTAACTTTTTCTTGCATAGCTTGATCCTTAACCTATTTGGTAAACCTCTTCTGAACTCACTCCAATTTGTCACTACTGTTTTCTTTTGCCCAGAACTGAACTGAACTTATGAATGGAGCCTGAATAAACCAGATTAGAACAATTGCTTCCCATGATATGATCAATATACTCCAGTTAATGCATGTGTCTTTTTTTTTTGAAACTTCAACACATTGATGCGTAACTCCACAATTTGCTATCATGTAGACAAAATGTAATTCACCTTCCCTAGGTTTTGTTGAAAGCAAGGCCTGGTTTTCAGTATTTAAAAAGTGTAGGCGTGATGAAAACTACAGGTATCCTTTGTCCACCAGTCAGTTGTACCTGTGTTGCTTTGACAACAATCTGTTTGCCTTGAACATTGTCAGAGTTGGTGACCTTGGGATGGAACTGTCTCAGGCTTCCATGTGGCACACTTGCATTCCAGGGTTTCCTTCCCAAACCACCTTCACATTCCAATGCCTTTTCTCCTTTGGTCTGATTCAGCCAGTTCGCACCAGTTCAGTAGAACTGGTAGCTAATATTTGTTGCCCAGGCCCCACAACAATTACACACACACACACACAAAAAAAAAAACACATGTAATGTGGTAATTATGAGGGCATTTATTAAGTTCAAAGTATTCAGTGACCAATGATTAAAGCCCCAGTCATATCATGTATGTTGCTTTCTGAATCTTCTTTATGTAGGCCATATTGGGTATGAATGATATCTATTTCGCTAGGAGAAATTTTTGAGGAAAATGATTGTTCAACAGATGTTTCTCCAAACTATGAATTCAAAGTACACATGTGATCTTTTTAAGGAATAAAATATAAAAATATAAAATATTTCCTTTATGTTTCCTTAAAATTTATGTTTTTAAAAAAGGAATAAAATACAGACAGTAATAAGATAATATTCCCCTGTATGTATAGGTGTGCAGATGCACACAAAAATGTCAGCAATATAAATCCTGCTCTCACCCAATTATGATGATTGATGCAAGGTTTTATTTAACAAGGCATGCACACCATTATAATTAAATAAGTATCTGCAGCAAGGTAACCATAAGAGTTTATACCTAAAGCAAGTAAGAGCAAAACAGTTACAGGCGTAATGTCAGACAAAATTTTTTAGGGAGGGTAATTTTTTTAAATATTCATTTTTGTAAATATAAATTGAAAGGTCATTTCAAACACAGGAAAAGCATACCTGATGACAAAACATAAATGTTATATTGATTGATATAGTGTGATTGTTATATTTTTGGAGAAAGTTATCTCTGTTATATGCATATGGCCAATTTTGGTGTTTGGCAGGATGGAGCTTTAAGAAGGATATGGTTCACTACCAAAAAGCAATGTATTTTGCTCCAAACAGGTAAAATGGATTTACCAGGCTCAACAACTTAGTGACTATGTTCCAAATGGGAGGCTACTTACAAACACTTAGATATCATTATGTATAAATAAAAACTACAGTTGAAACCTACACCATAAAACAAAATATATAGCCACTAAATAAGACCTGGGCATTTATAAATAGCCACTAAATAAGACCTGGGAATTTTAGGGCCCACTGGCCACATCTGGCCCATGGATTGTCCCTGTCCAGCCCATGGTGATGGTGGTGTGGCATGGCAGCAGGGGTCAGTGGGGTCAGGGGTGGGGCACTGGCAAGGCTACATTGGTGTGGCAGCATCAACATTGGCAGGGGGTCATAATGGTGGAGACATGACATCAACAGTGGGGGGCAGGGTATCAGTAGTAGGAGTGTGGTCTCATGGCAGGGGGTAGGATGATGGCCCCCACAACAGTCCCAGTTTTTCAGGTGGCTCACTGGGAAAATTAATTGCCAAATAGTCAAATTAAATATGCTGCAGCAGAATCCTCCAAAGTGGTCAATTCACTAAGGGTTGATGAGATTATCTAAAGGGTCAATGTTGTTGTTATTCATAGTACTACAGGTAGTCCTTGACTTAACAACTGCTCAAAGTTACAATGGCACTGAAAAAAGTGACTGATGATCAGTCCTCTCATTCCTGACCATCACAGCTGTCAGGCACAAGGAACTAACAATGTCACTATTAATTGCTCAGAGTAGTTTCTTTATTGCTGTTCACCTATAGACAGGAATCTTGCCAGACTAAAGCACGGTCTATATAACCATGAGATAAATCCTGTTAAGATTTTAGGGAAGATCTGTTCTGGGTCTCTTTGAACAAACCAAGGACTCATTGCCCATCTGCCTTTTAGCTCTCTGGGAAAGATGCCCTCCCTCCTGCGTTCCAGCATCAGGTTCCACGACAACAGTATCCATGTGGTCACATGATTGTGATTTGGGCACTTAGATACCAGCAAGTAATTTTGATAATTGCAGCCTCCAGGGGTCACATGATCACCATTTGCAACCTTCCCAACTTATATCCAACAGGCAAAGTGAATGGGGAAGATGGATTTGCTTATCTTGAACATTTGCTCCTCCCCTTTCCCTGTTGCATGCTTTCCTGTTTCTTCTCAGTAACTTAACAATTAAAATGTTTGAGACATCCAAATGTATTTTGAAGCAGTTTCCAAAATTCCAGCAGTGAGATAGCATCAAACCATGGTTGGTAATCTTGGCTTGGAGAGATCATTCAAAACTTATTTTGTTGTATGTCAAATCATTTCTTGCAGACATCTTGTAGCAATGAAGCAGCATCCATGGAGTTTCTCTTCCTTTTTAGACATTCATGCATGCTACATAGAAAGCTTTGATATTGAATAAGAAATTTTAGTAAAAGGAAGCCATTTAATTAATTTCTTATCTGTCAAATTATTTTAGAACAAGGAATATGACATCTGATTATGAATAACATGTATCATCTTAACAAGTATTAAATTGCAACTTGTTCTTCTGCCAATAATTAAAGAGTATTTTCACATTCTTAAAGTATTATAGGGGGCTTCCCCTCCTATTTTTCAATTCTTCTGACAAAATCTGGACAGTTGGAAGATCTAATTGTTTCTCATGGTGTTTTTTTTTCCTTTAGAGGGAATTCTACGGAAATCAAAAGGACTAGCTAGGTCAGAAGTTAACTTCTACAATTCTTCCAGCAGTTGAGCAGATGTCTCAGTCTAAAATAAGAGGAAATGAATGATCAATCTCAAAGTGCTGTACTCCAGGTCACAAAAGAGATAGCATTCATCTGAAATTAAAAAGATATTATAAAAAACCTGAATGTGCAAAAGCTTTATTTTAAAAATCAGCAAAAAAATAATAATCCTATGCATTTTGTGCAATGTTTGTTCTTAGATGAGCAATTAATTAAAAAATTGAATGTACAACCCTTTCTTCGAGTGTCTTAATATTTTACATACATCTAAAATCTCAGATATTATCCTGATAAAGAGCTATTCATACATTGTGTGAATCTATTCAAAAAGTCTCTATCATTATTCCTTATATCAAAACAGAATTGTTTCTGTCTTGGGGGAAAGTCTTAAATCATAACTAAGAATCCCAGATCTCTTTTGTTTTCTTGGGCATGACCCATCAGCAATTTCTTCTTGCAAGTTACTTCAAATCTATGAGACTGCTGAACAGAAACATTAATTGGAATTCAAAGTTAATATTTCAAATGAATCAATCATATTTAAATATCCTTATCATTTGCACTCACTGAGCCATTATTTTTCATACCTGCCAGAACAAAAGCAAAACAAGTTCACAAGGCATCAGTATGGGCAAGTTATCTTGATGGTGCTTTCAGATTACCTACAAGGCATACACTGTAGATGATATTTCAATGCCAAAATCAAATGATGCTTAGAAGCACTTTAGGCCTGGATGGTCATCTATCCAAGATGAGTTAGCACAGAGATCCCCAACCTCTTGGGCACCAGGGACCAGTTCCATGGAGAGAGGTTTTTCTACAGACCGCAGGGTGTGTGGTTTTGTGTGTTGCCTGCATCCCATGAATGGGGCTTTGTTTGTTTGTGCAGACCAGTTGCTGGCATGCTGCAGCCCAGTACTGGCTCACAGACTGGGGGTTGGTGACCCCTGATTTAGCATGTCTTGAGCTTAGCATGTATTTGGACTAGATGAACTCTGTGGTTTCTGCTCAATCTATGAGTCTAAAAAGCAAGTTGAGAAATGCAAATTACACCCAAGACAATTATAAACCAAAACTTATCTGGATGCCCATGCTTTTGTTTTTGTTTAAATATAACAATATATTTTTTCATATGTGAAATAAATTGTTATATTTAACCCCCCCCAAACACAGACATCCAGTCATATATTTATAATAAAAAATAATGATTTCTTTCTTTCCTACAGGAAGCAATGTGGTGGCCCAGTGGTGATGCTTGCTTCCCATTTGGAAGGCTGAGAGTTCAATCCTAGGTAGTGGTAGATGTGTTTCCCCCCGCCCCCTCAGGATGCAAAGAGAAAATATCTGCTGTGAACCCTGTTATGTATGGGGATAATAAAATATAGCAGCAGTTCATTGTGACCATCAGGTGGCACTGTACCATAACTGGATTGGCTGGTAAGCGTTCGGCGGGAAAACCCAAATAAGGGGTTGGCTGTCAGTGCACCTGGCCAAGTATATAAGGGGGCACAGGTAACCCCTTTTTTCGCTCTGGTACTACCATCAATAAAGAGCTGCCATGCTGAGTCCATTGTCTGTTGTCTGACCATGCAGCCAAGAACCCACTACACAATAGTGGTGACGAAGGTGGGATCCTGTTTCTCCTGAGGAGCTGAAGTCACTAAGGATCGGTGGAAAGCAATTCCCCGAACCTTCCTCGGCCGGCCAAGCAAGAGCTTGCGGTCATCCAAGTGGAGAAACAGGATGGCCATGGTGCAACAGTACGGGCAGGTGCTGCCATTCGATATGCGGCACACAGAGAGATGGGCTTCACACCTGAGCCAGGTAGAAGGGTTTTTGCGGGCTAACCGGATCACTGATGATATCCAGAAAGCCGCATTCCTGACCTGCCTGAGTGGCCCCACGATCCACGACCTGGCCGTTAGCCTCTGCGTGCCGACAGCAATCGAGGCCATGTTGTACAAGAACGTCATGAAGAAATCGAATAATCATTTCAAGCCGTGAATGTCCGAACTGGCGTGGTGAGGCCAGTTCGACCAACAGTGCCAGTGGCCAGGTGAGACGGCCTCTGAATTTATTGCAGCTCTACGGGAAGACACGTGCTTGTGCAATTTTACAAATTTAGAAGAAAGGTTGCGGAATCGGTTGGTGTGTGGGCTCCGAGACAAGCGACTGCAGCAGCGTTTATACACCTGGCCGACGATCACATTACAAGATGCTCAGGATGAGATCTTGGCCAGCAAAGCTGCTGGGGAAGCTGTAAACGTGACCCAGCAAACTCAACCCAGCAGCCCAGGCAGTTCCATTCATCATGGAGTGGCTGTGGATGGCAAAATCGGAGAAGCGGCAGAGGAGACCGAGGTTGATGTCGTGCATCAGAAGCAAGGTAGACAGCAACTGCAGTGCAACAACAATGGAAGCCAGCGGAAGACACCAACAACTAGCAAATGCACAAGCTGCAACTGCAAAGAAACCACTCAAAAATGCGCTAGCTGCGGGGGAAACCATCCGAGGGTGACCTGCAAGTTCAGATCTGTTAAGTGCCAGTCCTGTGGTAAGACTGGACACATCGCGGCCATCTGCAGAAATCGCACACAGGACAACTCGCACGAACTTCAATCGGTGGATGCGTGGCAAGGTACTGCGTTCCCTCATCTCAAATTGCCCCAGCTCTCCCCTACCAAATTCCTCGGGAATAAGGTGACCATCTCACACACAGACATTCACCGGGTTGTCACACCAAAAATAACATTAGAGGTCCAGTTGCAAGGGGTACCTTGCAAGACGGAACTCGACTCCGGATCCACAGTCTCCATCATTTCTAATGATACATTCAGAGCAGTTTGCGGCCGGAGTAAACGGTGGGTTTCTTTGAAGCCCACCAACATTCAGTTAGCTGATTTCCAGCATGCACCCATTAAAGTTAAGGGGGTGGCCACCATGTCTTCTTCCTCTCCTAAACCCCATGTTTCTGGTTGGGAGGATTGGTCGTCCTGTGACCCCTCAGGAACCCATTTCCTGATTTAGTCGATGTGTCTCTTCTCCCAGGCTCTGAGCTAGGGTGATTAGTGCATCTTGCTGGGTTTATGATGTCTGTTGTTCCTGACCAGATTTCACTTTCTCATTCACTGTTGTATGCTTTATTTGGATTGTATACTTGTTATTTTGCTGTAATGTTTTGAGCCACCCACAATCGATTGGAGTCAGGTAGCATGTAAGTCAAGTGAAACAAACAAACAAGAAAACAAATAATACCTTATTTTAGACTGCATCCAACCAAATTCACAGAACAGAACAGGCCCTAGAGCCTAGACTAAGATTTTTCCTTGAAATAGGCTGATTCTCTTGTTTTGAATGAACAACTTTCTTCATTAATATTGTATGACTGTATAAATACGTTTCAGGAGAAGAAGCATATAATACAATGCTTTAAAACTGACAGTACTATGAAATCTTCTAAGTACATTCACAGATGCATTCATGTGATATGACCATAAAATGGCCATAACTGACCTGGATATAGATTGGCCAATAAAGATCTAATTTAGCACCAAATCTTTAGTACTTGCTTTATAAAGTTGGGGTTGCTGTCTGCTCTTTTCAAAAATAGCTGCAGTCATGCAGACAAGCTCCCCCACTCCATCCCTCTGGCATTCATCCATCCATGGCCACAACTTTGTGTTTTCAAGGTCGTTCTACCCAGAGGCAGCCTCACCCCACCCAGTTTTTTGAGCTTACAGAAGCAAATGCTGAAACAAAATGAGAAGAGAGATGTGTGTTGTGGGATAGGTGGAAGCAAATGACCTGCAGGAAGAGAAAGGGAGAAGATGACTGGAGATTGGCAGCTATTACAAGCAGGTGAGAGGACTTTCATTCAATTGCTAGGGCTACAAGATAGGCTCTCCTGTTGGACATCTTGCCTGGAGCTCAGAGCTTAGCTAGGAACTCAGTAGGAAAGATGCACCTTTTCCTGAAAGAGCAGCTCATCCTAACTAATGTAAGAACTTTTGGAAAAAGGCAAAGGTTGTATGTCACTTTTAGACTAGAGAATTAGCAAAGTGACTTGGTATTCAAGGCATAATTACTGCATGTGGCAACATCATCTTGCAAAGTCCTAGAAAGGTGGAATTAACCAAGAGAAACAGCCTGTTGTAGGGGGAGTCATGTTGTAATAAAGTATTGTGTACAGATTTACTATGCTGTATTGGGTCCAGTCCTTGGAGAGCAAAGAACCCCCACAATATAACAAGCTTATCTTTTAATCATTAAATGTTATTGTACTGTTTAAAGTTTCAACATCAGTAAAACATTTTTTCCCCAATGCAAATAACAGCTTCAAATTAACATTATTTACCAAAGCACAATAAGTCAATCTCTCCTGCTGTGATCCTGAAATTATTGGTCTCTTTCTCCCAGTACCTACTATTCATATTTGCTGCCTACATGCTTATTAAAAGTAAAAATGCAGTTAATCTCTTAACCTCAATGAGAGATCTAAGAGCTGTTGATCATAATGGGACCAATTATATCCTCTTTTGAAAATATAGATATATTCTCTCCAAGAAATGTGGGCATGATCTTGATGAACTGTATCCATTATTTTTAGAATTAAATCCTTAGGATGAATATCATTTATCTAAGGAATTTTTTTTAAAATCCTCACTTTTACATCATTAACTGTATCTCTGAAACAATTATTTTCTGTAAGACAAAAATGCTTGTTAGAAGAAAAATGTGTTATAATAACATCTTTGCTAATGATTTTGTATATTTATGTGATGAGGCAGACATATCCTGTATTCCATCTATCCACCATTTGTACTGATGCTGATTTTACACTATATTTTGTATCAGTGATAAGATGGATAGAACATATTTTTAAAAAAAAACACACACACAATAATACAACCTGTTTCTAGTTGGCATTTATGTCCAAGCTCTTATATCTCTGTATAAGAGTATAAAATGGCAAGAAAATTGAAAAATGTGATGTATAGATGAAGAATGGGATTTATCTTGCCATACTAAGAAGATTAAACATTGGCCTGGACCATCTAGGATTTAACATCTAGTTAACAAAGCCACATCCTGATTCTTATAAAGAGACTAGATTATAGCTTTTCCCAAGGTCGGAAAAGTCCATCCTGGCAAGTGAGAGATTTAAAAGTGATTTATTGTTCAGCATCACAGATCTATGCATTTTTATCTGTCTATAATATAAATACCTCAGAGGTGTTTGAAGCAATGTAAATGAGGGTTCTAAATGAATTATAAATAGTGATAAAGTAGAAAGTATAATTCAATTCACAAGAGGCAGGGCTCAGCATTTCCACTAATATAGGGTGAATTTTAAAAGAAACAGATAGGTTTATTTTGATTCTAGTCCAGACATGTCAAACATGTCACGTGACATCACACAATGTATCGAGACAGTTTTGCCATTGCCGGCAATGGGGTGGGCGTGGCTTCCAGATGACACATCCGGCCCACGGGCCAGGAGTTTGACACCCCTATTAACTTCTCTCTCTCTCTCTCTCTCTCTCTCTCTCTCTCTCTCTCTCTCTCTCTCTCTCTCTCTCTCTCTCTCTCTCTGTGTGTGTGTGTGTGTGATCAAGCTCATTTAAAAGGAGCTACTCAGAAACAAATAGAGCCTAGCTGTGACTTTGAATTTAGCACAGCTTTGCATCTAGCCTGTAGATAATAATTAGCTGCAAAGAACTGAAAAAAAAACAAACATTTGCTCTGCCCTGTGCTTTTTTTGTAAAAGAAAAAGGTGCCGGAACTCACATATGTTATACAACCCGCCTTGCCTACCCTACAAGGTTCCATTCAAAAAAGGTGCCGGAACTCCGTTCTGAGCATTCTATGACAAAAAAGTCCTGACTCTGCCCCTTGTTAACATTCCTCAACATCCTTATCAGAATAAAACATTTGAAGAAAAATGGTACATGATGGATAAAATACCCATATGTCAAAGAAGTATTGAGATTTTGGAGTTACATTATAATTCTGATTTACTGAAGTATCCATCAATTGCTTTCCACAAGCAAAGGACAGAGTTTATCTTTTGACCAGATTCATGCTTGCTCTCACAACTTATGTTAAGTATTTAGAATACCTTGCTAGGCCCCAAACATGGGACAAATCTTATTTCCTGTTTCAGCCTAACCCAAGACCATCCACAGGCAGTAGTCACAGCAGTGACAGCTCATATTTGTGTAATTTTTTTTGGATTGCTAACAAAGAATTAAAGGGAAACTGATATGATCATTTCAAACTTATTTGTTCTCATCAGTCAGCCATACCCTTCTGAGATTCAAACCTGGGCCGATTGTTAGCTGAGAAGCAAGGGAGATATGTGTTAAGTGTTTGTTAAGTATATATGAAACCCTCGCTCTAGAAAAATCCAACCACAAACCCAAACTCTGGCTCAGATATGTAGATAACACCTTTGTAATCTGGCCACATGGCAAAGAAACACTGGATGACTTCCTCACACACCTCAACAGCCTACACCCCAAAATACAATTCACCATGGAAACAGAAGCTAAAAATCAACTTCCCTTCCTTGATGTCTTAGTCTACAAGAAATCCAACGGCTCCCTAGAACACACTATCTACCATAAAAAAAACACACAAACCTCTATCTGAATGCACTCTCACACCACCACCCAGCACAGATCAACTCCGTAGCCAAGACACTCATCTCCAGAACAAAACACCTAGCTGACGAACAACACATAAAAATCGAACTACACACTCTCACTAATGTACTAACAGACAACGGATTCCAAAGAAACATGATTACCAACACAGAGAACAAGAAAATGGCAAAGCCCTCATCCCATACTTTAAAAGGGACCACAGACAGAATCAGCAAGATTCTCCAAAAACACAACATCAAAACAGCATTCTACACAGACAGAAAAATATCCACCATCCTAAGAAACCCCAAAGACATAATTGGGTTAGAAAACCAAGGAGTATATGAAATCCCATGCACCACCTGCACCACCACATACATCGGACAGACCAACAGAAGAATAAGTGCACGCATTCAAGAACACAGGAACTCACTCAGAAAGGGAGAACAAACTTCATCCCTGGTCCAACACTTCAAAGCCACGGGTCATGAAATTGATTTTAAAAAAACCAGAACTATCGCCAAAATTGAACATTTTAACAACAGAATAATCAGAGAAGCCATCGAGATAGAAAAACGCCCCCACAGCATGAACAAACGAGATGATACCTCTTGCCTACCAGCCATTTGGAAACCTGCCTTGATTGACAGATGAGTCCCAACCACCAAGAATGATACCAGACCCAAACTCATGATAACATCACATGACATCACCACCACACAACCATTCAAAAAGCAAATCCGAACCCACAATGATAACAACACACAACCACAAAACAGAAACCTAACTACAGCTGCAACATCAGCCACTTTAAACCCCTCCAAACCACACAATAAGCAAACTGACACCCACTATAAAAATGTGTGTGTGTGTGTGTAAATTACTAACAAAGAATTAAGGGAGACAATTAATTTACACAAATATATGAACTGTCCGGTGTGACTGCAGCCTGTTCAATGGCCTTCAAGATAGGCTGAAAACAGGAAATAAAGATTTGCCCCATAATCTAAATAGTTAACATTTGACATATATATATATATATATATATATATATATATATATATATATATATATATATATATATATATATATATATATATATATATATATATATATATATATATATATATATATATATATATATATATATATATATATATATATATATATATATATATATATATATATATGTATGTATGTATGTAAGGGACGCGGTGGCTCAGTGAGTTAGGACGCTGAGCTTGTCGATCAGAAGGTTGGCAGTTTGGCGGGTCGAATCCTGAGTGCCGCGTAACAGAGTGAGCACCTGTTACTCGTCCCAGCTTCTGCCAACCTAGCAGTTCGAACGCATGTAAAAATGCAAGTAGAAAAATAGGGACCACTACGGTGGGAAGGTAACAGCGTTCCGTGCGCCTTTGGCGTCTAGTCATGCTGGCCACATGACCACGGAGACGTCCTCGGACAAGCGCTGGCTCTTCGGCTTTGAAACGGAGATGAGCACCTGCCCCTAGAGTTGGAAACGACTAGCACGCATGTGCGGGGGAACCTTTACCTTTACCTTTATGTATGTATGTATGTATGTAAATATATATATATATATATATATATATATATATATATATATATATATATATATAGAGAGAGAGAGAGAGAGAGAGAGAGAGAGAGAGAGAGAGAGAGAGAGAGAGAGAGAGAGAGAGAGAGAGAGAGAGAGAGAGAGAGAGAGAGAGAGAGAGCGCACCATAAATATGGCCAAAATGGTATTAGAGGGAAGAGGAATATTGTTTTGAAGGACAAAATGACCCACGGTGGTGCAGTGGTTAGAATGCAGTATTGCAGGCTAACTCCCTGCTCACTGCCAGGAGTTCAGTTCTGAATGACTCAAGGTTGACTCAGCCTTCCATACTTCTGAGGTCAGCAAAATGAGTACGCAGATTGTTGCAGGCATATGCTGACTCTGTAAACTTCTTATAGAGGGCTATAAAAAAACTAGGAAGCGGTATATAAATCTAAGTGCTATTGCTAATCTAAGCATTATTATTAAAAGACAAAACAAGGGCAGACACCCATACACAGAATGATAGATTTTAAGTTATAGTCTACTGCAGCATGTCAGGATTCTATTCTGTATGATATTAAGCAATTATAACCACTGAGACAATTTAAAATATTGACATGATATATAAGTACTGTATGTGTTGTGAAAGGATGGGAGGAAGAAGGAAGATAGCAATAGAAAATTATATAACAAAAGGAGAAGGAATATATAGAACAATTGGTTATAATTTGTTCAGAAGAGAGATTGTCATTGTGATAAGTATAATTATGAGCTAACCTGGAAGTTATACACACACAAATCAAACAGAAAGAACACAATCTATTTAAAAAAAAACCCTCTTATTGGAGAGATAAAGATGGTGAATCTTATTTGATTTCCTGCCTATTTATTACTGTACTCAGAGGCATCTCTACAAATAATAATAATAATAATAATAATAATAATAATAATAATAATAATAATAATAATAATAATAATAATAATAATAATAATAAAAACAAGATGGTGGTTCCATTTCTTGTGGGAATGTCTTGTTTTTCAACAGCATTTGCAGCTCCCAAACTATATATTACAGGAACAATTTTACACATATTTTCAACCAGGAATGGGAAATTGTAGACATGTTCATCCCACCTTCAACAAGTAATTGTCCTATTCAAAATTAGAATATATCTCTATTAAATACCAATTGCAATGTGTGTCATATAGTATTTATTTATTTATTTATTATTTATTATTCGGACTTACATTATATGCCACCCTATCTCCTGAAGGACTCAGGGCGGCTAACAACAATAATGTACAATAAATACAGAAGTTAAAATAAAAATTAAAATTAAAGGCCCCTGTAGAATAAATAAAAATTAAAATTAAAATAAATTAAAAATTAGAGTTAAAAATTAAAAACATAATTAAAATCCCTGTCAGTCCAGGTCAGCCAGGTGGAAAAGGAGTGTTTTGAGGCTGCAGCGAAAGGACTGGAGATCTGGGGCCATCCGAAGCTCAGGGGGGAGCTGGTTCCATAGGGCTGGCGCTCCCACAGAGAAGGCTCTCCCCCTGGGGGGTCGCCAGCCGACATTGTCTAGCCGACGGTACCCTGAGGAGGCCTTCTCTGTGTGAGCGTACTGGGCGATGGGAAGTCGTTCCCGGCAGCAGATGGTCCTGCAAGTATCCTGGGCCTAAAGAGCCTTGGTGGAGCAGTGGGCTAATGCCTCCTTAAGTAACACCAGCTGCCTGCAATTAGTGCAGGTTCGCATCCCACCAGGCTCAAGGTTGACTCAGCCTTCCATCCTTCCGAGGTAGGTAAAATGAGGACCCAGATTGTTGGGGGCAATAAGCTGACTTTGTAATAATGCCACTTGGGGGGGCCGAAAGCCCTAATAAGCAGGCATATACATAGAATGAAGGCTATTGCTAAGCACATTGACTTGTGCTTTAAATTGTAAGCCGCCCTGAGTCTTCGGAGAAGGGCGGAATATAAATGGGATTATAAAAAAAAAAAGCCATGTCAGGCTTTAAAGGTAAGCACCAGCACCTTAAATCTCACCTGGAGGACAACCGGTAACCAATGCAGCTCACGCAGGAGGGGTGTAATATGGGAGTATCGGGGTGCTCCCATCACTACCTGCGCGGCCACACTCTGCACCAGCTGAAGCCTCCGGGTGGTCTTCAAGGGCAGCCCCATGTAGAGAGCATTGCAGTAATCTATACGGGAGGTAACGAGTGCATGGGTGACTGTACGTAGGGCATCTCAGTCCAGAAAGGGGCACAACTGGCGTACCAGGTGAACCTGGGCAAATGCCCCCCTAGCCACGACTCCAATATGATCTTCAAAACTGAGTCATGAATCCAGGAGGAGGCCTAGATTGCGTGCTCTATCAACAGGAGGTAACATCTCTCCTCCTATAACCAAAGATGGAACCTCTTGGACTAAATGAGATGCTGGTATGTAAAGCCACTCAGTCTTGGCCGGGTTGAGCCGGAGCCTGTTCTTTCCCATCCAAATCTGTACCACTTCCAGGCAACGGGACATCACATCGAGGGCATCACTGGGTTGGTTCGGGGTGGAGATGAAAAGCTGGGTATCATCAGCATATTGATGATACCTCACCCTGAAGCCATGGATGATCTCTCCCAGCGGTCTCATATAGATGTTGAACAGGAGAGGCGAGAGTACTGACCCCTGAGGCACCCCACAACTAAGGGGCCTAGGGGTTGACCTCTGCCTCCCTGCCAACACCGTCTGCATACGGCCCGAGAGGTAGGAGGAGAACCACCGCAAAATGGTGCCTCCCACTCCCAGCCCCTCAAGACGACACAGCAAGATACTGTGGTCAATGGTATCAAAAGCTGCTGAGAGACCTAATAGGACCAGGACAGAGGAATAACCCCTATCTCGGGCATGCCAGAGATCATTCACCAGCACAACCAATGCCATCTCCGTGCTATACCCAGGCCTGAAACCCAATTGGTATGGATCCAGATACTCAGTTTCCTCCAGGACCAGAGGGAGCTGCCGTGCCACCACGCTTTCAACAAACTTCACAAGAAAGCGAAGGTTGGAGACAGGACGAAAGTTAATTAAAATAGCTGGATCCAATGCAGTTTTCTTAAGGAGGGCCCTTACCACCACCTCTTTCAAGGCGGCATGGAAGTACCCTTCACTCAGTGAGGCATTGATAACTGCTAGGAGCCAGCCTCGTGTAACCTCCCGAGATGCATAGACCAGCCAGGAAGGACACGGGTCCAACAGACATGTGGAGGCACTTAATTTCCCCATGATCCTGTCCACTTCATCCGGAGTCACAGGATCAAACACTTCCCAAATGTTCTCGGCCAAACCCATTGCTTCCCCCTTGTCAGATACTGCCCAGTCAGAGTCCAGACCAGCCTGAATCTGAGCAATTTTGTCCACCAGATATTTACTAAATTCCTCGGCCCGTCCTCGTAAGGGGTCCTCTCCCGTCCCTTGATTTAAAAGGGAGCGGGTCACCCTAAACAGGGTGGCTGGGCGGTTATCTGCGGACGCAATGAGGGTGGTGAAGTAAGCACGCTTTGCCACCTCCATTGCCACAAGATAATATCTAGAAAAGGATCTTAACTGTGTTTGGTCAGACTCGGACCGACTGGTTCTCCAAATACTCTCTAGGCCCCTTCTCCGGTGTTTCATCTCCCGCAGGTCCTTGGAGAACCAAGGAGCAAGCCGGGACCTGCACCGGGTCAGAGGCCGCAAAGGCACAACGCGGTCGAGAGCCTCCGAAGCAGCCTGTTGCCAGGCATTAACTAAGGCCTTGACTGGGCTGTGGGAGAGGGAGGTAGGAATCAATCCAAGCGCCATCTGGAACCTATCTGGGTCCATCAGGCGCCTGGGGCGGAACCATCTGGTCGGTTCCACCTCCTGGCAGCGGTGGGTGACATGACGGAGGCCCAACTGCTGGAGATAATGGTCTGTCCATGAAAGGGGTTGAGATGTTGGAGTAACCCCCCCCCAGGCCATTAAGCCACTGCCCAGAGATAAAAATAAGATCAGGCGTGTTTCCCCCCTTGTGAGTCGGGTCCTGAATAATTTGGGTCAGGTCCATGGCCATCATGGAAGTCATGAACTCTCAGGCCACCTCTGATGCACTGCCCAGGGAAGGCAGATTAAAATCTCCCAGAACCATAAATCTGGGAAATTCAACCGCCAATCCCGAGAGGGCGTCAAGTAGCCCGGGCAGAGCCATTGCTACGCAGCTTGGAGAGAGGTATGCAAGTAACAGGCCCAACTGACCACCAGGACCCCACCTTAAGAGGAGGGACTCACATCCGTCTATCTGAGGGGCAGTGGCCTCCCGTGGATGGAGGGTCTGTCTAATAACAACCGCCACACCACCTCCCCTACCCTGAGCCCGAGGTTGATGCAGCACATGGAAACCTGGAGGGCATAAATCAACCAGAGGGAACCCTCCCTCCGGGCCCAACCAAGTTTCCGTGATGCATGCCAGGTCTGCGTCCTCCTCCTCGATCAAATCATGGATCAACAGACCTGGCATTCAAATTAACCAGCCTGAGCTCAGGTGTCTGTGGGTATATGCATAATTCTGTATTTATTTATTTTTATCATATTTTTGTAGTTTATATCAGAGGTGGTGACCCTTTGAGAGCTGAATGCAATGAAATTTCATTTTAATGTATGCTGATTAGTGTACATTCAAAGTGACAATAAAGTTATTATTCTTTTATTCTAAAACATAACCAGAAATTTCACTCTCCACTTTCTTCACTGGCTTTATACATTCCTTACTTAAGGAAGGTGGAGTAAAGTTTATGATTTAAAAGATAAGAAAGAGATGTAATGGAGCTTATACTTGACAGGAGACCGAAGGAAAAGCTTGGGCTATTGTAATTTTGTATATATGGGACTAATTTTGGAAACTTCAGCTGGTGCAAAATACAGCTATTCATAGAAACCTTCTGATATGGTTATGTAACACCAACATTTCAGAGACAGCAGTGACCACTAGTTTGTTTCTGAGTATAATTTCAGGTACTTGTAATAACATACAAAGTCCTCTATGGCTAGGGAGCTGGATATTTATGGGACCACTTGCTCCAAATAAAATCTGCCCTCTTAAGGTCTGCTGGTAGAGATACCAGCCTAAGAGGCCCCCACCTGTGGGAGAGATGGTGGTGTAGACTTGGAACTTATAGTGTAAAGTCCCTATGGAAATAGGATTACCATCCCCATTGTAAGTATTTAGAAAATTAGTGAAAACCTGGGTTTTTAAGAAGGCATTTAGGGATTGAACCATGAAATATGCATGTCAGCTATGTTAATGAGGTTGTCATTATAGTTCTCATTATGAAGCTGACTTATTTGTATTATAGGTATTATAGAAGTTAGGGTCTTTTGAATAAAGTCTCATAGAAGCCCTTCTAAATAAATAAATATTTAGAAATGAATTCTGTGTATCCAGTCTCACTCTGTTCCTAGAGTAGCCACTCTTCTGTTTCAGACAGAACTCACTTAATTTCACTGCCCTCAGTATTTTTTCATATGACAATTTTTAAGACATGGACCTCAACTCCCAGAATTCATCAGCCAGTATGGCAATTCTAGGAACTGATATCCACAAATCTTAAATTTGCCAACTTGGGAAAAAAAACATTGGTTTAATTGAAGAAACTGTAAGGTTAAACAGCCTTAGGTTTGAAATTGGCAGCAGATTTTCTGCTATGATCTGTGGTCACAGATATTTACAGGTCTAATTTATGCAAATATTTTTAAGTTCAAATTTAATTTCCTTCTCTTACTTTACTGTTTACCCAAATTTTCCTTCACTTATCTTTTTTGAATTTCTGGAACCTGAAAGCATTTATTTTTAATGATCTCTTACAAAGACATACCAGTTGAATTGTTTCAGAACTGGCTTTAAGAATCCAGTCTTGACTATTGCTGTGGTTTAAAGAAAATCAAATGGGATGCAGCTCACTGAAGTGTGCAGTGGTTGAAGGTGCAAGCTAAAGCTATGAAATCCTAGTTTATCATGACATTTTTGCTTCTGAATGCCTCTAGAGTTCCTGAACCCGCATAAGAAGATATTGCATCTAATGATAAAGTAGAATATTTGCAGCTCAGGGCTGAAATGTGGAGCCCTTGTTGTTCTCTGAGCTTGGGGTGTGTGTGTGTGTGTGTGTGTGTGTGTGTGTGTGTGTGTGTCTGTGTCTGTGCATTACCTAGCTTGGATAATGAAATGTCTGCAAGAAAACAACCAAGCTCAGAGAGCAACAAGGATTTCTCAAGATATTACATTTTTATTTATGCTCACTGGCATATTTAACATTCAGACTATTCTAGGAAAAGGTACATATCCACACATTCCCTGTGAATGAAAATCACATGGTGAAAACTGTTTTATTGCTGCTTTGCACTCGAGGTTTATTTATAACAATAGCACTGCTCATTCTTTTGAAGAGTAAATTAGCCCCTGCAGATGTTGATATTAAACAACAGCCATTCCGGATAATAAATCAAACACTGAGTAACAATCTTGATTGCTAGATAAGTAAAGTGTATTTGTAGCCATAAATTATATCAATTTATCCACAGACAAAAAGCTTAATTGAGGCAGATTTTTTGTTGCTGTTTTTGAGCTTGATTCAAAAAAGAGTTTTGGAAATGTTTGCCATACTTTGGCCAAGATAAAGAGTTGGTGGCCCTTTGCATCCCTAAGAAATTGCCTCACAGTTGAGCAATTTCACATGTTCTCCACCCTATCATTGTGTACTGGACCACTATGTTCTGCAACGCACAATATTCTGGAATGATGGAATCTCTGAAAGGATTGATGAAAGCTCCCTTTGTAATGTTTATAGCTTGGCATCTCTGAGTTTATGACCAGCCCCTAGAGCTGAGGTCAAAAGATACATAAGAAGAAAGATTTTCACACATCATCCCTATACCTGTTTCCCATCTGATGGACAGTTGGTTAAATTAGTATCTGTTTTCAGAGAATAGGGAACTTTTGGTCTTTTGTGCTTCCTGTCTTCAGCATGTACTTTAAATGGAAAGAGAAGCATTTCCATCTTCACCAGTTCTTAATAATGTATATTTTTACTTCAAATGCTACGAATATCTGCTAGCATTTCCTGACGAAGGCTAAGGCCATATTCTGTATTCAAGCAATATCAAGAACATTATCCTTTTAATAGGATGTTTTGTTACTTAATTACTTGGCATCCTTTCCCCGCTTTGCTTCTGTCTCACAAGGGGTATTGCTGGATTCATATCTCAAAAATCCAAGACACTCTGTGTGAGGTATTTGTCCCCTATAAGCAGAATGAGATAAAGAGTTATAGTCTTAGTATTACCTCTGCTTCCCCCAAAGGAATATAAAGGAGAATCAATTCCAAATTGTTTGTACCCATGAAATAATGTGAGTCCTTGAAATAAGCATATATTAAAATGGCCTCTGCTCATGTTAACCAAAGATGCTTTACTTCCTTCCTGTTCCAGATCATAATAGATACTTTACAATGCACATGCATTGAAGTCAGGAAACAAGGAAAGCTAAGCACCATGACAAGGAAAGTTGAACTTGAATAGTTGGCATATTGTCCACATTGTTTTTATTTGATATTTATTTGTTCAGTTTGGATGTCATCTGACTCCAACCCACTCCAGATGGCTCACAATAATAAATAACATAAAGGGAGCATAATATAGAACATTTAATCAAAATCCAACACCAAAGTAAATATAAATCATCATAATCAAAGAAATCCTACCCATCCAATCACAAGAACTGGGTAAATAGTCAAGTCTGTAAGACTTTTAAGAATATTATTGGGGTGAGAGCTATCTGCATCCTAGGGGGAACCTCAATCAACAGAAAAGATAAGGTTCTCTTGCCATTATAGGATAAATTATTTTCTCCTGCCTTATCCAAAATGCTTTTTCAATCTCTTAGTCTAGTCTACAGTTCTGGGATGTTTTAGTAGTTTCCCTTCCAAGTATAATTGAGTCTGACCTTACTTAGCTTCCTTGCTTGCTTGGCTTTTAAATTGATCAAGGTCAGTTACTTGCTTGTAATGGAAAGTATGAAAGACCTTGGGAGAATGGCTCAAGAAATGCTGTCTAGGGAGCAATCAACTATGACAGTGTTTCTGAACCTGTGATCCCCAGGCCTCTGGAGAGGCATGATGTCATCACAGGAGATAAGCAAAGGGATGAAGAAATTTTATGATTTAAATCTTGAGTTAAGTCTTGGTGGTCCATGGACATGGTCCATGGCCACAAAAGGTATTTAAAAGGGGTCCATAGTGAAGAAAAGATTGAGAACCACTGAGGTAAAAGATAGCATAGCCTGCAGCTAAAGAGTGGGCAGAGCAAATGGCTCAGAAAAAATCCCTACTGGCTTCTCAGACTGTAAAGGAGATGGCAGGAGAATTGTACTTTCAGACATGTTTCTATTACTCTTGCTTTAGGTTAAAGTAGAATTAACATATCTGGTCATGTTTCATGCCTGATCTACTTCATAAAGCTGACAGTGGTGCAATTTGCTATGGATTGGCATATAAAATTATCCTGGTTCCAATTGTTCCCTCATTTTTGTATCTGGAATTGGCCTCCATGTGGCTCTGGAGTGGAACGTGACAATCCTCCACTTGTACAATGATGTTCTTTGCACTCTATTCAAATTGTCCAACATGCACAATATACTACAATCTTCCTCTGCATTAAAAGTACCTTGACAAAACTTCTGGTTTTGCACAGTAGCAACCGGTCATGGGTTTACAGATTCTCCGGACCTCCACGACTAATTTCGCCCTGCTACAGGACCCTAAATGGGTCTAAGTCACCCCAGAGAGGTGGCAAAGAAAGAAGAGTGTTCCAGCAATTTTGGAATGGCAGCGGCCATTCCATTTGACTTGGGAAAAGCCTTCTAACCCGACATGAGAAAGGCTGGCCATACTCCATCGACCAGCCCAAGCTACTAGCAACTGAAGTCCAAAAGTACTAATCAGCACAACTGTGAACAGCATGCTTGAAACAGGGTGGGGAATTTGATCTTCTCTTTTCTATTCTATATTTAATTTCCCAGAAAGGATTCCTAAGAAGCAAAATACTTCTGAAAGGGAAGGAGGGGGATTTCCTCCCCACCCTTATACTAGTAGAAGTGGTGAATTAATCCTTTTATGGAGAATCAAAATATATGGAGGTGAAGTAAATATAAAACCTGAAATTTAAAAATTAAATCTGGATAAATCTAAAATTGTTGAATGGTTAAGACTCTCATTCTAAAGATAATTGTTCATTTTGGAAATTGAAAAACAAATAGTTGCTGACACCTAGAGGTGGATGAAGACTATGACAGCTATGACTTTAATATAAAACTTGACAAAACCTGGGAAAAGCTAAACTGTGCTTGTGACCTTCAAAGCTTTAATAACAAAGAACAGTTGTGACAAAAAAAGAAAATAATGTGGGCTGTAGACAAAGAGAAAATTATAAATTTCAGAATTTTTTTTAACTATTTGGAATACAAATATCTATTTAATTGGGACTCTAAAGCTATTTGCAGAGAAAAGAAAGGAAGACAAAAACTCAAATTCTTGGCCATCATAGATCAGAGACATGTAGAAAGAACATATCAAGAAAACATAAATGCTTCACAGAATGAGATATATAGAATACTGCAACTAATTCAAACAACAATGACTTTAAACCATAAAGAAATCCAAAATAACGACTTCCGGTTTGCCAACGCGGCCACTATGGATGCTTGGAAGATGGCTCTTGTCTTCCAAGTCCAGTTTCACATCGCTGGGGGGCCCTTAAAGGGCCAAAAAGTCACCCCAGAGAGGTGACCAGCAAGAAGGGGCTTTCGCAGAAATGCAGGAGGGCGGCAAATCTCCTGTCAGTGCCTCTGTTCCCTTTGAACCAGTGGACAAAAGACCAGCCATAGCAATATGGCCGGTCACTAGGCTGCGGACAGCCGAAGTCACACTTACCATCAGGCAACACCGAAGCAGCATTGAAGAGACTGGGTAAGATCTACCTCTCTTATATTCCAATTTTTTCCCACCTAAATAAACTGCTAAAGTACTTTTTCCCCTGTGGAGAGGGAAGGGGGATTTTAGCCCTCCCTCCAGAAACAGCGGCAATGGAATATACAGCGAAGATTTTTTTAAAAAAAGTTGAAAAAATAATTGGATCTCAACTAGAACTTTATTTTTTTTTTTTGAAAAAAAAATAACTTGTGGATTAAAAGCTTTTTATTATCTACTTTTTACTTCTTATTTTTTTATCTGACAGTTTGGCTTTGCCCTCCTAAAACAGAAGAAATAATTGAAAGGAATTTTGTAAATACTTAGGGGACATCTTGTGGCTAAACCTGAAATTGCAATCTGTCACTTTAAAAAAAAGACACGGGTGAAAGTTTAGAAAACAAGATAAGAGTAACCTTGAACACCAGATGTGAGAGTCTTAGCTGTTTCTTATTTACTGAGAGAGAAAAAAAGAACTATAAAAGTTTTCAATTGAACTCATTACTATGGAAGACCAGGAACAGACTTTTACCATGGAAGAAATGCAAAAACAAATTTCTGCTATGATGAAAATAACTTGCCAAACTTACCAATTCCTTTTTACAGCTGGTGATGAAATAAGAGCTTTTGGGAAAAAAAACTAGAAAGCGTCTTAGATAAGCAAACCCAAACTTTGACTACAACTAATAAACTATCTGTACAGAATACAACAGAAGAAATTGAACAATCAAATATTTTGACAGAAGATTTAACCACCCAACAAGTACAGATAAGAGAAAATTTGGGGAAAAATCTGACAAAATGGATGGAGGGGAAAAATCTTGCTACATAAACCAGAAGGAATTTGAAGATCAAAATGAGAAAATGATGGAAGAAAATTTATTTATTTATTTTATTTATTTATTTAAATTTATATACCACCCTATTCCTGTAGGACTCAGGGTGGTTTACAGGGAAAATTAAAAATTAAAATACATCACATACAATTAAAATAAATTAAAACTAAGATTAAATTAATCCCTGAACTTAACTAAAACCCCATTAAATAAATAATTAAAACCCCTCAGTCTGGGCCAGACAGCTCAAAAAACCAAGTTTTCAAGTCCCTACGAAATGAGTGAAGGTCGGGGGTGGTCCTAAGCTCCATGGGAAGCTGGTTCCAAAGGGCCGGCACGCCCACAGCGAACGCCCTTCCTCTGGGAATAACCCACTGGCATTCCTTAACCGGCGGTACCCTAAGAAGGCCCTCCCTGTGGGAGCGCACAGGACGATGGGAAGTTGATGCCGGCAGCAGGTGTTCCCTTAGATAATCCAGACCCAAGCCATTTAGAGCTTTATAGGTCATTACTAGCACCTTGAATCTCACCCGGAGGGCAACCCGAAGCCAATGTAACTCATGGAGAAGAGGTGTTACATGGGAGTATCGGAAAACTCCCATAACAACTCGCGCAGCTGCATTCTGCACTAGCTGAAGCCTCCGAGTGGTCCTCAAGGGCAGCCCAATGTAGAAAGCATTGCAGTAGTCTAGCCGGGAGGTCACAAGCGCATGGGTGACTGTGCGTAGGGCATCTTGGTCCAGATAGGGCCGCAAGTGGCGCACCAGACGAAGCTGGGCAAAAGCCCCTCTGGTCACGGCTCCTATATGATCTTCAAAATTGAGCCATGAATCCAAGAGGACGCTCAAGTTGCGAGCCCTATCGACGGGGGGGAACACCTCACCCCCCATCATTAGTGGTGGAACAACCCGGTTTATCCGAGATGCCGATATGCACAGCCACTCAGTCTTGGCAGGATTGAGTCGAAGCCTGTTTCTCCCCATCCAAACCCGGACCGCTTCCAGGCAACGGGACATCACGGTGAGTGCATCACTGGGTTGGTTCGGGGTGGAAAGAAAAAGTTGGGTATCATCAGCGTACTGATGATACCCCACCCAGAAACCACGAATGAGCTCGCCCAGCGGTTTCATGTAGATGTTGAACAGGAGGGGAGAGAGGACTGACCCCTGAGGGACTCCACAAATGAGAGACCTCGGGGCAGACCTCTGCCCTCCCATCAACACCGACTGCGAGCGGCCCAGGAGGTAGGAGGAGAACCACCATAAAACGGTGCCTCCCATTCCCAACCCACTGAGACGCTGCAGTAGGATACCATGGTTGATGGTATCGAAAGACGCTGAGAGGTCTAATAGGACTAGGACAGAGGAACATCCCCTGTCCCGAGCCCGCCAGAGATCATTCACCAGTGCGACCAATGCTGTCTTCGTGCTGCACCCAGGCCTGAAACCCGATTGGTATGGGTCCAGATAATCAGTTTCCTCCAGGAACAGAGGAAGCTGATGCGCCACCACACTCTCAACAACCTTCACCAAAAAGCGAAGGTTGGAGACCAGACGATAGTTATTTAAAACAGCCGGGTCCAGGGCAGGCTTCTTGAGGAGGGGCCTCACCACCGCCTCCTTCAAGGCAGCAGGGAAGATACCCTCCTTCAAGGAAGCAGTTATTACTGCCTGGAACCAGCTTCATGTCTCCTCCCGAGCCGCATAGGCCAGGAGGGGCACGGGTCCAGTAAACAAGTGGTGGAGCTCAGTCTCCTCATAATTCTGTCCATGTCATCGGGAGAAACAGGTCGAACTCAGTCCAGATAACATGCTCAAGACCGCTTGATTCCTCCATGCCAGACTCTGCCCAGGCAGAGTCCAAACCGGTCCGGATCTGAGCGATTTTGTCCACCAGATGATGACTAAACTCCTCAGCCCGACCCTGTAAGGGTTCTTTCCTCACCTCCCGATTAAGGAGAGAGCGAGTCACCCTAAACAGGGTGGCTGGGTGATTATCTGCGGACGCGATGAGGGCAGCGAAGTAATTAGACTTCGCCGTCCTCATTGCAGCGAGGTAAGACCTTGTAAAGGCTCTTAGTCGCAATCGGTCAGATTCAGACTGGGTGGACCTCCAACCGCTCTCTAGACCCCGTCTCCGACGCTTCATCTCCCGGAGCTCTACAGTAAACCATGGAGCCCAACGGGATCTGTGCTGAGTCTGGGGTCGCAAGGGTACAACACGGTCGAGTGCCTTGGTAGCTGCCCTTTCCCAGGCATCAACCAAGGCATCGACCAGGCTGTGAGTGAGTGAGATAGGTAAGGACCCAAGCGCCATCTGGAACCGTTATGGGTCCATTAGGCGCCTGGGATGGATCCATCTGGTCAGTTCCACAGCCCGGCAGTAGGGGGTGGCACAATGGAAGACCAGCCAAAGGAGATAATGATCGGACCATGACAGGGGGACAACAGATGGCGAGCCCCCTCCCAAATCATCCAACCATTGTCCAGATAGAAAAATCAGGTCAAGGGTGTGACACACCCCATGAGTCGGGCCCTGAATTACTTGAGTCAGGTCCATGGCCGTCATGGAAGCCATGAACTCCCGAGCTAACTCTGATGACTCTCCCAGGGAAGGCAGGTTGAAGTAGCCCAGAACTATAAGTCTGGGAAACTCCACCGTCAACCCTGAGAGGGTGTTGAGTAGCTCAGGCAGGGCCGTTGCCACACAGCTGGGCGCCAGGTATGTTAGCAACAGACCCAACTGAGCCCGAGGGCCACATCTCATGAGAAGGGACTCACTCCCGTCTATCTGGACAACGGTGGTCTCCCGCGGACATAAGGTCTCCTGTATAACCACCGCCACCCCACCACCCCTGCCCTGAGCCCGAGACTGGTGTAGCACACAGAAACCCGGAGGGCAAAGTTCAACCAGAGGGACACCGCCCTCTGGGCCCAACCAGGTCTCCGTAATGCATGCCAGATCCGCGTGTTCCTCCTCGATCAATTCCCGGACTAGGGGAGCCTTGTTCGCCATGGATCTGGCATTGAAATACACCAGTCTGAGCTCAGGGTCCTGATCCCCCTCGCCCCCGGATACAAGGGTACTAACTGGAGGGTCGGAAGTTAGACAGTCCAGGACAACTACATCAAGAGGAGAAAATAATGAGAAGATTTGGTAGTTCTGCCAGACCCCTCAACCCTCCAATAATGGAGATTGGATGGTCACCTCAATATGATACAATAATACAAGAATTCTTTGATGACCCTGAAGCAAGGACACAGAAAATGACATTGCAAAGGAAAAAAGCCAGAATAAGACTGAAGAAGAATTGAGTGTGGACATATTTAAGAGGCTTAAAATAGAATATATCTAAGTAGATAGGATCTGTATTTTGAATATGATATATTGTTATGATGTGAAGATAAAGAAAAATGTTGGCTAATTAAAACTTAGATGTATGAATATCAATAGTTAAATTGAAATATTGAGTTGTTTATAAAAGTTAAATGAAGGTGATTAACACACACACACACACACACACACACACACACACACACACACACACACACACACATATATATATATATATATATATATATATATATATATATATATATATATGTCTTAAAAAAACCAAAACTATCGCCAAAATTGAACATTTTAACAACAGAATAATCAGAGAAGCCATTGAGATAGAAAAACGCCCCCACAGCATGAACAAACGAGATGATACCTCTCGCCTACCAGCCATTTGGAAACCCGCCTTGATTGACAGACGAGTCCCAACCACCAAGAATGATACCAGACCCAAAGACTTATGTAATGTAATCAATATTTTTGGATGTAGTGATAAGAATAAAATTATAAGCCCAAATACAAGATAGCGGATATAAAGAAGAAGAAAAAGATAGTACTAAATGCTGAAATGGGAGAAATCTTGGTTATTGATTCTAAAACATGTGGAAATTACAATGAAAATAAGAATACTATATTGTGCTATTAATCTGTTGATATGGAAATGAGATAGATAAAATGTGTATCTGGAACACTAGATATCAGGAACAAGTGTGACAAAGGGAAGTGGGATCATTCAGAAATTTGGAAATGATAAATTTCAAATGTTTAACTTAAATATTAATGTAAAATTAAAACCAGGAAAATTTATAAGGACATTGATGGTCTAAAGATGGAATTTTAAAATAAATAAAATATATAAAATTATTGACAAATGTAAGAAAACTACTAAATAGCTGATGGATAGAATAAGAAGCATGTTAATTTACATAAGAAACAATATGTATTAAAGGAAAAAAGAGAGGAAATGTTGGCTGTTAATAATTGGAGATTTGTAATGACATACATCTGTATGAAATGGAACTTTTTTTATTGAAAAGTTTTACAATACAATTTTAAATACAAAAAAACCCCTCCTCCGCCTCCCCCCTACCCAACCCCCCCTACCCTACCCTCCCCCCTCCCTGACTTCCCAGAGCTGAATACAGGGTATAATAATACAAACAAGCATAATCTAAAATATGCTAACAACAATAATAAAACATTAAATTCTATCACACTTTAACTCTCCATAATCAAAATATTAATAAAATAACTATTAACTAATTATACGTCATAAAAAATCCGCTACTTATTCAAATGCTAAATGATACTTTTTAGTCCCATATTTAATCTGAATATATTCAATCCATCTTCTCCATTCCACAATGTATCTCTGTTGCGACTGATCTTTCAAATATGCTGAAATCTTTGCCATTTCCGCCAAGTTAGAAACTTTCAAAGTCCACTCTTCTATAGTCGGCAGTTCTTCCTTCTTCCAATATTGTGCTACTAAAAGTCTCGCTGCCGTAATTAAATGCAACATCAACTTTGTATCTATAACAGTAGTATCTGTAATAATACCCAATAAAAACAATTGTGGAGAGAACTTTATCCTTTTCTTAAATATCTTTTGCATATTCCACCAAATTTTAATCCAAAAAGCTTTAACCTTTTTACAAGTCCACCATATATGAAAATACGTTGCATCCTCACAACCACACCTCCAACATTTTGGCTGGCAGTTCGGATACATACTTGCTATTTTTTTAGGATCTAAATGCCACCTATAAAACATTTTGTAAAAATTCTCTCTTAAATTTTGGGGCTGTGTAAATTTTACATTTCTAACCCAGATCTTTTCCCAAGCATCCATTGTTATAACTTCTTGAAAATTCTGAGCCCACTTTATCATACAATCTTTAACAAGTTCTGTTTCTGAATCAATTTCTATCAATGCATTATATATCCTTTTTATATGAAATGGAACTATTGTAACCCAGGCACCATGTTGCTTTTCAAAGACATAATTGTAATATTGGAAAATTAATAAAAAGGTTTTTTTAAAAAAATCCAAAATAACTTTGACAATATAAATCAATCTATTTCCAAGTTAACTCTACAACAAAAAAATTCCCAGAAAACAACAACAGAGAAGGAGCAGATAAAACAGATAAATGGATACAGAATTGAGAATAGAAACTTAAAGATGGAGTTTAACAAAACAAGGTAATATGATTTAATCCTAGTGGAAAAAAATTCACAAGAATTGGAAGAAAACAACTTATCCCTTAAGACTACAAAATAAATCTGAGGACAAGAAAACAGATTGGATAAAACGGACTGTAGAGATGTCAGGAACATCGGAGAGAAAGGAAATGATAAGAGAAGTAGAGAGAAGTGAAACCCCGTACAAAGACACTTCACCTGATTTACTTTTTATATCTACAGTAACATTTACAACATACAGAAAAACCTTTCAATTCAGCAAAATACATTGATTAAGAAAGATACTGGGCAAAGGAAAAAGACTAAAGTAGAAACCAAGAAAATAGATGATGGGACTTACCAGAGAGACTACTTTAAAAAAAAAACCACATTTGTTTGAATATGGTTAAAGAAATAGAAAAGATTTGGAATATATATGTCATTCTAAGAGGGATGGATGGATTCCCTAAATAATATAGTATGCTTTTTTCCCTTTTTTATTCTCTTTCTTGATATGAGTAATATAAAAAAGTTGAAATGACTTAGATAAAGGAAATGTTTTAGATATTTAAATGTGATTGAATTTAAGAAAATTATAATGGATAAAAATATTTTGAATAAGAGTTAAAGGACGATGACTAGATATATTAAATGGAATATTTAAAGATTAAACATAATTTTAATTATGGTTAAAAAGAATAATTTTTTGGAAACAAATATATATTAGGTTAGGAGAGATATATATATTTATATTTTTTTATTGTTCTTTTTCTATTCCTTAAGAAATGTAAAAGTGTGAGATGGTTCATATGGAAAAAAATAGAGTTAAATTTTTAAATGTAATTAATTTTTGAGAAAATCTTAACTAGTGAGAATACCTAGAATTTGGTGGGAGAAACAAATTAAAATAAGGACTGTAACAGGGTCTATGATAAGGCAACCAGAATGATTGGATAAAAAAGAAATATTATATTGATGTGATTATTATTTTTAGGAATATTGGGAAAAATATATATTTAATTGTTATCTATCAAAACAACAAGGGACGTGGTGGCTCAGTGGGTTAGGACACTGAGCTTGTCGATCAGAAGGTCGGCAGTTTGGCGGGTCAAATCCCGAGTGCCGCGTAACAGAGTGAGCGCCTGTTACTCGTCCCAGCTTCTGCCAACCTAGCAGTTCGAAAGCACGTAAAAATGCAAGTAGAAAAATAGGGACCACTACGGTGGGAAGGTAACAGCGTTCCGTGCACCTTTGGCGTCTAGTCATGCCGGCCACATGACCACGGAGACGTCCTCGGACAAGCGCTGGCTCTTCGGCTTTGAAACGGAGATGAGCACCGGCCCCTAGAGTCGGAAACGACTAGCACGCATGTGCGGGGGAACCTTTACCTTTACCTTTACTATCAAAACAACAAGAATTGTATTAACTCAATGTTTGCAATAGAAGCTATTTTGAAAAAAGAGGAAATCAACTAAAAACATTATCTGGATTATGGATTATAGAAATCAATTGTCAGTGATTGCTTTACAAATTTAATCCCAGACAACACACTGTTCACCAATTATTAAGTGATTTATGGTTTTTTTTTAAAAAAATCAATAAAATATATTACCAAAAAAAAGTACCTATCCACACGTTAATATCAGTGGTTACAGGTAGTCCTTGGCTGATGACCACAACAGAGCCCAAACCTTCTGTTGCCAAGTGAGACATTTGTAAAGTGAATTTTGCCCCATTTTACAAACATCCCTGCCACAATTTATAAGTGAGTCACTGCAGTTATTACCTTAGTATCACGGTTGTTAAGTCATCACCATCACTTTGCTTGTCAGAAGGTCACAAAGGTTGATCGCTTGACCCCAGGACTCTGCAACCATCATAAATACAAATCAGTTGCCACGCACTTGAATTTTGATCACATGACCATGGGTGTGTGTGTGCTGCAATGTCATAAGCATGAAAAATGGTCATGAGTCATTTTTTTCAGTGCCACTGTAGCTTTGGTCACTATAAACCAGGGGTGTCAAACTCAATTTCATTGAGGGCCGCATCAGCATTGTGGTTGCCCTCAAGGGGCCGGGTGGGTGTGGCCTGGGTGGGCGTGGCCTACTGGGTGGGCATGGCTAGAGTGCATATGGCCTACTGGGTGGGTGTGGCCAGCTCTACATCATTGGTATCAAGGGTGCCTATGGGGGCCTGGGCAGGAGTGGGACAGATCTGAGGGTCTCTGGCAGAAGGAGGGTCTCTGGGCCAGGGCCAAGGCAGTGGGGGCCGTTCCCTCACTGTTTCCAGGATAGCTTCGCGGGCCGCATGAAACCACTTCACGGGCCGGATCCGGCCCCCGGGCCTTGTGTTTGACATGTCTGCTATAAACAAACTGTTGTAAGTTGAGGACTACCTGTACTGGGTATATGAGTAGACAGGAAGCAGTGATACACTTCTATTTTGAGAGTGGCAACGGCATGATGTTTTCACATGCTAAAACATGCTTGGGGTTTTCCCCAAGATTCCTTTTGCTAGACAGCAGCAAATCAATCAATTTTTCTCAAGAAAAATACAAACTTAAAATTGCAGTAACCCTAGTAGGTGCCAATTCCTCAAGTCATTACCTTTTAAAAATTAAACTGTGAGGCAGGTAGAGTGAAGGCACAGAATAATAAGAGAACAGAAAGTAGGAAATCTGTTCACTCCTATTACACAAGAATGTGTGTGTGTGTGTGGAGATAGGTAGCACTATCTGAATTTCCCATACGTTTGACTATCTATCTATACAGTAGCTATTAAAGAGAGATGATTCTGCTTCATTTTAAATTGGTTAAGGGCTTAAACATGGCTAGTGGGAAAGTGCTAAGATATCCTGCTTATTGCCTAAAGCACTATTGCAGGCTGGTGTCTTTATACTTTGTCAGTTTGTTAGGCAAGAACTACAGCTTGAAGCTGCTGCACATATTAATCACCTCTCTTAAATGGTCACAGTGTGCAAGCATGAAATTCCAAAGTATAGGACTGAAGCATGGCAGTGAGGCAGATGTGTGATGGTTTCACAGGCTAAATGGGCTTTGACAGATCTTTCAAATTGCTCCTGGATGGTCTTTGTGCACAGTGCTTTGCTGTAGCTCAAGCAACATTTTGTCATTTTTGAGTTTGTGTGTGTGTGTGTGTGCACCTAGGCTATGAATGAAGGTGGCAATATTAGAAGGAAAAAGGTAACTGGATATCTGGACTACAAAGACATAATCCACTGTTCTTTTTATTTCTAGTAAAGGAATCCATTTCTGTTTGTAATGATGATTGAAGCAGTGTGTTGGAAAGCCAAAACAACACAAGTGAAGTTTGGTACAAAAGAATGATCAACATCATTAATTGTTTTCATGGTTGGTATGGAATGTTAGCAATTGTATGAACCCATCACTCTGTTGTTCCTGTTTCCTGACACTATAAGAAGGAACTATATTTTCTTGGCAGAATATATTATTTGCACTGAAGTGATCCTGGAGAACTTTCTGTCTGTCTGTCTGTCTGTCTGTCTGTCTGTCTGTCTGTCTGTCTGTCTGTCTGTCTGTCTGTCTGTCTGTCTGTCTGTCTATCTATCTATCTATCTATCTATCTATCTATCTATCTATCTATCTATCTATCTATCTATCTATCTATCTATCTATCCTCCATCCACCCAATTCGTATAACACTATAATCTACTAAAACTCTATCAGTTAGCAACAATAATAAAACATACTACTTAAAATATCCATAGTATACAATTATTAATATATGATATATATCTGCAGCAGATAGGGAATAAATTAAAGTAAAAAACAATCTTCAGAGCCATCATACAAGAACAGTTGTAACACAGAGAGCATCAACCTCATTAACCACTTAAGTGTTCTTCAGAAGAGCCTTATCTTCACCAAATTCTATAGAGCTGCAAGGAAGCCTTCTTAAAGTTTTCTGAAGACCAGTCTCCAAGGAAGAAGAAAGTGTTTGTCTCTCCTGGTCAACTTAAGCAATTGGTTAATCAAGAAATGATTAATTCACAATATCTGGTTTGATTCAGAGGACACCACCAACAGAAGTGTCATGATTATCCTAATCCAACATGCATAAGCAATCTTGGAAGGATATATCCTCCAATATGGTGGATGCACAATACTAAACCGAACTACATAATGTTTATCTATGTGAGACAGAAAAGTTGTCACAATAGCACCTAGGTAAGGTACAAGGCCACCACAGGCTCTTTATCTATATCCTTGAACACAGATTCTATGAAAAAGGTTGCTATTTTATTGGCTTTATCTTCATGGTTTTTGAGTCTTATGTACACTGAAATACCTGTTTGGGGTTATGTATGGAAAATTCCTTTTACTGAGTCTTGTGGGAAATGGAATGTCTGGCTGAACTAATCCATCTTTCACTCTTTAAAGCAAAATGTCAGACAGCATCTTGTTCACAGTAATATAGCAAAGGAAAAATCCAGGGAAGTTTTTTTTTTCCCCCTAAAGCTTGGTGTTACAGAATTACTATTTTTTTAAAAAAATGTATTGTATTGTATAGCAGATGATTTGTCAAAATCCAATACATCATCATCTCTTTAAAGTCTTTTCAGTATCAAGTGTGTGTGTGTGTATACACACACACACACACACACAATATATATATATATATATATATATATATATATATATATATATATATATATATATATATATATATATATATATATATATATATATATATATATATATATATATATATATATATATATATACATATACATATATATATATACATATACACATACATACATACATATACACACACACACACACACACACACACACACACACACACACACACATATATATAAGTTACATTGGCCTGTTCAAGAAATTTCAGTTGTGGAATTGGTTTTGTTTTAATTATTTATTTTTATGTTGGATCTGTGCATTCCCACAATTTTTTTTCAGTGAGATGTTTCTGTAATACATTTTTTTAAAAAAATTGCTATCCATTATTTATAATGGAAATACTACTCTCTGAAACCAAGAAAATCAAAACTGTAGTGGAAGGATTCCTGAGTGGGTTGATTTATCAGCAATTTAATTCTGTTCAATTCTCAAGGTGGATGAATTTTAGAACTATGAAGAGTGGGAAAGCAGGTGGAGTTCTTGCCAAGATAGTGGGCTGAGAATCAAAGAAAAAGATTTGTTTGGGATGTAGGTAATAAGCTGCAGTGAATTTAAAAGAACAAGGAATAGATAGATGTGAGTATGGAGCTGAGAAGATCAAAAAAATGAGCCCAAAGGTGCAAAACTAATCAGAACAATTTCATAGACTGGTGGCCCCCAACATTTTGGGCACCAGGGACCAGTTCTGTGGAGAGAGGTTTCTCCGCGGACCGAAGAGGGAGTGTTTTTGTGTGCTGCCTGCATCCTGCTGATGGGGTTTCACTTGTTTGCATGGCCCAGTTGCTGGCATGCCACAAACTGGTGCCGGTTCATGGACCTGGGGTTGGGGACGCCTGTCATAGACTACAAGATATAGCTACAAAAATTCAGATACCTCCAAGAGAAACAGAGGGTTTGATTTTTCCATATCCCAGGTGCCATTTGGATTTATGCAACCTATTTTCATAGCCTAGTGCAGACGCTTCAAATTCAAGGCCTGTGGGCCAGATCCGCCCTGTGATATGTTGAGATCTGGCCTGTGGGGCCACCCTGGACATGGCAAGCGGTTGGCCCCTGCTGCCCTGGCCATGGCCCACCCCAGCCTGGTGTGCACACAGGAGGTGGAGAGTGGGCAGGCGCTGGTGGTGCCCAGCAGCAGCTGTAGCTTGTTGGTCCCTCGGCCACTCATCTGCTGGCAGCAATGGCTAGCTGGATGCGAGCCACCCCATCTGCACTGCAATCACACACCTTGGGCCCCCACAGCCAAACCCCCCTGCCCCGCCACCGGCCTTGCCTTGGCTCACCTCAGCTCACCTTGCCCCTATTCCATGGCACCACCAGCAGCAGGACCCCATCTAGCAGGAGCCCTACCACCCGTCTGCTCTCTTCCAGCCTGGGAAGCCCACAAACCTGGAGGGGAAGCCACCACCATCTTAGCCCACCAGGCAAAGCAGCCACCTTGAAGCAGTGCCCACAAGCCTTATCCCCCCCTCACTGCCCTCCTGCACCCACCATGAGCAATCTGGCCAAGGAGAATGAGTACAACAGCAGCAACCTCAAGGAGGAGGTAAATCTGTCTAGGTGCCCTCTCAGGGAAGCGGGTCTGGTCTGGGCTATGTGGATGTGTCTTGGTTTTTTTCTCCTACAATCAAAGACCGAAAGGCAGCCCTTAAAATATCCTAACTCTAACCCTAACCTTAACATCCAATATGAACTTGTAGGTACGAAAAGATGCCAAACATCTGGCTCACAAAATGACACGAGAGAGAGAGAGAACTAAATAGCTTATGTTTTTTTAAAAAAAAATTGTCTTAAATTTGTATTTGCAGTTTTATTTGAAATATTTGTTCACATTTGAAATGTGAAGCCTGTTTGGTCCAAGTCTTAGACATAGTGCACTCCTGAACTAATATGACACATAGTCTCACATGCAATTGGCCCTTTGAGGGCAACCCTATTGCTGATGCGGCCCTCAATGAAATTGAGTTTGAGACACCCCTGCCCTAGTGAAATTGTCAGAGAATAAAATGATAGGTTGAAAAATGTTCTTAACTCTGTGGTAAAGCACATACTCTGCCAGTGAAAAGCTCAAATTTAAAACTTGCCAGGTGATAGCCAGATGTTGTAAGGCCAGCCATAATATCTGAAATTTGAAAAGCACTTCATGATTTAGAATGGGGATTGGCAATTAATTTTCCCAAGGAGCCACAAGAGAAACTGGGACAGGCTGTGGAGGGTCACCACTGTGCCACTTGCCCCATTGTCCCCCATAGCTGCTCTGTCATGAACCCCCCACTCTCCACTCTCCTGCTATCCTGCCCCTTTCTGATGCCCCCCTGTCCCCCAATGCTGACACTGCCAACGTTGTGGGCTGGATGTGACCCAGGGACTGTAAAATGCCCAGGTTTGATTTAGAGTGGACAGTATAAGGTTAACCAGATGAACAATTCACTTTGTATAAATAAGATTTATATATTTGATGTATGTAAAGTCATCTGCTTGCTTCCACTTTTTTGATGGCACAATCAAACTACACAATGGAGACATTAACAGTACATTCTACAGAAAACATACAGATGGCCATTCACACTTGCCTGCTTTCAGCTTGCATTCACAACCCACTGTTAGATCCATTGTCTATAGCCAGTCTCTATACTCAAACTGCATTTATTCTGATCTTCTGGACAGAGATGCTCAACTGATGGAATTAAACCAGACATTCAAGAGATTGAATTACCCACTCAGTGAGATCCCTGGACAAATCAATAGTGCCAAACCAATTCCCAGGAAGAGCCTACTAAATAGCAGACCACAAAAATAGAACAACAGTATATCACTATATTGTTACTTGCAATATAATCGCTACAAACACCATTTTTACCTACAAGTCATAGCTCAAATCAATAAAATGCATTATTAATAAGTTAAACACATAATGACCAATGAAATCATACTTTCTCAGGCACAAAATGGCAAGCCCATACTTATAAATAAACTGATACCCAACCTGAAGCAGATTCTCACAAGCAAAAGAAACAGACAACAATTGCACACATGGGAAACAAATCTTACAAAAAGCTCAGATGTCTATTTTGCCCCCGCATTTGCATCAACAGCACTATACATGTTTTTGTCTAATGTTGTATACATCTTCATCAGCCACCAATGCCTCTCTGAAGATTCTGGACAAATAAGTTAGACTTTAGGCAAAAGATTTGAATAAGTTGACATCAGAAATCAGAACACAGAGAAAATAATACCAGAGCATTGTAATTTGCCAGAATGTTCCAAACCAGTTGTCAAATAAGTAGTTTCAGAAGAAAAGAAGTTTATCACCACATTTGTGCATTAGACATCAATAGGTTTCTGGCCATCTCAGAAAGTATTAGAAACCTAATAGGTTTTTAACCCATTGCAATTTTTAATTTATAAGGTACTTGTAATCTCTCTCACATGTAACTTACAACTGCATAATAACACTTTCTTTATCCTCACCCTCCCCTCTTGAATCATCATTGTTTTAATTCTACATCAGTTTAACCATTCCATGCTTCTCATGTAATAGGCTACAGTTTACAAAAGCTTAGTCTGAACAATTGATCCCAGACTCATCTTGATAGTAGTACCTGTATTAATACTGGTATTAGTACCACTTTATAAAGCCTTAATAAGACCACACTTAAAGTACTGCATCCAGTTTTAGTCACCATATTGCAAAAAAAAAAAGTAGAAAGTGTGCAGAGAAGAGCAGTAAAGATGATTAGGGGGCTGGAGGCTAAAATATTTGAAAAACGGTGCAGGAATTGGGTATGGTTAGTCTAGTGAAAAGAAGGAGTAGGTGTGGCATTATAGCAGTGTTCCAATATTTGAGGGGCTGCCACAAAGAAGAGGGAGTCAATCAATTTTCCAAAGCACCAGAAAGCAAGACAAGAAAAAACCGATGGAAACTTATCAAGGAAAGAAGCAACTTAGAATTAAGAATAAATTTCCTGACAGTGAGAACAGTAAACCAGTGGGATGGCTTGCCTTCAGAAGTTTTGGGTGCTCCATCATGGGAGGCTTTTAAGAAGAGACTGGATAGCCATTTGTCTGGATAGCCTTCTTGTGCAGAGGGTTGGACTAGAAGATCTCCAAGGTCTGTTCCAACTATGTTATTCTGCTCTGTTCTGGTATTTGTAATTTTTCTCTTGGTTCACTGCTAGAAAGTTGTGATGGCAAAAGCAGTGCTAATTTTGAAAGTTGGAAATAGTTGGTTTTAACCATAATTGTTGAATGATTTGTCTATTTAGAAAATAAAAATAAATAGTGCTAGTTAGTTCAGGACTAATGCTGAACAATGCAGTCCTGCATAGGTCTACTCAAAGGCAATTTTAAATGAAGTCAGTGATAACTATCACTAGGGAAAGGAATGCAAGATTGTGACTTCAAGAATTCAGAGTGCAGCTTATCCAATTTCCATAACTGAGGATGAAACAGAAACACTTGCTTCTCAGGTATGTGGCCATGTTTTGTTCCCTCTTATGTAACTAGATTTCCGACTTTGCCTTTAATTAAATAAAGCTTTAATTAAATAAAGTGGAGCAATGGAATTTTAGGTGCTCTGCTCTTTGAATTGATGAAAAAGAGTGTACCAGATGATAAGTACTTGAACTTAAAAGAAAATACATCTTTGATGTTAAGTGTGTCTAAAGGATTCTCAAGGAAGAAAATGGGCTCAGCACCACTCAATCTATTCCCCATAGTTACCTGCCAGTTTGAATGCCTCAGTACCATTATAAAAATCTGTCAAGCATTCAAAACCAATTACATACAGGATGTCAAGAGCTGTCATACCAGATGTCCATTCATGTCCAGAGAGGTTCTTATTGCCCACTTTCTTCCTTTTTATTTATTTATTTTTATTTTATCTGCATTCAATTCTAAGATTATATGATAAAATAATGATACTGGAGTATACAGTGTGAATTTGTAACTTCATTGAACCTCACAGGACCAATTCCATGCCTGGGTGGTCACAGATGTAAAAAAAATGCTAAGAAAATGTTCATATACCTCAAGCCCATTTCAGTAGATGGGTTCAGTTGCCAGCTGGGTTCAAGTGCCTATCTTGAGATGATAGTCTATCTTTCAGGATAGTAATGCAGATAAAATGGGAAATTTGATTTGCCTCAAGTCTGAAGGGCCATAAAAATGCTGAATTTAAAACAGCTCACCCCACTGCAAACCACATAAATCACCTGTCAGTTAATGCAACCATATCGAGATAATATACCAATCACTTTATAGCTGAACAGATATGGTTATATTCAGATACAAAAAGATATAATTCAAAAATTCTCCAGTCAGTAGCTCAAATAAAGCTTTTTGATTTAGGCCTTTAGATAGGAAACTGTAAAATAATCTGAATGTAAAATAAAAAACCAACCCCAAAAAATGTACAGTAAAGCATATAGTGCAGAGATTCAAGAATAACATGTCAATGCTAGGCCCTTCCTTAAGTCATCCTTAATTCCATTATGCTTAGTTTCCATGTAAATGAGCACAAAAGTACAGTCTAAGACTAGCAGAAAACTCATTTAAATATAGTCTTGTGCTGATTAATGACAACAGTAAAGTTTTTCATTCTTTTATTCTTTAAACAAGGCCTGCCCATGAACCTAGCCTTCTCCAAGAACTATTTCATAAAACACCAAGAGTTATCTAGTAACTCTTGGCTTAGCCAATACTTCATTTTTCTCACAGGTCTAGAACAGAATAGGATTATTAGAATTAGAATTAGAATTAGAATTATTAGAATTAGAATTAGAATTAGAATTAGAATTAGAATTAGAATTAGAATTAGAATTAGAATTAGAATTAGAATTAGAATTAGAATTAGAATTAGAATTAGAATTAGAATTAGAATTAGAATTAGAATTAGAATTAGAATTAGAATTAGAATAATTGAACCAGGATCTCTCATTTATGGTGCCCTATTTTCATACAATGAATAAAGCCAAATTAAAATCTTCCTCTGATTGTAGATTAGAGGCAAAATACTAATTCCCAATGCTGTAATTCTTCATTTAAACATGCACACACACACACACACACACACAGAGAGAGAGAGAGAGAGAGAGAGAGAGAGAGAGAGAGAGAGAGAGAGAGAGAGAGAGAGAGAGAGAGAGAGAGAGAGAGAGAGAGAGAAATAAGAAGAAAAAGTCACTCTTCCCCCCCCCCCAAAGTGCTGAATTTATGCTAGTTGAAATATGCAAGTAGTCCTTGGTTTTCAATGGCAATTCTGACCAGGATTGCTATCACTAAGTAATGTGAACATAAAGCATGACATCATGTGACCACAGTACTTAGTAATGACAATCCTAGGCAGCCCCCTTTGCCATCTTAATCCGAAAACATTCAGGTCACTAACAGGCATAAGTCCCAGGTAAGGAATGCAGAATTGCCCCAGGGAAGATTAGGGAGATGGGTGTCTGTGTGTCCTGTTTCAGGTTTTAGACTTATACAACAGTTGCTAGGTGATGAAATCAATTTAATCAAGGCTAAGCAAATAACAGCAGGCAAGGGAAGGAATGTAAATCAAAAAGACTCTGGAGAAGAAAGCTTGCTTGGGTAGCTTTCCTTCCAGTAAAAACATGCAGAAGAGAAGTCAAATACATAAAGCAAAGTCAGATTTGTTAGCCAGTCCAAAGTCAGAGTTTCACAAGCAGGCTTCACAGGGATGACATACCAGAGCATTGTTTACAATTGAGAAACAAGATCAGGGCTGTCTCTTAAACCAAGCTCTAAGACAGGGGTCTTCAAACTTGGCCCTTTTATGACTTGTGGACTTCAACTCCCAGAATTCCTCATCCAGGCTGGCTGAGGAATTCTGGGAGTTGAAGTCCACAAGTCATAAAAGGGCCAAGTTTGAAGACCCCTGCTCTAAGAAGTTAGTCTTTTGATTGGCAAGGAGCCTCATTGAGTCTTTTTGCTCTCCTCTCTGCTCTATTTCCAGAGCCTGTTCTGATGGCGCCTGCGTTTGCTCAGCCTCAGGTGATTTCTGGCTTGGTGTCTCCCAAAGCTGATATTTCACTGATCAGCTGGAGAACCTTCTTCAGAGTCTAAAACCTGGACTGTGAGAGTGTGAGCCCCAGTGGCTGCATGGGGAGGGGGGAGAGAATGTTGTGGACAAGAGAAAAACTGGGAGCAAATTAGAATTACTTGCAACTTTTGCTGCCAGATTCCCCCATTGACTTTGCTTGTGGCAGGCAGGTAGGGAATTAGATAAATGGTGATCATGTGACCACAGCTCTCTGTGACATTGTCAGTGTTAACCGGTCACCTGACCACTTGGATTACAATCAAATGACCATGGGAATATTGAAATGATCAGAATCTCAAGCACTGGTCTCACATTCACTTTTTCAGTACGATCATAATTTTGAATGGTCTGGACCTGATGGAGATAATAATGCAATATGGGAAAGTTTCTGGATTCAAGGTTAACATACAAAAAACTAAAATATTGGCTAAAAACATGACAGTATTACAAAAGGCTGTTTTAGAAGGGTTAACTGGATTTGAAATTGTCAAAAGGGTTAAATATTTGGGGGTTTGTTTGTCACCCTCAAATGCAAAGTTATATAAAAATAATTATGAAAAGCTATGGGGTAAAGTTCAAAAAGAATTGGACAGCTGGAAAAAGTTACAATTGTCATTACTGGGAAGAATTGCAGCAGTGAAAATGAATGTTCTGCCGAAATTTCTGTTCTTATTTCAAATGATACCCATTCTTAAAAAGGACTCAAACTTGGAGGAATGGCAAAAGGGTATCAATAAATTTGTATGGGCAGGGAAAAGTCCACGAGTTAAATTTAAGATTATGCAGGATACGCGTGAAAGAGGTGGTCTTAAAATGCCCAACTTTAAACTATATTATGAAGCTGCTGCGTTGTCAGCGATAAGTGATTGGATTAATTTAACACAAGGGAGATTATTAAATCTTGAAGGCCATGACTTGTTATTTGGCTGGCATGCATATTTACTGTATGATAAGAAGGTAGATAATGTGTTTAAGGTGCATATTTTAAGACATGCTTTGTTGCGAGTTTGGAAAAAGTATAGACATAAGTTAAATTACAAGATACCTTTATGGGCAATACTGAAACACGCAATAGAAAACATAAATGTTGGATTCAAACATGATGTGACTACATATAAGGAAATCTTAAGTTTGGAAAGGAATGTATGGTGTTTGAAGCCGTATAACTTTTTAAGAGAAGAGAAGATTGTTCAAACCTGGTTTCAATATGGGCAACTTCAGGCCAGGTGGAAAGAAGATCAGAAAATTGGTTTCTCAATGACTGATGAAAATCTGGTAAAGCAAATTAGAAATCAGGGTCCAGCACATATCAAACGGATATATCTTGCATTGATAGAAATTGACTCAGAAACAGAACTTGTTAAAGATTGCATGATAAAATGGGCTCAGAATATTCAAGAAGTTATTACAATGGATACCTGGGAAAAGATCTGGGTGAGAAACGTAAAATTTACGCAAGCTCAAAATTTAAGAGAGAACTTTTATAAAATGTTTTATAGGTGGCATTTAGATCCTAAAAAGCTTGCAAGTATGTATCCGAACTATCAGCCTAAATGTTGGAGGTGTGGTGGCAAAGACGCAACGTACTTTCACATATGGTGGACCTGTAAAAAGGTTAAAGTGTTTTGGATTAAAATCTGGTGGAATATGCAGAAGATATTTAAGAAAAGGATAAAGTTTTGTCCGCAATTGTTTTTACTGGGCATAATTACTGATACTACTGTTGTGGACACTAAGTTGATGTTGAACTTAATTACGGCAGCAAGACTTTTAGTAGGTCAATATTGGAAGAAGGAGGAACTGCCGACTATAGAAGAATGGACTTTAAAAGTTTCTAACCTGGCGGAAATGGCAAAGATCTCGGCGTATTTGAAAGACCATTTGCAACAACGTTATATTACGGAGTGGAAAAAATGGATTGATTATATCCAGAATAAATATGGGACTAAAAAGTTTCATTTAGCATTTGAATAAGTATTTATGTGATATTTGTATTGCTTGTAGTCACTTTATAAGAGCTAAAGTGCGACAGACTTAATAGTTCATTGTTGTTAGCATATGGTTGTTTATGATTGTTTTTACTTTTATACCTTGTATTTAGCTCTGGGAAGTCGGGGACGGGGAGGGGGGAAGGGGAGGGGGGAGGGTTGGGTAGGGCTGGGAAGGGGGTGGGTGGGGAGGGGTTGTTAAAGATAAAATGTATTGAAAAACTTTTCAATAAAAAAAAAATTTGAATGGTCACTGCACAATGATTGTAAGCCGAGAAGTACCTGTAGCCATTTTGCTTCCTTGGTGATATTCTGCTATTGCATCTTCCTCAATTTACATATGTAAGTACATCTATGTAGTATGTACTACTAAGAGTCTTGTCCCTGTTTGATACTTTATAATCTTCAATTGAGTGAAACAATGCATCAGTTTTTGAATCGACATTCTTCAACTATGCTAACTTATAGAATGTGTCAAAAATAAAAGACTCATGATTCCTGCGGGATTGAAATTTGGCAACGTTGTGGCTGCTTCAGGGTCACCATATCTTCCAATTACACTTCCTACAAAATCCATAGGTTGTATAAGGGAAGATGGGAGGGGCATATCCTCACCCTCTTTCCCACCTCCTTGTCCTGTGTGCCCAATTGGCTGATGGTAAGGCCCAATGTGGGGGAGCAGCTATTGGCTGCTTTGGAACTGAGGCTGAAATTTGAAATCTCTTAAATGGCGGTTGCTGATGAGGGAAGAATGAGGGAGTGGATGCCTCATTCTTGGATGCCTGCTGGTAAGGTAGAGTTGACTAGCGGCTATGCATGAGCCCTCTCCCTTCCTGGAGGGAAATGCCCTTGGGGACACTCCAGAATGTGGAGCAGGGTTGTAGTTCTCCTTGCAGTCTGCCATTCCCTTTGTTACCCCTCCCATCAGCAAAGTGGCAAGCAGTTCCACAAGCCAACTGAGGGAAAAAAGAGAGAGGAACAAGCTTCACAAGGGCTCTTCTGAGGGTTGTGAGGGGAGGGGGAATGGTGGAAGCCTATATTACATGTGAAAAGAATAACCCAATTCTACATTGGAGTTGGTAGTACATTTTGAGTGCATTAAAATCTCGGAGAGCTTCAGTAAATATTTCAAAGTTCCTAAGGAAGCTTTCTTGCATTTTTATGTTGCATCTATAACATGGGTTATGGTGAATTTGCATTGGAAGTATACCTTCAGTTGTGACATGTCTTGGCAAGGTGTGTTTGTGTCTTTGCTGGTTGCTATGTGTTTGGGTATGTTCAGTTGCAGATACCAAGAGATCTTTAAATCTATGCAACTATATGCTAAATATTAAAATAGTAGTTTTACAAATCCTGTTAATATCAATTCAATACCCATACCAAATCTATTTTTTTACATAGCTTACCAATAAAAATAAAGCTTACCAGAATTATTAGAAATTCTTGATGGGAAAGGTCTGCATAAATTGTTCAGTAATCTCCTCAAGGAAAGGACAGCTTTGATAAAATACAGGTGATTAAATTTAATTCTCTTGTTCATTCAGCTGAAGTTCACAGCCTGCATCTCTTAGCTGAAACCCAATCCAAGGACAAACATTAAAAAGATAATATTTTAGTAGCCTGACACCTATTGACTACCAAGGAAATGAATAATATCAATTGAAAAATAACAAATATTAGGGGCACAATCCAAACAGTTTAATTAATTTGTGATTTGTTAGATGTTAGTTCCTCCATAGAGGATTTCATGAAAAAGCAGCTAGATTTACTAGGAAATTTAAAAGCATATCTTTAAAGGTTTGTACTACTCAGAATTGAAGGTTAAAAACAATCTTATTTTCTTCTTCCGGGAGGGAGGGAGGGAGGGAGGAAGGAAGATGTGCACCATACCCCACACCAAAAATATTTTTCTTTTTCTTCCAGAACATGTTTATTTTTTATGAACAATAACAAATAAAAATACATATAAAATCAGCCAAAAGAAGAGCAACTTACAAGCTGGATCAATATCTTTTCTCAGTTATGCTGTTCTAACATTAGAGATTAAATGAAACAATTTTTAAAAAATCTATTGAAAATAATAGCCAACAATAGTAATGAAAATTGTCAACAAAGTATTGACAAGAATTGATATTGAAATATCATAATGCTGTTATACAAATCATTTGTGCAACCACATCTGGAATATTGTATGCAAATTCTGGTTGTTCTTCAAGAAATATATGCATATAATGGAGCTAGAGATAATTCTAAGGAGGAAATTAAAATGAACAAGGAAAGGTTTTTGATATTTGGGATTTTTAGTCTAAAAAGCATGAGAGAATGAATGGTGTGAAATGAATGATGTATGAAATGTATGAAAATTATGAATTGAATTATGTGAAAGAAAGAAAAAAACACAAAATTATGAATGGTATGAATAAAGAGGACAAGGAGAGGACATTTTCCCCTTCTTAAAATATTAAAACCAGAAGTCATCCAATTAAATTGAACCCTGGAAGAATTAGCACAATCAAAAATATTTCCCCCCCCACATATCACATAATTCAGCTTTGGAATTTACTACCACAAGGTTTGGTGCTGTCTCCCACCTTGACTGGCTTCAAAGAAGAGTTGGACCAATTCATGGAAATCATGATTATTGGTTATTATCCTGAAGGCCATCAGCTGGGCTTCCTTGAACAGTTGGATGTCCATTGTGAGAACAGAGTGTTGGATAAGACAAGCCCAGGGGTCTGATCCAGCACAGTAATGCTTATATTCTTAATGTCCAAATATCCTTATACAAACAACATCCAGGAGGGAAAATATCTGCTTTTGTTAATATGATAACTTTATTATTTTAGAACAGAATCATTTTAATAATTGAACTTCTAAATCCTCTCTTTTCAATTAGCAAGTAGTTTTCTAATATCTGACAATTGTCAACTTTGCTGCCATTAATAAATGACCTACCAGTGATTTATTGCTCAATGAAGCATTTTGATCTATAAATAAGAATAATAAACCATTTTGAAGGTGGCTAATAATGAAATTAATCTCCTGAAAAACTTTAAATGTACAATCCTATTTCATTGCCATTATATAAGTACTGATGATTCAGATTCATTACAGCTTTCCAGTTTGTGTCTTTTATCACATAAGCAAATCTCAGTGCTGTATGCCTATTATGTATTTTTCAAGAATTCCATCAATCCATTTACAGTTCCATTTATTTCCAGGGTTATTTCAGAAGAATATGAGTTTAATATGCTATTAAACATTCCTTGCCACAAAAAATGGCAGCAAGTATTTGGCTGCTTCTTTCAGTTCAGTAGAGTCCAATAGAACATGACTGACTAATTGTTAAGGGTGGTATTCTTGAATGAAAGGATCACAGCTACATTCTTTGAGCATTCAGAATTTATTTTGCCTCTACTTTAAGCATGTGAGTGGGGATGACAATTGACTTTCTGCTTATCTTTGTTGCCCAACAAAGGGCAAAGAGTCATATATGTATGTTCCCAACAGAAGCTGATTGCATAAACAAAGTTTTGTTGTTGTTAGCTGCGAAGTCATGTCCGACCCATCGCGACCCTATGGACAACATTCCTCCAGGCCTTCCTGTCTTCTACCATCTTCTGGAGTCCATTTAAGCTCATGCCTACTGCTTCAGTGACTCCATCCAGCCACCTCATTCTCTGTCGTCCCCTTCTTCTCTTGCCCTCAATCTTTCCCAGCATTAGGCTCTTCTCCAGTGAGTCCTTCCTTCTCATTAGGTGGCCAAAGTATTTGAGTTTTAGCTTCAGGATCTGGCCTTCTAAAGAGCAGTCAGGATTGATCTCCTCTAGGACTGACCGGCTACAGTCCCCATCTGCAGTGATCTTGGAGCCCAGGAAAACAAAATCTGTCACTACCTCCATTTCTTCCCCATCTATTTGCCAGGAATTGAGAGGGCCAGTTGCCATGATCTTGGTTTTCTTAATGTTAAGTTTCAACCCAAGTTTTGCACTCTCCTTCTTCACCCGCAACAAGAGGCTCTTTAGTTTTTCTTCACTTTCTGCCATTAGAGTGGTATCATCTGCGTATCTTAGGTTGTTGATATTTCTTCCGGCAATCTTAATTCCAACTTTTGATTCATCTAGCCCTGCCTTTCTCATGATGTGCTCTGCATATAAGTTAAATAGGCAGGGCGACAGTATACAGCCTTGCCGGACTCCTTTCCCAATTTTGAACCAATCAGTGGTTCCGTGTCCAGTTCTCACTGTTGCTTCTTGACCCGCATATAGGTTTCTCAAGAGACAAATAAGATGGTCTGGTACTCCCATCTCTTTAAGAACTTGCCACAGTTTGTTATGATCCACACAATCAAAGGCTTTAGCATAGTCAATGAAGCAGAAGTAGATGTTTTTCTGGAACTCCCTAGCTTTCTCCATGATCCAGCGTATGTTGGCAATTTGATCTCTAGTTCCTCTGCCTCTTCGAAATCCTGCCTGTACTTCTGGTAGTTCTCGATCCACATACTGCTGAAGTCTAGCTTGTAGGATTTTAAGCATGACTTTACTAGCATGAGAAATGAGTGCAATGGTGCGATAGTTTGAACATTCTTTGGCACTGCCTTTCTTTGGAATTGGAATGTAAACTGATCTTTTCCAATCCTGTGGCCACTGTTGAGTTTTCCAAATTTGCTGGCAAATTGAGTGTAGCACTTTTACTGCACTGTCTTTTAAGATTTTGAATAGCTCAGCTGGAATACTGTCACCTCCACTAGCTTTGTTGTTGCTCAGCTTTTCTAAGGCCCACTTCACCTCACATTCTAGGATGTCTGGCTCGAGGTCAGTGACCACATCACTGTGATTATCTGGGACGTTAAGCTCATTCTTGTATAGTTCTTCTGTGTAATTTTGCCACCTCTTCTTAATCTCTTCTGCCTCTGTTAGGTCCCTGCCATTTTGGTCCTTTATCATGCCCATTTTTGCATGAAACGTTCTCTTCATCTCTCCAATTTTCTTGAAAAGATCTCTGGTCCTCCCTATTCTATTGTTTTCTTCTATTTCTTTGCACTGTTCATTTAAGAAGGCATTCTTATCTCTTCTAGCTATTCTTTGGAATTCTGCATTCAATTGGGCATATCTATGTTTTTCTCCCTTGCCTTTCGCTTCCCTCCTTTCCTCAGCTATTTGCAAAGCTTCCTCAGACAGCCATTTTGCTTTCTTGCATTTCTTTTTCTTTGGGATAGTTTTGGTTGCTACCTGTTGTACAATGTCGCGAACCTCTGTCCATAGTTCTTCAGGCACTCTGTCTATCAGATCTAATTCCTTAAATCTATTTGTCACCTCTACTGTATATTCAACAGGGATATGATTTAATTCATACCTGACTGGCCTAGTGCTTTTCCCTACTTTCTTTAGTTTAAGCCTAAACTTTGCAAGGAGAAGCTCATGGTCTGAGCCACAGTCAGGTCCTGGTCTTGTTTTTACCGACTGTATAGAGCTTCTCCATCTTTGGCTGCAGAGCATATAGTCAATCTGATTTCTGTGTTGACCGTCTGGTGATGTCCATGTGTAGAGCCGTCTCTTGGGTTGTTGGAAAAGAGTGTTTGCTATGACCATCGTATTCTCTTGACAAAATTCTATCAGCCTGTGCCCTGCTTCATTTTGTACTCCAAGGCCAAACTTGCCTGTTATTCCAGTTATCTTTTGGCTTCCTACTTTAGCATTCCAATCCCCCATGATGATAAGGACATCATTTTTTGGTGTTACTTCTATAAGGTGCTGTAGGGCTTCATAGAACCGGTCAATTTCATCCTCTTCAGCACTGGTGGTTGGGGCATAGACTTGGACTACTGTGATATTGAATGTTTTGCCTTGGATTCGAACTGAGATCATTCTGTCATTTTGAGGATTGTATCCCAGTATTGATTTTCCTACTCTTTTATTGACTATGAAGGCTACTCCATTTCTTCTGACGGATTCCTGCCCACAGTAGTATACCTGATGGCCATCTGAATTAAATTCACCCATTCCTGTCCATTGTAGTTCGCTGATACCTAAGATGTCGATGTTCAGTCTTGTCATCTCTTGTTTGACCACGTCCAGCTTTCCTTGATTCATGGATCTTACATTCCAGGTTCCTATGGAGAAAAAATCTTTGCAGCATCGGACTTTCCTTTCACCACCAGACATATCCACAGCTGAGCGTCCTTTCGGCTTTGGCCCAGTCGCTTCATTCTTTCTGGCGCTACTAGTACTAGCCCTCTGCTCTTCCCCAGTAGCATATTGGACGCCTTCCGACCTGAGGGGCTCATCTTCCAGCGTCATATCGTTTTGCCTTTTGGTACTGTCCATAGGGTTTTCATGGCAAAGATACTGGAGTGGGTTGCCATTTCCTTCTCCAGTGGATCACATTTTGTCAGAACTCTCAGCTATGACCTGTCCGTCTTGGGTGGCCCTGCACGGCATAGCTCATAGCTTCATTGAATTACGCAAGCCCCTTCGCCACGACAAGGCAGTAATCCATGAAGGGGAAACAAAGTTTAGCGTTGGGCTTTTACATGTCACCTCATTTCATGCAATTTCCCAGTTCTCAGAATGATAGTGAATGAGAAAAAATGTCATCCCCAGAAAATTTGGCAAGCTTCATTCCATAAGAACCTGATTTTATGCAGTCTTGTTGTAATCAGGCATTCCTTCATCCCACCTTATTTATCCATCTAGGGCACCCTAGTGTCTCACTGTATTGCTGCTGCTATGATAACAAAGAAAATTGTCTGGCAGGAAGCAAGGAAACAAGGAAGGAAGGAAGGAAGGAAGGTAGCCAGCAAGGAAGGAAGGAAGGAGAGAACCTGGGTAGGATTATCTGTCCTCCCCTTCCAATTCTTCAACAAAGTCATATAGTCTTTAAGAAATAAGCAGTTTTAAATATAATAAATATTCCCGGGAATATAGAGGGGCCAATTTTGTCTGCCATTTTGCCATCCAGAAAAACAACAAAAAAACATAGTGCTAATTCAAACAAAGCTATTACTTCCCACAAAGAGAACTGCAAGGAATAAAATGCAGCCATTTCAAGGATGTGAATACTTAAAAAAACGATTTGGAAAATTTCAACTTCACCTATAAAAAGACCAGTTCTCAGAATTATGTCACACTTTAAGAATAGAACCTGGTGTGAGCAGTATAAATTAGAAACAGAAGTCTTGTTTATCAGAGTAATTTAGGTCAGAGAAAAGGTTTAACGCCTGCCTTATTATGCTTCCAGATTCAGCTCTCCATAGTTTTCCTCTTGGGAAGAAAAAAATAAATAAATTACTCCTTTTGAGAAAAATCTTGCTCATAACACTGGGAAATGGAAGACTTTCCAGTATAGGCTCTCTGGAAGCAACAGAGAACTCCCACAATTGTTTGTCATTTGCTACCTGAATAGGGCTGATTAAATTTGGATCAAAACATTTAGATCAATCTGTGACATCATCCTTTGAGCTGGTGCAAATTCTGAAAAAAATAAAATAAAATCTACTTCATAAGAAGAAGGAAATCATACTGCCCATACTTATACATCTATTATATTCAGTCTTCAGGACATTGTGCACATTTTTCTAACCAAGTGCAATAACAAAAAAATGTATCTATGGAGTGGTTGCTAGGATTCTATGCATCTTGAAAGGTAGCATTACTTCTGTTTTTATTTAAACACAACCTTGAAGCTGGGAGAATTATTGCATATGGCCTTTATTCAAACCAAGTATTTCCTCCATACCTCTCCCCGTAGTGTTTTATTCTTGAGGTGGCAAGATTAAAGAAGGCAGTTGGATAGACTTAAACTCTTTCAATTATTTATACATTCTTGAAAGTCCTTCTAAATGGCCTGTAAGCTAAAAAGAGAAGTGGTGAAATTGACAATAATTATGTTTTCTCCTTTGTCTTCATTTGTAGACTATTACTGGGTGTTTCTGAGTCTGCTTGTTGGGAATGGCTGCTTTGAAACAAATCCTTGAAAACTGCAATCTACTCTGAAGCACAATGGCAGAGATGCAAAACATCCTGCTTACACAATCAGGGGATTTGTAGGATAAAATTAACAGTTTTAACACTTGAATATTTTTGGGAACCCATTTCATATTTTAAAATCCACCTTTCCCACTCCCCAAAACAGACTGCTGGAAGAAAATATTTTTACCCATCATAAATACACTAATATTGAAAACAAAATAAAAGAAATGATCTGTTATTATGAATCAAGTCCAATGAGGACAGGATATCTGAAAAGAATGCACTAGTTATGAAAGAACATCATCCAGAATCATAAATATCAGAACAGAATATCAGAATAAAGTATTCACAGAAGCAGAATTGGAAGACTTGCAAAGTTCTACCCAGAGCAAAGAAATCAAAGCCTTACCAGAAGTAGCTCAGACTCTAGATGCAAAGCTGGGGGAGTCAACAATAGAGGAAACCAGCATAGTTACAGAATCTTTTTCATTTCCAAACCAGACACCTTGTCCTCTGCCTTCTCCTCAGCTCAAAGCTCTCTAACCAAGAAAGAATTGAAACAAAAATAAGTGAACATCTAGAACAGCAGAAAAACAACAAAAAAGACTGGCTGCATTGAAGTTGCCTCCAAAGAAACAGCTAGCATAAGTGTTTCAAGATGCCAATGCTATAATAACAAATATAAACACCAGCTCACTGCAAGAAACAAACCAATGAATATATAGTAGACTTGAATACTTGGAATGTACCATCAATTACAAAAAGCCACACTGCTTAGATCCAAATATACGAAGCTAATACATTAGACATCCTAGATTCTTGAGATCCTAGATTCTCAGTATGAATGAAGGCCAACACCAGCTAAATAATAGGCAGCTGTGGTTTCATATTGCTATGTAAAGTATAATAATTTGTCAATTAACTGCAGTATGAAGACTACTTAGTCAAAGTGGTTATGGGCTATAATCTACCAAGTTGCTATAGACTGTAAATCCCAGACTCCCAAAAGACCTTTTTTAATTCCTATATTAAAAAATCACAGAATTCTCCCTTCCTGTCTCTAGTGATTATATTTCTGCCAGTGTAAAATCTGCTTTTCTCTGCCTGCAAAAGACCTTCTTTGAAAAAGTTCAACACTTCAAACTTTTCCCCAATTAGTAATCGATTAAGTCACATTCCTGCATTCAGTTCTACCTGATCTGCAATTGTAAGGCCACATTCCTACATTCCATCTCTGCCTCTGGTGATAAAACTCTTTTCTTATTTACAACCACATTCCTGTCTCTGATTCACATGTGTATACAACAAAGACTTGTTTCATTTAAATTGCCCATGCCTCAAGATATATAGTTTCCTGTCTCCTGAAATTGTTTCTGCTTCAAAATTATGTCTTTCAAGTTATGTCTTCCTGTGATAACCTTTTGTCTTCCCTGTTAGCATTTGTATTTAGCCCTGTCTCCTGCAATTATCTCTGCCTCAAGTTATGTCTTCCTGCAATAATCCCTGTCAACTTTGTTAACATTTGTATAAGATAGCTATGCATTATTGTTTTCTGTAATGACCTTTGCCCTCTTCATTAGCAGTTCTCTGTTAGCATAAACTATGTTTTATTATTTCCTGTAATGACCTTTGCTTTCTTCATTAGCAATTGTATACCATGAGCTATGTTCCCCTTTGACCTTCCATGAGTGTTTTTTCCCCCCTCCCAAATGAAACAGCCTAATAAAGAGAGAGTGTCCAGAGGTATTCGGGGGCATAACATCTTCCCCGAGCACTCTGTGCTCTCACCTTGAGCAAACTTGTGTTGGTGTCTCAGTCTGTCCTAGGACTTTGCTTCTGAAACTACCCGCAGTTCCCAAGTATGACCGTTGGAACTTCCGGCATACTGGGTCGGGGGTAAAGGGCAAGATCCTTCCTTATTCAAGGTGTCCACCCTTGCGAGGGTCTCTCCAAATTCTCACCCCTATTACGGGGCTCTAAGAGTTGAGGCCAGAACCCTGACCGGTCGCTCATCGCAACAACTGGGGGCTCGTCCGTTGGATCACGGCTTCAACTCCACAGCACGACTCCTGTCCAGGCGTGTGCTACCTGCACTCTCATTTTCCACGCACCTCGGAGAAGGCTTCAAATCGTGAGTAAATGGGCTCTCCACTTTCCAAAGTTTCGTCAGGGCATAGGGACGAACTTTTTAATATAGTGCAGAATGCTAATTTTGTTCAAAAACACAATGGCACCATGGTCCATCCTGTAGGAAAGAGACTTTTAACAAAACTTTTACGATATATTAACAAGAATTGTCCGGCTTATCCGGAATCAGGTACTTTGTCTGTTGTAACCTGGGAAAAACTAGGGAAATATCTTCACAATCATCCCAGGGCGCCTGCTGACATTCTGTCCGCATGGCAAGCAGTAATGGCAGCATTAAAACTTTTGCCATCTCCTCTAGATCTGACATCTTCTACTTCTAAGCTTCTTGATCCTTCTTCTGATCTTTCGACTTCACCTGAAGCACCACCACCCTATCCTTCTGCACCTTCTACAACATCTTCTGAGAAACCTTCCTTGCCTTCTCCATCCTCCTCTGAATTTCTAGACTCCTCTTCTCCAACCTTATTGCCAGGAGGCCAATTAACAAATCTTCTAACTTCATCTGTTTTTCTGATGAATTCTCCTGAAGAAACTTCTCTTTATCCTTTAATTATAGCCCCGGGAGGGGGTCCCGCAATTCATCAAAATATACCTATGAAATTATTAAAAGATTTGAAAATGGCAGTAAAAGAATATGGTATCCAATCGCCATATGTTAAAGGATTACTTAATTCATTAGTAGATGCCAATTCGACAATGCTACTTTATGATTGGAAAACTCTTTTTTCTATGCTTTTAACTCCTGCTCAATATGTCATCTGGCAATCAGAATACCAAAAAAATGCTGAATCTGAGGTCCGAAAAGGACTCCCTCAGGGTGTAACACGTGATCACTTGTTGGGCATCGGTCAATTTGCCACCTTAATTCAACAGCAAAATTGTCCCCGGCGTGCTTTTGCCATAATACATCTCTGTGCAATGGCAGCTTTACGCCACGTAGATGATGCCTCTGGAGAATCTGCTCAAAATTTTCTTAAAATTGTTCAAGGACCTATGGAACCATATGCTACATTTATTAGTCGCCTTCAATTGGCATTAGAACGACAATTTGATAATAAAGCTGGCAGGGATGAATTGATTATTAAATTGGCTTATAGCAATGCTAATGATGACTGTCAGAAAGTCTTACAACCCATTGCTAACAAACCAGGAGTTACACTTGCAGAATTTTTAGAACTCTGTCGCAGTGTAGGGACAACTTCCTATAAGATGCAAGCACTGGCGGCAGTTATTTCTGCTAATAAAACATCTCCTGAAACTTCTCCGGAAGCTTTTCCTATTACAAGAACAGGGAATTGTTTTAACTGTGGCAAACCGGGTCACTTCAAAAATCAGTGTCGACAACCTGGGGGAGGGGGTGCTCCTCGTGGCCAAGCACGGGGACCACAGCCACCCCCCAACCCAAAGCCAAAAACAGTCTGCCCACGTTGCCGCAAAGGCTTCCACTGGGCTTCACAATGTCGAGCAAATGTTTCCATTCAACAAAATCAGGGAAACTAGACATGGGGCGATCAACCAGCCCCACTCCAAAGGTTGAAACTATTTCCACACTTCCTTTTGATTTGGCAAACACTCAATCTTCAAATACATTTTCATTGCCTGTTACTTTAACTTCAGATATAACATATGATGATCCTGGATCAATTTTTACCATGCCATTATCAATTACATTACAGAAGCCTGTCCCCTCTAATATTCCGGCTTTACTTATTCCTAATTCTGTTTTAATTGTTGAAGGAGTAGTCGCTGCTCCTTTCCTTTATGACTCTACTTCACTTCATAATCTTTCTTTATCTGCCTATGGCGATAGGACCTTCCACCTTAAAGCAGGCACACAAGTCGCCACACTAATTTTTCTGTCACCACCAACTGACGATACCCCTGGTGTTTTTTCTTTGCATCAACCTATTCATGTTTCAAAATCCTTTCTCACTGTTTCCTTACAAGGCCGTTCTTTTTCTGGTCTAATAGATACAGGAGCTGATGTTTCCGTGATCCGTACAGCTGAATGGCCTGCTGATTGGCCTCTTACCAATACCTCTGCTGTTCAGGGAGTGGGAGGAGCACAGGCTGCCAAGGTTAGCACTAACTGGCTGTCTGCCTCCACTCCTGATTCTTCGGCTACTGCTTTTCTTAAACCTTACGTATTGCCTCTTCATTGTAACCTCTGGGGGCGAGATCTTCTTTCTCAACTTCGGGCTACTCTACATATTCCTTAAACATGCTGCCTAAACCTTTGTCACTTGCTTTAAAATCTAGTCTTCCTGTGTGGGTAGATCAATGGCCACTTCCTATTGAAAAACTCACTGCTTTAATAGATTTAGTCCAACAACAGTTGCAGCAGGGTCATATTGAGCCTTCTACTAGCCCTTATAACACACCAATTTTTGTCATCAAAAAGAAATCAGGAAAATGGCGCCTCCTACAGGATCTCAGAAAGATCAACGACATTCTCCAACCAATGGGCCCATTGCAATGTGGCCTACCTAATCCTAATTTGATTCCCCAAAATTATGACCTTGTTGTAATTGATTTAAAGGACTGTTTCTTTTCTATTCCGCTTGCAGAACCTGACCGTCTTCTTTTTGCTTTTACCATTCCTGAATTTAATAATAGCAGACCCACTAAAAGGTACCAATGGAAAGTTCTTCCTCAGGGAATGTTAAATTCTCCAACAATGTGCCAATACTATGTAGATAAAGTTTTAGAACCATTTAGACAAAAATATCCGAAAATCTTGGTCTATCACTATATGGATGACATATTAATCGCAGCAGAAGGCCCAAAGGGTACTGTTATGCAAACAGTCCCTTTCCTTACTCAGCTTTTAAATTCTGCTGGTCTTTTTATAGCCCCAGACAAAATACAGTCACAATATCCGGTACAATATTTGGGTCATAAGGTACTTGCAGCTGCAGCTGCCCCTGATCTTCCACTTTTAAATATTGGACCAGTTACTACCTTGGTCAAATTACAACAGTATCTTGGTACTTTGAATTGGGCTAGACCTTATTTTTCTCTTCCTACTAATATCTTATCTCCTTTATTTAAGGCCTTAATAGGCCCCAAGCATCCTGCAGATAAAATCATCCTAGATTCACATCAATTACAAGTGGTTCAAGAGGTTAATTTGGCCCTTCGTACTTTGTGGGTGGATCGATTAGAGGCCAACATTCCAATATCTTTGGCTGTTCTTTCTACTCCGCAATTGTACACAGGAATTCTTATGCAAATTAGTAGCAGTAAAAAACTTTTAATCTTGGAATGGTTACACCTTTCTCACACTCCAAAAACTTCTATTTTTTCTCGAATCACCCAACTTGCTGCTCTTTTTACCAAAGCTCGGAAACGGGCAAAGGCAATGATGGGTCTTGAAATAGACACAATTTATCTCCCCTTCCGATTGACACAATGGGAAGAAATGTTTGTAAATTCAGATGTCCTTCAAATTGCTCTTGAAAATTGGAATGGAAAATTATCTTGCCACCTCCCCACAGACCCTCGATTACAATTGATCAAAACAATCCCAACTACAATTTTTAATCCAATAGCAAAACAACCTATCCCACAGGCACTAACAGTGTTTACGGATGGTTCAAAAGCCATTGGAGCATGTGTTTGGCAACTTGATTCCACATGGCACAAACGTCTCACTACGGGACAATCATCAGCTCAACAAGCTGAATTAGCTGCTTTTAATCTGGCTCTTTCCATTTTTCAAAATCAGCCATTGAACATAATCACAGACAGTCTTTATGTTGCCAACATTGTTTTTTCAATTTTTGATGCCTATATTTCTCCTTCTTTATCACCATCATTAATGAATTTATTTTTACAGCTGCAACAATTGTTACAAAAACGGACAACACCATTATTTGTAGCACACATTAGGAGTCATCAACATCTTCCAGGATTCCTATCAGAAGGGAATCACATGGCGGATGAAGCCTGTAAATCTGTCTTACAGATTTGTGCTTTAACAGCCGGAGAAAGTCATTCATATTTTCATCAAAACAAAAAGGCTCTTGTGAAGCAATTCGGACTCACACACCAAGAAGCTGCTGCAATCATTCAACAATGCCCTACTTGTAGTCTTCAAGCTCGAAGTATCCCTGAAGGAGTAAATCCTAGGGGTACACAAGCTTGTGAGACTTGGCAAATGGACGTTACACAATTTCCTCCATTTGCCCCCTGGAAGTATATTCATGTATCCGTAGATACGTATTCAGGCTTTATCATGGCCACCCTACAAAGAGGGGAAACGGCCAAACAAACAATCAATCATTGTATTAGATCTTTCATAACACTGGGATGTCCTAAAATTTTAAAAACTGACAATGGTCCTGCATACACAAGTACTGCATTTTCGGAATTCTGCTATCGATGGGACATTGTACACAAATTTGGTATTCCATTTAATAGCCAAGGGCAAGCTATTGTGGAACGCACAAATCAAACACTCAAAAATGCATTGCAACGATATTTAGGGGCAAAAGGCGTAAGCCCCCCGACACTCCCAGTGTTGCAAAATGTTCTTAATGTTTGTCTTTATACTCTCAATTTTTTGAACCTTACAGGGTCACCAGCCACTTCAGCCGCTTCTCGACATTTTTCTAACCCTCCTTGTCCAACCTCCAGACCTTCTGTTTATTATAGGCAACTACCAGATCCTGCTTGGAAAGGACCGGTACCCCTGATCACCTGGGGAAAAGGCTACGCTGCAGTCCAACTTCCAGATCGCACATTGTGGGTCCCTGCACGTTGCGTACGGCCCTATCATGCTATCACAAAGCCTTCCCTTGCTGCTGACTCTATGTCTTTGTCTTTACTCTTTAGCGACAGCTCAATTGAGGGCTGACCCGCATATTATACTTGCACCCCCCTTCACATCTGTCACTTTCACTTTTCAAGATGACTCTCTGCCTCACTGTAATTATACATTGCAACACCGCGGTCGTTATCTTGCTTCTCCTTTTCCGGCACATATTAAACACACTTATTTTCCATGTACTATCTTCCTTCGTGTAACAGTCACCCCCTCCACTATTGGCTCTTACTCCTGCCTTGGATTTCTAGCCAATGGCGCTCGTTTCAATCAAACCGTGTATCTTTTCTCTTCATATTCTGCCTCCTACCTTCCTATTCCTTCTCTGCTTGCTTCTTGGCTCTCCAGATACCCACCCTATTCAAAGGATCCCTGTGCTGTACGCTACGTCCGCTGCAGACACCCCTCTCCTGTCAACACGCTAAAGTGCCTCTGGTCTTTTGATCGCCTCGTCGGCCACTGTGAAGGAGGAAGCAAAATTTCCCCGCCGCCTCATCATCACATTCATCAACGGGCTTCGCCAAGTCACAGCCAGCGAGGACACGACCAACGTCCTTTGTCACCTCCCCGCCGGCCGCGTAACATTGCTTGGACCGATGCACAGCCTGCTGCACCAACCACTCCAAGAAACATTCTACAAGCCTCATCACCACGACAACATTTTTCTCGATCACGGCGCTCTTTGCCCTCCGTTCCTAACAACCAGCATCGCCCTGCAAATTACACCTGGACTATCATTGACTTTCAAGGAAACACCCTATACTCCATCTCCAACCGTACCCTGTGGCCCTGGTTTCCTACGCTCTACTTTGACTTTGCTGAAATGCTCGTAGGAGCCCATGGATTTAAGCATAAAACAAAGTGCGATCCTTCCCCTCGTGAGGTCTGGAACATGGGCCCAGGCCTGTACATTTGCCCAGGCTATATTACAGACCTATCCCATATAGATGTATGTGGAACCGCCTCTGATTGGTATTGCAAATCTTGGCAATGTGTGTCCACAGGAAAAATTTGGTGGACTGCACCTTACACTACTGATTACATCGAGGCAAGACTGGGGCAGGACTCCAACTTGCCTTGGTCATCATGCAGCAATTGGGCCTGCTGTGGTGTTCGCCTCAACCCAATGTACGTCACCTTCACATCACATGGAAAAAGGCTCCCGCTTGCTGCTTGGTTAGCAGGGAAAAAGTGGGGGGGCAGATCCAAGGATAATTCCAGACACAGTCATCCAGGTAATATTTTCATAATTCGACTCACCATGTCCCTAGAAGTATCCCCACCTGTGGGTCCAAATAAGCAAAATAACTCTCCTTTTTTACAACCCTTTTCAAGGGAAACTAATCCATTGATAACTCTTGTTTCCTCCACACACGACGCCCTAATAGCAGCCCATGCTTTCCCTGACAATGATACTAAATGTTGGTTGTGTTTATCTTCTCAACCCCCTTTCTATGAAGCTATTGGCTCCCCCTCCCCATTTGCAAATAGCACCTCTGATGCCACTTGCAGGTGGTCCAATTCTTCTATAACTATATTTTCCATTGAAGGCCAAGGATGCTGTCTTGGATATGTACCTTCTAATTACTCCCACTATTGTATTAATGCCTCATCTGATGCTTATATATCTTGTATGATATTTTTACCAAATGAAAGGATAGGTCTTCCCTATGGAGCTGAGGGATGGTCTATAATGTATACTCACTCTACAACAGCAGATCTTTCCAAACGACTTAAGGGTCAGTTCTTCATTCCTTCCAATGGATCCACTTGGGCTTGCTCCACTGGTGCCACTGCATGCGTCAGTGGAGACATATTACACATACAAAAAGCTTTTTGTATTCAGGTTTACCTTCTCCCAAAAATGTCTGTCTTTTCTGATAATGACTTTATCTCCCGTATGGAACCACCCCAATATTCTCTTCGAGCTAAACGCGAGGTAATCAGCACTGTGACCTTAGCCATTCTCTTAGGCCTGGGAGCCACTGGTGCAGCAACAGGTATTACAGGTATGGTCCTGGGTGACCAAAGCATCCGCAAGTTAAGTATCGAAATTGATGCAGACCTCAAACGAATCGAACAGTCTATGGTTGCTCTCCAAAATTCTCTCACCTCACTATCGGAAGTTGTTCTACAGAATAGAAGAGGCTTGGACTTGCTTTTCTTAAAAAATGGAGGTCTATGTGTAGCTTTGAAAGAGGAATGTTGCTTTTACACTGATAGCTCAGGTATTGTGCTTGACTCCATGGCAGAATTAGACAAACGATTGAAAGACAGAGAAAGGGAACGCTCCCAGCATTATACTTGGTATCAAGGAATGTTTAACTTCTCTCCCTGGCTGACCACCCTTTTCTCAGCCATAGCTGGTCCTTTAATTTTATTATTACTTGCATGTGCAATTGGCCCATGTGTTATGGGTAAACTTTTAAATTTTCTACAACGAAGGCTGAGCAGCATTAGCGATGACATTCTGTTGATGAAACACACTGTTGACAGTGAATACAAACACCCTCTTTTAGAATTCACTTCTGACCCAGAGACTGATGCACCCTCACACCAGCACTCTTTGAAAGGAATACTGGCGCAGGCACAGGAGTTGTCGGAGGATTTCTCTTTTTCCAGCGTAAGTATCCTAGAAGAGAAAGTTTTGGATTTTGAGGGGCCTTCTCAGTAATTGGCTTTAAAAAAAACAAACAGAAAAAGAGGAGTTGTAAATCCCAGACTCCCAAAAGACCTTTTTTAATTCCTATATTAAAAAATCACAGAATTCTCCCTTCCTGTCTCTAGTGATTATATTTCTGCCAGTGTAAAATCTGCTTTTCTCTGCCTGCAAAAGACCTTCTTTGAAAAAGTTCAACACTTCAAACTTTTCCCCAATTAGTAATCGATTAAGTCACATTCCTGCATTCAGTTCTACCTGATCTGCAATTGTAAGGCCACATTCCTACATTCCATCTCTGCCTCTGGTGATAAAACTCTTTTCTTATTTACAACCACATTCCTGTCTCTGATTCACATGTGTATACAACAAAGACTTGTTTCATTTAAATTGCCCATGCCTCAAGATATATAGTTTCCTGTCTCCTGAAATTGTTTCTGCTTCAAAATTATGTCTTTCAAGTTATGTCTTCCTGTGATAACCTTTTGTCTTCCCTGTTAGCATTTGTATTTAGCCCTGTCTCCTGCAATTATCTCTGCCTCAAGTTATGTCTTCCTGCAATAATCCCTGTCAACTTTGTTAACATTTGTATAAGATAGCTATGCATTATTGTTTTCTGTAATGACCTTTGCCCTCTTCATTAGCAGTTCTCTGTTAGCATAAACTATGTTTTATTATTTCCTGTAATGACCTTTGCTTTCTTCATTAGCAATTGTATACCATGAGCTATGTTCCCCTTTGACCTTCCATGAGTGTTTTTTTCCCCCTCCCAAATGAAACAGCCTAATAAAGAGAGAGTGTCCAGAGGTATTCGGGGGCATAACATCTTCCCCGAGCACTCTGTGCTCTCACCTTGAGCAAACTTGTGTTGGTGTCTCAGTCTGTCCTAGGACTTTGCTTCTGAAACTACCCGCAGTTCCCAAGTATGACCGTTGGAACTTCCGGCATACTGGGTCGGGGGTAAAGGGCAAGATCCTTCCTTATTCAAGGTGTCCACCCTTGCGAGGGTCTCTCCAAATTCTCACCCCTATTACGGGGCTCTAAGAGTTGAGGCCAGAACCCTGACCGGTCGCTCATCGCAACAATAGACCATAATCCAGTGGTGGGATTCAGCTGGTTCACACCACTTTGGCATAACTGGTAGCTAGTTTTTTGTTGCCCAGACCCAGAACGGACTTCCAGATTCACATATTTGAATCCGACCATTGCCATAATCTATCAGATTGGTCTAGTGCAGATTGGTAAATAAATGTTTTTCAACTTCTCAGTCCATGGCTGAATGAATGCAATTGTCCAAAGGCAACTAGCTACCTGAAGGAAGGACTAGAATTCACAGACTGCCAGCTTCTAATCCAGTTTCATTAACTACTATACTATACTATCAGAAGAGCCGTGATGGCATATTGGTTAGAATGCAGGATTGCAGACTATCTCTGCCAACTGCCTGCAGTTTGATCCTGACTGACTCAATGTTAACTCAGGCTTCCATACTTCCAAGGTGGGTAAAATGAGGACCCAGATTGTTGGGGGCAATATGCTGACCACAAGAGAGGGCTGTAAAGTACTATGTAGTGGTATATAAGTCTAAGTGCTATTGCTATACTGCTGCATTAACCACTGTTTCTCAAGGGTTAAATAATTCACTAGAAAATCACTTGATTAAAAAGGAAGGTTCTGAGAAATAGCAATAGCACTTAGACTTATATACTGCTTCACAGTGCTATAGAGCCCTCTCTAAGAGATTTACAGAATCAGCATATTGCCCCCAACAATCTGGGTCCTCATTTTACCGACCTTGGAAGGATGGAAGGCTGAGTCAACTTTGAGCCACTGAGAATTGAACTGCCAAACTGCTGGCAGGCAGTCTGCAATACTGCATTCTAACCACTGTGCCACCATGGCTCTTGCAGTTATGAATGAAATAAATAGGAAAAGTTAGATTTTTTAAAAAAAAACAAAAACAAAAAACGAAAACAAAACAAGGGTGATATTTTTGCTGGAACAATAATGCTCAATATTTGTGCTTGAACACAGACATACATAGCGAGAGAATAATTTCTGCGTTCCTTGGGCAACAGGTACAAATTGTATGTTTGGTCTGTCTAGTTCAAATCAGATGTAAACATTCAAGTGATGTTGGGATTTAACTATATTTTAAGACAATTAACCATATTCAAGAATATATTACTACTACTACCACTACTACTACTACTACTACTACTACTACTACTACTACTACTACAACAAATCTGGTTGATATTCATTTTGTTCTTTTCAACATTCTTTATTTTCTATTCCTGAACAGATAATCTAGATTAGGATTAAATCCAAACACTATGACATAGAAATTTTATTTTACAAATGGACAGGGACTTTTTTTAGGGAAAAATAAGATTGTCCATGGCAATAAAGGCAGTTTGCACTAGTATTAAAAAAACATCAGTGGTGATGCAAACAGGTGTGTGTTTGTTTTAATTTAAAGGATGTATATGTAGAAATTAATAGCATTATTTAGTGCATTGAAACTCTTGGAAGATTAAATGTTATTTCTTCATTTTCCCTATTGAAACATGTAATTTACCAATGAATTTCAGTGACTATGAAGAATTTGTGGGCTGCATGTGTTTTCAAATACACTGATTGCCTGTTCCTTTTTATAATTATATTCAGAGGTTCAGGCTAAAGCAGCGTTGTCAAACTGGCGGCCCATGGGCTGCACCCACTCCAGCTCCACAAAGGCAAACAAGTCAGGATACATCATTATACATCATGTGACACAATCGAGTTTGACACCCATGGGCTAAAGGAAGATCTGGAGGTTAAGAAATCACACCCATATTGGTCTTGCCTCAGATATCCCCATGAACACAACTGACTTCTCTGTCCCTAATCTTGCCAGAACGGACTTCCAGATTCACATATTTGAATCCGACTACTACTACTACTACAAATCTGGTTGATATTCATTTTGTTCTTTTCAACATTCTTTATTTTCTATTCCTGAACAGATAATCTAGATTAGGATTAAATCCAAACACTATGACATAGAAATATTATTTTACAAATGGACAGGGACTTTTTTTAGGGAAAAATAAGATTGTCCATGGCAATAAAGGCAGTTTGCACTAGTATTAAAAAAAACATCAGTGGTGATGCAAACAGGTGTGTGTTTGTTTTAATTTAAAGGATGTATATGTAGAAATTAATAGCATTACACCCATATTAGTCTTGCCTCAGATATCCCCATGAACACAACTGACTTCTCTGTCCCTAATCTTGCCATACTGAATTTCTAGTTCAGAACTGGGTCCTGTTCATGTTGACATGAATGCAATCAAATTTTCCATGAGACCAGAGATCGAGTTTATCAAGATCTGAATGAGATGCTCAACATGACAAGATTTGGGGAACTTTAAAAAAATATTTCTGACGTCATGACCTCCTGACATATCCCTAAATCCCCTTGAGGAGTTGGATTTCAAAGCTAGATTGCTCCAATAATAATAATAAAATTCCTTCCAGGTTATGGTTAAAATAACTGAATGATGCAGTCCTAGGATTGCAATCCATAGTCTTGGTTCTATAGATGTGTTACATGATAAACCCACTTATGTAAAGCAGTTTCTTCACCTCATTCAAGGAAAGCATTTTAGATATTCATTTCTCAATCTAATACAGGTAACACTCGACTTACAACAGCTCATTTAGTGACAGTTCAAAGTTACAATGGCACTGAAAAAAGTGACTTATCACTATTTTTCACACTTACGACCATTGCAGTATTCCCCATAGTCATGTGATCAACATGTGGAACACTTGGCAACTAGTTCACATTTATGACGGTTGCAGTATCCCGTAATCGTGTGAGCACCTTTTGTGACCTTCTGACAAGAAAAGTCAATGGGAAAGCTAGATTCACTTAACAACTGTGTTACTCATTTAACAACTGCAGTGATTCACAACAACTATAACCAGGAAGGTCATAAAATGGGGCAAAATTAACTTAAATGTCTCAGCAACAGAAATTTTGGGCTCAATTGTGGTCATAAGTCAAGAACTCCCTGTACCTTGCTTGGTATTGGAGGACATGTGGTAAAATCCACTCTAACCTATAGATGCATGTCTCCCATGCATATGATGAATAGATCTATTGTATCTGTGCTCTCTTCACATGAAAAGCAAATGCTACAGCTAAGAAACAAAGAATGGCAGTTTTAGTTCATTTGTGTACCTGAAAAGATCAAGAATAGAGATTTCTACTTAGAATAGTATTAAATTATCTTTATAACTATTGTTCTGTATACTTATTAAATATTTATTTCTTCAAGTACTTTGGTCATTTGCATTCAGTTAAATAGAAATATATGTTTTCCACGTTGGGAAATAATGTTAGGGTGGAATGTTAGATTAGAAATAGAATTATGCCACTAAAATTGTTCCCCTGAGACCATTCACCATTTATGTCAGTGTTCAATAAGATGTAATATTATTCTCAAAATGATATGGGTTAGTTGCTTAGCAACAGGTTCTACATACGTGACAAAGTCCTTGGCTAATTTGGATATGGGTTAAAAATGTTATTAGCAACTACAAATAGATAGCTGTGTTATTATTTGAGACCAAGTGGGATGTAATAATTGTTTTTATAACAATTTTTATAATATTTTGCCACTTGTGCATACAATATGGAGTTGGTTAAAGATTTTAAAAGTCCTGACACCTAAGAGGCTTATTGATTTTTAAAGGGGCAACACAAACTCAATGTGAAGATGACACAAAGACACAGCTTAAAGACATAATGGAGGTCTTTTCCATTTATTAGGATGGAAAATCAAAATTCCACCTGGAAGGATACCAAATGTGAAATGAAAGTATTATAAAGAAATAATATGAAACAGATAAAATTTCCTCTGCAACATCTGGATTCCTTTTATAAAAGTAGTAATGTTGCAAAATATCTAGAGGACCACAGATTGGTTATATTATGATAGTGCAAGGCTGAAAATTTATTCCATCCTTCTAAGCTTTTTTGTTCCATTTAGTTGAACAAATTGCAACAAATCAATTTATTCAATCAAAAGAAGATTGTGTTTTTAATGTTTTTAAATGGAGATTACTATTTTGGCAAAATAAAGATGTGCAGGATACTTTCTCTTATATCAGCTACATCTAGTCAATTTCATAACAAATGTCCTCCATGTAACTTTATCTGAGCAACATATATACCCAGCTAAGAAGGTTGCAATTTAACAGAAAGACAACACCCACAATTCTTTTCTACATCACAACAATAAAAAAGTTCAAAAATATTTGTTGTTGTTGTTAGCTGCAAAGTCGTGTCCGACCCATCGCAACCCTATGGACAATGTTCCTCCAGGCCTTCCTGTCCTCTACCATCTTCTGGAGTCCATTTAAGCTCACACCTACTGCTTCAGTGACTCCATCCAGCCACCTCATTCTTTGTCGTCCCCTTCTTCTATTGTCCTCAATCTTTCCCAGCATTAGGCTCTTCTCCAGTGAGTCATTCCCTCTCATTAGGTGGCCAAAATATTTGAGTTAAAACTTCAGGATCTGGCCTTCTAAAGAGCAGTCAAGGTTGATCTCCTCTAGGACTGACCGGTTTGATCACCTTGCAGTCCAAGGGACTTGCAGGAGTCTTCTCCAGCACCATAGTTCAAAGGCCTCAATTCTTTGACGCTCAGCCTTTCTTATGGTCTAACTTTCACAGCCATACATTGCAACTGGGAAGACCATAGCCTTGACTATGCACACTTTTGTTGGCAGGGTGATGTCTCTGCTTTTTAGTGTGCTGTCTAGATTTGCAATGGCTTTCCGCCCCAGGAGCAAGCGTCTTTTAATTTCTTGGCTACAGTCCCCATCTGCAGTGATCTTGGAGCCCAGAAAAATAAAATCTGTCACTACCTCCATTTCTTCCCCAACTATTTGCCAGGAATTGAGAGGGCCGGATGCCATGATCTTGGTTTTCTTAATGTTAAGTTTCAACGCAACTTTTGTACTCTCTTTCTTCACCGGCAACAAGAGGCTCTTTAGTTCCTCTTCACTTTCTGCCATTAGAGTGGTATCATCTGCATATCGTAGGCTGTTGATATTTCTCCCGGCAATCTTAATTTCAACTTTTGATTCATCTAGCCCTGCGTTTCTCATGATGTGCTCTTCATATAAGTTAAATAGGCAGGGCTACAGTATACAGCCTTGCCGGACTCCTTTCCCAATTTTGAACCAATCAGTGGTTCTGTGTCCAGTTCTCACTGTTGCTTCTTGACCTGCATATACTTTTCTCAAGAGTCAAATAAGATGGTCCGGTACTCCCATCTCTTTAAGAACTTGCCACAGTTTGTTGTGATGCACACAATCAAAGGCTTTAGCATAGTCAATGAAGCAGAAGTAGATGTTTTTCTGGAACTCCCTAGCTTTCTCCATGATCCAGCGTATGTTGGTAATTTGATCTCTAGTTCCTCTGCCTCTTCAAAATCCTGCCTGTACTTCTGGTAGTTCTTGATCCACATAATGCTGGAGTCTAGTTTTTAGGATTTTATGCATAACTTTACTAGCATGTGAAATGAGTGTAATGGTGCAATAGTCTGAACATTCTTTGGCACTGCCTTTCTTTGGAATTGGAATGTAAACTGATCTTTGCCAATCCTGTGGACACTGTTGAGTTTTCCAAGTTTGCTGGCAAATTGAGTGTAGCACTTTTACTGCATCGTCTTTTAAGATTTTGAATAGCTCAGCTGGAATACTGTCACCTCCACTAGCTTTGTTTTTGCTCAGTTTTTCTTTCTTTTCTTTTTTTCTTTCTTTTAATCCCATTTATATCCCGCCCTTCTCCGAAGACTCAGGGCGGCTTACAAGCTTAGCAGTAGCCTTCATTCTATGTATATGCCTGCTTATTAGGGCTTTCACACACACACACCAAGCGGCATTATTACAAAGTCAGCTTATTGCCCCCAACAATCTGGGTCCTCATTTTACCTACCTCGGAAGGATGGAAGGCTGAGTCAACCTTGAGCCTGGTGGGACGCGAACCTGCACTAATTGCAGGCAGCTGGTGTTACTTAGGAGGCATTAGCCCACTGCTCCACCAAGGCTCTTTTTCTAAGGACCACTTCACTTCACATTCTAGGATGTCTGGCTCGAGGTCAGTGACCACCTCATCCTGGTTATCAGGGACGTTATGCTCATTCTTGTATAGTTCTTCTGTGTAATTTTGCCATCTCTTCTTAATCTCTTCTGCCTCTGTTAGGTCCCTGCCATTTTGGTCCTTTATCATGCCATTTTTGCATGAAACGTTCCCTTCATCTGTCCAATTTTCTTAAAGAGATCTCTGGTCCTCCCTATTCTATTGTTTTCTTCTATTTCTTTGCACTGTTCATTTAAGAAGGCATTCTTGACTCTTCTAGCTATTCTCTGGAATTCTGCATTCAATTGGGCATATCTTTCTTTTTCTTCCTTGCCTTTCACTTCCCTCCTTTCCTCAGCTATTTGCAAAGCTTCCTTAGACAGCCATTTTGCTTTCTGGCATTCCTTTTTCTTTGGGATGGTTTTAGTTGCTATCTCTTGTATAAGGTTGCGAACCTCTGTCCATAGTTTTTCAGGCACTCTGTCTATCACATCTAATTCCTTAAATCTATTTGTCACCTCTACTGTATATTCAACAGGGATATGATTTAATTCACATCTGAGTGGCCTAGTGTTTTTCCCTACTTTCTTCAATTTAAGCCTAAATTTTGCAAAGAGAAGCTCATGATCTGAGCCACAGTCAGCTCCTGGTCTTGTTTTTACTGACTGTATAGAGCTTCTCCATCTTTGGCTGCAGAGCACATAGTGGTCAATCTGATTTCTGTGTTGACTGTCTGGTCATGTCCATGTGTAGAGCTGTCTCCTGGGTTGTTGGAAAAGAATGTTTGCTATGACCATCGTATTGTCTTGACAAAATTCTATCGGCCTGTGCCCTGCTTCATTTTGTACTCCAAGGCCAAACTTGCCTGTTATTCTGGTTATCTTTTGGTTTCCTACTTTAGCATTCCAATCCTCCATTATGATAAGGACATCATTTTTTTGGTGTTAATTCTATAAGGTGCTGTAGTGCTTCATAGAACCAGTCAATTTCATCCTCTTCAGCACCGGTGGTTGGAGCACAGACTTGGACTACTGTGATATTGAATGGTTTGCCTTGAATTCGAACTGAGATCATTCTGTCATTTTGGGGATTGTATCCCAGTATTGCTTTTCCTACTCTTTTATTGACTATGAAGGCTACTCCATTTCTTCTGACGGATTCCTGCCCACAGTAGTATACCTGATGGTCATCTGAATTAAATTCACCCATTCCTGTCCATTTTAGTTCGCTGCTTCCTAAGATGTCAATGTTCAGTCTTGTCATCTCTTGTTTGACCATGTCCAGCTTGCCTTGATTCATGGATCTTACATTCCAGGTTCCTATGGAGAAAAAATCTTTACAGTATTGGACTTTCCTTTCACCACCAGATACATCCACAGCTGAGCGTCCTTTCGGCTTTGGCCCAGTCGCTTCATTCTTTCTGGTGCTACTAGTACTAGCCCTCTGCTCTTCCCTAGTAGCATATTGGACATCTTCCAACCTGAGGGGCTCATCTTCCAGCGTCATATCATTTTGCCTTTTGGTACTGTCCATAGGGTTTTCATGGCAAAGATACTGGAGTGGGTTGCCATTTCCTTCTCCAGTGGGTCACGTTTTGTAATTCTAAAGCAGAGCATTGTTTATAGAGAATAAATTGGTTCCATGTTGCATATGATATTTGAAAATCCATTAGATCTTCATCATGGTTTTCTATCAAAGGCATATATAACAACAGTCATGTTTATAGTAAGATTGGGAAAAGGTAATTAATCTTATAATCCTGTTGACTGTTAGTAGGTTATTATGGGGAAAATGCACAGCCAATTCCTTAGGCTATTAATTCCATTAGGCCAATTGTTTCACAATACTTTTCTCAAAGACATTTTGAAATATATGATCCCTGTGTATTTCGAAAAGAGTAGAAACATAAAATAATCTAGTTCATTTACTAAAACAGATTTTTAGAATGAAGTATAGCAATGAAGCTGAGGGAGAAGAAAGAAAATAAAAATAACAAAAAGAAGAAGTGGTTACTGGGCCCATTATCTGCTACCCATGTTAAGTAATCATCTGGGATTCAATAAATGTTCAGACTGATTCTTGTGGTTTGCATCTAGTTGTCCTTCTCTTTGGTGAGAGAGGTTTATTCCCACAAACTCAAAACTTTGAACATGTGTTCAAGACTTTCCATTTTGGAAGCAAGAATGTGGACATGATTGGAAAAACCTGTTGTTTTCAACTTTACTACTTGCAGATTATGATATCAAGTAGGAAGAAGAGGGAGAATTATAAATTCCTCCTCTCTGGAGGGAGTAATGTTAATATCTTTAGAAAAAAATTGCAAAAAGATTTCTCCTAGAAAAAAAAATCATGATGATTATAGACTGATGCTTAAACCCTCCTCTTTCTCAAATGCATGATAGAAGAACCAGATTATTCTGGAAGAAGCTGGTTTTGTAGATTCACGTCAGTTATGATTTGGCCACTAAAGCTGTTTTGATTATCTTGTGGGATGACCTTTGCCAGGTGAGGGGAAAAGAAGTGTCATCTTTCTAATTCTCTTTTATGTTTCAGTGGCTCTTGATACTATCAGCTGTACTATTGCTTAAAAGGTCATCGGTACCGCACATTTATTTATTCATCTGATTTGTAACACTGCCTATCTCACAATAAAAATAGCTTAAAAACTAAATAAAATACAGACACTATTAAAAAAAATAAGATACACAGCAGCCAATCTCATAAACAAATTTTAACATGACCAAGAGGCAGCCTCTGATATACAGTTGGGTTTGGGGCACAAGTATAAATGCAAGTTGTGAAAAGCCAGATAGATTGGAGCTGATCTCTGGAGGGATGATGTTCAAGAGAAGAAGGAATAGAAGCATAAAGGCCCTCCTTTTAGGCCCTGCCTGCTGACATTCCTTAGCTATTGGGAACCAGACCATTCTCCTCCTGCCAAATTGGACAGAATATTACCCAGTCCCAAGGCATGAAGGGCTCTAAAGTGTATGCTTTGGAATCCCAGCACAAAACAGTAGCCAGTCCAGCTCAGAGAGAAGGGTGTCTCATGTATCAAATGGCATCACTGACTACTTACAGTAATGCATTCTGCATCAGCTGAAGCTTCCAAATAATCTTGAAGGCCAGCCCCATGTGGAATGTATTGCCATAGTTCAGTCTGGAGATCACCAGACCATGAGTGACTAAGAGTTGTTAGAAAACAACTGTCCCAATCAGGAAGAGACATCAAACGGAATTAGTCTGCAGTCATTACCTAAGCACAAGAGGGCAAGGTTCTATCTATCTATCTATCTATCTATCTATCTATCTATCTATCTATCTATCTATCATCTTCTAACATTTTAATTTAGTGTACGCATAAACTATGGGAGCAGGTCTTCTCAGTGGTGGCTTTCAATCCTATTCTGGGAGATGAATTTCATTTGTTCTATTGTCTTTTCAACATGAGGTAACCACTCTTTTATTCTCTCAGACATTTTCATTTTAATTGCTTCATGTGTACTGCAATGGGACCATCTATGTGGTTGCCTAATTACTTTTCTCCCTGCTGTTTTAATTTCAGTTCTTTATCTGCTTTTCCAACTCCTTTTAACTGATTATTTTTACTTTGTTTAAACTGCTTTAGGATTTCTTCATGCTCTGGTTCTTGAGTTGTTTAGATACATAATTTTAAAAATATGATATTAATTGTAGGATGCTTTGGGAATTTTTTGGTTGAAATGAAGCTTATATATTTCCAACTCAATATCTAAAATATTTATCAAATAATTCAACTTTTTCCTACATCCTAACTGCAATCTATGGGAACAAAGAGAGAGAGAGAAAAAAATATTCTACAATATTTTAAAAATCAAAAGAGACTGTAGTTTGCCTTGAATCACAACATAGCATTGGACAAAAAATTAGATGAGTATCAGAGGTACGTTTGGAAACTAGAAACTGGAAAACATTTTCCACTGAGTGTTCAGACAAACAAAGAACAGTTGGTACCAGAAAACAGATGCTGCCTCTTTGACCAAATGATACTTTATGGAATTATTGTTGGACTAAATGCTAAAATCTTCCTATTAACTCTCTGTGAAAATTATCTTGTCAATAGGTTGAAAACTTAAGAATTAAAACCACAGCATTCCTTCCCATTCTGTTATAAAAAGATCTCTGAAAATATTTACTCAAACATTGTTTCCTTTAGATGCATTATCTGTAAAAATGTGCATGTCGCAGTAGATTAATCCATTTTCCTCTAAACTTATAAGAACTTTTTGAGAAGTGCCCTTTGTAAAAGTATATTATATTATTATTAAACCCCAGGTGGTTCAGGGCTTTATGAACATTGGGTATAACTGAATTCTGAAGAAATAGCTTTACCGCTTACAAAATGATGAAATTAAGAATTCCAGATTTTCCAGAAAATACCATTTTGCAATTCTCACCTGACATATACTGATGGGGCTGCTGTGTAAATCTTCAGCAGCAAGTGGAAAAAATAGGAAAGGAAAATAAAGGAAAAAAGACCCTCAATGTGACATCAACCTGTTTCCTTGTTTTGTGTTCTCCTTTGTTGACATGCTAATACGGTAGCTTTTACACTATTTAACCTGAATTAAGATCTCTTTCTTTCTTTTTTTTCTTTTTTTACTGGATAAATACCATTAAAATCAGTGAATAAACTACAAACCAACTGGCTGCCCAAAGTTTGCAAGTGGGCAAGAATGCAAACGTTGTAAAAGAAATAAGTCTCATGATAGCAGAGTTTTGACATTTTATATCCTTCCCAGGCTGTCAGAATCCATTTATATCATATTCATAAATGTATGTTTAAAACATTATTCCATGGATTCTGCCATCTCCTGAAGAGAAGAGAATGGATGTGTATTGAACCGGTATTAGGCATTTCAAAGGAAAGGAGAAGCCTTTTGAACTGGGGAAACAAAAGGGAGGGCTAGCATCTGGCTTGTGTCACGGAAGAGAGCAATAAACATGAAAGGTCCTAAGTTCCTTTTTCCCAGGAGAGGGATGATACGAGAGAAAGGATGGGGGACTGACCAAATGGGGCTAAGGGGGGTTAAACCAGGAACTCTATATAAGGGTTAGTTCGTGGAATAATATTAAGTCCTGTCTCATTTCCTACAACCAAGCATGTCATAGTAAAGATTCTTTTTGGAATAGACTTGACTCCAAGAATTTTGTCTTCCTAAGACGTGGTTTGGGGTGGGTCCTGACACAGGCAATTATAGTATACTGTAGACACCAAGACTTAAGAAGTCCAGCTACTGAGTTGAGTCAAAGTGAGAGGAAGAATTAAGAAAATGAAAGTAGAATGCAAGTACAGTGTAAGGTACTGTTTTTATATTATTTTATACATAGAGAGAGTGTGTGTGTGAGAGAGAGGATAAACAGATAAGATAGATAGATGATAAATAGATAGATAGATAGATAGATAGATAGATAGATAGATAGATAGATAGATAGATAGACAGACAGACAGACAGACAGACAGACAGACAGACAGACAGACAGAAGAGAGAAGAGAGAAGAGAGAGAGACAGAATTAAAATTCAGAGAAAGCTATTGAGAAGGTTTAACTCCGACTGATACAGACACAATTTTAACTGGAAGAATCTCTGATACAGAATCCATAACATGGTCAAAATAATTCAAACACAAGCCTTTACAATATTGTTAGTGATCTCCAGTATAACACATTTGTCCTTGGATGGAAAAATGAGTCCCAAGGTTGGCCCACAAAGCAGAACAGCCAGTAGATGGAACCAGAGCAAATCTAACTGGTGAAGCAGCACTGGGAATATTTAAAAATTATGGACAATGGTTGTTGTAAATGATGGCATAAAGTCAAGAAAAACCCTACCATAAAGCAGAATTTACCGGCCCTTTGCAGGCAACATTATGAGGTGTAAGGTATGTATGAAGAGAAGAGGTAGTAACCAAATGGTGCAGAAACAGTTTTAAAATGTTGGCTGCAGTGTGAATAAGGATCCCCTTGGATCTGCACTTTTGAGAGGAAAGGTATTACATTTTTTGGGGTGGGGGAAGCAAGGTTGCCATTCATTACAGGTAGTCCTTGACTTATGGCTACAACTGAGCCCCAAAATTATGTTGATAAGCAAGACAGGTGCTAAGTGAGTTTGCTCCATTTTACAACCTTTCTTGCCACATTTGTTAAGTGAATCCCTGAAGCTGTTAAGTTAGTAATGCAGTGAATTTGGCTTCCCTGTTGATTTTGTTTGCCACAAGGTTGCAAAAGATGATCCTATGACCACCTGAGACACTACATCCATCATAAATATGAGTCAGTTGCCAAGCCCCCAAATTTTGATCATGTGCCCATGGCGATGCCGCACTTAGTTGTAAATGTGAAAAATGGGTATAAGCCACTTTTTTCAGTGCTGTTGTAACTTTGAACAGTCACTAAACAAACCGTTGTAAGTCAAGGACTACCTGCATTATGTAAATACTAAAGCACTGCCCCCAATTGCTTTCAGGAGAAAAATGCAGCTACAAAGCCATACCAACAATCCTAGGAGAGCTGAAATAATGCACCCTATCTCTACGTACAGACCTATAAACCTAGATTAATTCATCTCCCCTTCCTCTTCTCTAAATGTATTGTAATATCAATAGGCCTTGTCACCCATATGGAAATAATTTCACTGAGAAAATATTCATTCAACGTGTTAAATGTAAAACTTCAACTCGTAAATTGAAGGTTTTTTTTCCACTTTTCAATTTAAAAATTAAAAAGGAAACATGCTTTGAAGTCCTACAATACATTCAGATCAGGATTGTATAGGATTTTCAGTAACTCAAAATACTGAATTATTTTCCTAGCCAGAACATTTGCATTCTTTTCTCTAAGAGAAAAAAAAGAGGAAGAAAAGAAGAGAAAAGAGTCTTACTTATGGTTATGGATAAAACTACTCCAGGTCCCCCACGCGCCCTGTATAAAAGAGTAGTCATTCAACACAGCTGGGCTTTGCATAGTGCAAATTAATTTTTTTTTCTTAAAAAATGTAGTCTGCATAAATCAAGCTTTCAGATTAAAGGATTTCATAGAATGAAGAGCGTATAAAAATAAAAGTGTATAAAAAATAGAAGTGCAGGAAATCTTTCAGCATCATGAATGCTACATTTGAATTTGGATCAACTGAAAGAAAAATGTAAAAAAAATCACTGATTAAAGTTTGAGGATTAATCTATTTGATGTAGCTGTCATATTTTTCACATTTTTGGCAGAAAGAGGATTTAACTGCCACAAAAGCCTTTGTTCTGTTCCACTGAGATGAAAAAGAGACATGAATAAAGATTGGAGGCTTTGTTTTTTTCCTTCTCATCAGTTCTTCAATACTGTTTGTTTAAGCTCACTTGGAGTCAATCACACCCCAAATCAGGTAGCACTTTGCACAAAGGTTATTTCAATTAAATGCTGTAAAGAAATACAGTGCCAACTCTTGGTCAATATATGTATAAGAGAGAGAGTGGTTCCATAGGTGTGCTATGCTCAAACAGACCCATTTAAGAAAACTGCACAATGATCAGATGTTTATTGACTTGCAAGGTCAGTTGCTGCAGAGAAGGAAGTATTTTGATGGCATGCATAAAATGCATAATATGGTTAAAATGCCTATTGACCCCATAGTCAATATTAAATCATCCAAAAACCTCTGAACAAGAGTGGCATTACTCATAGGCCATTTTAGATGTAGGACATCATGGCCTTCTACCTTCTCCTGAATTTAATCATCCTCAGGAGATTCCTTCACTGTGCTGCAATGTAAATGACTCAGAAGGATAATGATCCACACATTTACATTTTGGATCTTCTGACTTCTGAATTCTTGCCCTCAAATCTAATCCTGACTTCATAATCTAAATTTGTAATATTGTTTAGCAGAACACAATCAAAACTCATCAGGGAGCTTAGAAACCCATAGGGTCTTGTGGGAGACTGGTAAAATTGTTTTACAGTGTTCCTCTAGTCCACCATAGCTGACTCAGAAATTCTGGGAGTTGAAGTCCATGAGTCTCTAGTCAAACAAGGAGGTGCTTTTCTCCATACTTGTTTCAGCCAACCTACTCTAGAACTGAGTTACCCAGAAAAGAAGGGGGTAATTTTGTGGCTGGTTTAAACTTGTGTGTTAGAATTTCCTTGTGCCTTCAATAGGTCTTTTGTGTGTGGCTTTGACGCAGCTTTGACTCCTGGCAACTACATAAACAAGTATGTCAGGTTAATGATTTAAAGGCTAACCAGCTGATGTAATATAAGGTGGATGATGCAATGATAGGAATGACTGTATCTGTGTCTGTATCCCTTTAAGAGCCTGAGTATGTACATTGTTCCTGGTTGTGATATTTATAGATAGTGTATAATGATAAACCACCATTTAATACAAACCACTGCTTATTGTATTTACTCCTGGGTTATCTCAGTGCAATAAGACTGCATACTCTGACAAAGTACATACTATTTTCTTGACAAGATTTCAAAAATGGCTTGCCATTGTGTTTTTCCTAAGGCTGAGAGAAAATGAAAGCCCAAAGACACATAACTAGCTTCCGTGCCTAAAACGGGACTAAAACTCAGTCTCCAGTGTCCTTAAACCAACTTTGTTTCATTTCAATATTTTTCATTGTCAAACACCAGAGAAGTCTTTTTTTTATCTTTATGAATTCAGTTTTCCAATTGCTATGACTTCTGATTTTTCTCTTTCATACATACTGTACTTGTCTTAAATGTTAATGCTGGTTTCATCTATTGAGCATGCTGTCTTTCTCTGTCACTAAAAACTCAATTTCATCCCCTCACTGTCACTTGGTTTCATAACTGACGCCTTTAGTTGAAATTCTGACAGGATGTTTATTTGGCCTTACCAAATTTTGTGAAATTGTTAGTCGTAAGAAACAGGAACAGGTAGTATTAGCACACAACTAACTCATGAATCAAGGAATTTATTTCCTCAAACATTAATTGAGGAACATTAACCAGCACTTGCTGGTTTCAACTTCAACACTATGAACTTTTTTTTAAAAAATCCTTAAATCAGCCTATGAAGGGAAACACCTGAACTTATTTTGTTTTATTCTGTTTACTAACTCCTATGCTGAGGAAAGAGATTAGAATTTTGATCCTTTCTTTCAGACCCTTTCTTTGAAAAACCTTTTGGTCCAAGGGTGATAAGGATGTGCAGAGTACCTCTTGAGCTAACAAGAGCTTGCACAGAAAAAGAGGATACTGAGAGTAGGCAAGTTTATGCAGCAACCACACAGATACACTGAGGTGTGTAAAAAGGTTTACTTGTGGAATAATACAATAGCACAGTCCAAGAAAAAATCAGTCCAGGTCATACACGAGTAAAGAGATGATAGCAAATAACAATAGTCCAAGGATTATCCAATACAGAGTCTTCTTACCAGTCTGCAAGTCAAAACACAGTTCTTCAGGTTTAGCAAGCAGTAGCAAACCCACAAACCACAATAATCATCAAGTAACAGCAAACGTAACAGAGAGAAAGAAGCTATGTCTCTAGCTCCCTCTTATGGCTGTTGGAGAACCAGTGTTGGCCAATCATCACACATTTAAAGTGATACAATACAGTTTCTATTACAACAATACAATCATAGTTTATATATATTGCCAACCCAATCAGTTAGGCCATAGTCATCTACCTAACAAAGGGCCCAGCTCAGGAGAGAATAAAAGAAATGTTTCAATGGACACTTCTTCTTCAACCATGTGATTATTTTATGAGGCTGTTTTATGAAACACAAATCAAGTAGAACTTGTTGTGATTTAATCTTGAACATGTTCCAAATGCAGTTGGCTTGCAAAGTTATGAAGCTTTGGTTCTTTCTTTGAGTTCAACATCAACAAAGAATTGACTTTTTGCCTTCATTCCAAACAATTCACTACTTGATTCAGTTTCTCCTTGTCATAGAGTACCTCAAACACTTGCACAGCCTAAAACAAATCTTAGTATACCTATGTTACTTTTTGCAAAATTGGAGTGGAAAAACTGAATGATTTGCTCAAAAACCCCCCATCCCTCCCCAAATCTCAGAACCAGTGTTATGTACTGAGTTTTTGGGAATTTAATCACGTGTGCTGCTGGAGAGCTAACAGTTCTCCAGCAACCCAGACAGGACGTCTCCAGTCCTGGCAGCAGTTAACTTGGCAGGAATAATGGGTTCAATCTGATTGGTTGTTCAGAGCATGTGGACTATATATATTGTGCAAAGTTATCCAAAAGCCCCAGTACAGTGCAAGTAATGCAAACCGCCAAACCTCTCAAGGTCGAAGAAACCGTTCACCAAGAGGTCACTAAATTCAGCAGTGAACCAGCAGTGGAAGAAGAGACGGAGATAGACAAGCTACAGAAACAGATGGGCACACAAGAACACAGAAATCAACAAAAAGAAAACACTTATAAGGTAGTTCTCTTCCCTAGATGTATGGGGTGCAGAGGCAACCATTCCCGCGCAAACTGCAGATTCCGTATGGCCATGTGCAGGGCCTGTGGTAGGACCAGACACATTGCAGTCATATGCCAGGCTCTCCAGAGAGATGGACAACCCAAGCATCAGTCGGGGGAACCGACAAGGAGAGGTACCGGGGCCCAGGGTCCAACCAGTGTGGGTTTTTTCAAAAGCCGGAGAAGTATTTGCCACACAGGGGCTTGTCATCCCCTTAAATCTAAACTTAAGCTCTCAATTGAACTGAAGGGCATTCCATGGAAAATGGAATTGGACTCCGGTTCAGCAGTTTCAATCATTTCGCATGAGACATTTAAATATGTCTGCAAACGCAGCAATCAGTGGGTTAAATTGAAGCCCTCGAGCATTATCTTAACCGACTTCCAGAATGCCCAAGTTAAAATTAAGGGGGAGGCCACCCTATCAGTACAATTTAAAGGGTTTTTGGGGCACCTGGATGTCGTAGTAGTAGAGGGTCAAAGAACAAGTCTTATAGTACTTGATGTTGTTATTCAGGGTCAGCCTGTGGCTTTGGCAGTTGGGTCGGACAATTCAGAGGAGGAGGAGGGGGGTGTTGGAGAGCTTGCTGAGGATAGTATTAAGGCTCTGCAGAGACCTTAGCCAGGCCCCTCTCATCTGGTTATGACGCAGACCCAGCTGTGTGAGCCTGACAGTGTGGATGAAGATGACCCACAGCTGGCCCTGTTCAAGGACGCCCGACGCAGGAGGCAGTCAATCTGGAGTAAACAGAGGAAGGCAATGGGGCACCTCGGAAGGAGGCAGAGAGAAGCCACACCCTGAACTGTTTAAAAGGGGAATGTGTGGGTGGGCTGATTTGCTGAAGGCAACCGTTTGAATAGCTCCTGTTTCATGGTTCGTGTTTGCTCTGTTTGCTCTGTTTTATGTTAATAAATTTGGCAGGCTTAGTTCCAGCCTCTTGCCGTTTTGTAAAGGGGTTGTTCCTGCCTTTTCTGCAGGGCCAGTAGTAGGCTGGTACAGAACACTTGATTGGTTTGAGGCTTTAGGAATTCAGATAACAGGCATCAACCGAACGCAGAGTACTGACCTCAGAGCTGTCTGTGAAGAATACACAAATGTGTTTGATTCTAAATTGGGAATGTATATGGGCCCACCTATTTCATCTAAATTAGACCCCAATGTAATACCAATCAGAGTCAAACAGTGCAGAGTTCCTTTTGCATTAAAACATAAAATTGATTCAGAAATTGATAAATTAGTAGAACAAGGGGTGTTACAGCCTGTTGAAGGGGGAGAGTGGGAGACCCCTATCGTCACCCCACTTAAACCAAACAGGGAGGTTTGCATTTGCGCAGATTACAAATGTACACTAAACAAAGCTTTAAACCAGCATGCCTACCCGGTTCTGATAGTCAGCCATATTCTAGCCTCTTTCCAAGGGGGCACCATTTTCGCAAAGCTCAATTTAGCGCAAGCGTGTCAACGACTGCCAGTAGATGAGGCCACAGCAGTGGCTCAAACAATAGTGACACATAGAGGAGCTTTCAAAGTCAAACGATTGCAGTGTGGCGTAAGCGTAGCACCAGGGATATTCCAAGGGATCATGGAATGCACCCTCAAGAGCATTCAAGGTGTTTGCCTGTATTTTGATGATGTTCTCATTGCCAGAGAATCTGCAGAAGTATTAGCAAATAGGCTCAGGGCTGTCTTACAAAGACTTCGCGATGCAGGCCTTAAACTAAAAAAGAATAAATGTAGTATTGGGGTCTCATCAATGGAATTTTTGGTGTTCCGTATCGATGCTAGTAGAATCCACCTCACAGAATCAAAGGTAAAGGCCATCAAAATGGCTCCTAGTCCCAAAAACAAAGCACAATTACGAGCATTTTTGGGGTTACTGAACTTTTATCCCACATTTCTACCTCATAAGGCAGCTATAGCAGAGCCCCTCCACAGGCTATTCGATAAGAAAGCTATATGGAAATGGACTAGTGTACATGAAAAGAGTTTCCAGGACCTTAAGGCCCTCTTATCAGAAAAATCCACAGTCACTCATTACATAGAGTCTAAACCTGTATGTCTTGCATGTGATGCATCTTCTTATGGGGTGGGGGCAGTTTTAAGCCACATAGAAAAGAATGGGAAGCAAGTTCCCACAGCATTCTATTCCAGAACTTTATCTGCTGCTGAACGCAATTATGCACAAATTGATAAAGAAGCCTTAGCCATAGTGGCTGGGGTCAAAAAATTTCATCATTATTTATATGGAAGAAATTTCACTGTGTACACTGATCACAAACCCCTTTTGGGATTATTTACAACAGATAAACAAGGCCCCCACATATTATCCCCAAGGATGCTCAGGTGGTCTATATTTCTGTCTGCTTATAGATTCAAGTTAATTCACAAGCCTGGAAAGGAAATGGGCCATGCAGATGGCCTCAGTAGACTACCACTGCCACTTATAGATCCTGACCCAGCTCCTGCTGCAAGAATATTATCCATACAAGATTTGCCTGAATTTCCCCTCCATGCTGGGGACATTGCTGCTGAAACGGCCACAGATAGAATCCTAAGCAGAGTATTGTCATGGGTATTCACAGGATGGTTAGAGAAAAGCCCAGGCCCTGAATTCCAAAGTTACTTTGTTACTAGGCATGAATTGTCTGCATATAAGGGATGTTTGCTTTGGGGAAACAGAGTCGTTATTCCCTCAGTATTAAGAGATAGAGTATTGCAGTCCTTACATGAAGGACACCCAGGCATAGTGCACATGAAAGCATTAGCTAGAAGCTACCTTTGGTGGACAGGTTTAGACAAGGCTGTTGAGGAGCAAGTACACGGGTGCTATATCTGCCAAAGGTGAAGGCCTGAAATGCCCCAAGCACCTGTCCGTAGATGGGAGGAGACTCATACTCCATGGTCCAGGATTCATATTGACTATGCTGGGCCCTTTCAAGGACAGCTCTTCTTGGTAGTAGTGGATAGCCACTCAAAATGGCTGGAAGTAATTCCGGTTCCCAATATGACTACTGCTAGGACCATCCAGGTGTTGAGAAAACTCTTTACTACACATGGGCTACCTGATGTCATGGTTTCTGATAATGGGGCTCAATTTACTGCTGTTGAGTTTCAGGCATTCCTCAGAGCGAATCTAATCAGACATGCCACATCTGCTCCCTTCCATCCATCGTCGAACGGGCAAGCTGAATGGATGGTGAGGACAACCAAGGACGCCCTCAAGCGCATCATCACAGGTGACTGGAATCACAGACTGGCAGACTTTTTGCTCTGCCAACACTCTACACCCTGCACAGCCACAGGTAAAAGCCCAGCAGAGCTACGTTGGGGTAGACATCTCATTACTAAACTGGACAGACTTCATCCAGACAGAGTGGCATCAGATGCTTCTCAACCCAAACCCCTGAGTGGGCTACAGACTGGTGATGTGGTCTGGGCAAGAAATTATGGGCCTGGACACTTGTGGGTTCTGGGACAGGTGGTTGACAAAACAGGACCCCTATCTTACACAGTAGGGGTGGTGGGAGGGCGACTGGTCAGATGACATGTTGACCAGTTAAGGAAGAGATTTCCAGAATGGTTACTAAGTGAGAACTTTGGTACAAGTCCCTCCTGTAGTTCTCCAGCTGGCACACAAGCTAGCTCTCACCCATACCACCAGTATTTTCAACACAGAGCAGAATTTGAGTCCAAGGAGGACCAAGACAACTCTGAGGTGCATCATGGAACCCCTGATCAGTCAGATCAGCCAAGCATCAGTGACCGCTGTGCTCACTCTTCTCCAAGTCTTGACTCTGGGGTGGGCCAACCTGGGGAGGCCAGCCAGAGCAGTTCTCCATCCTCAGACTCTACAGCACAGGAGAACATGAATTTGCATGGCATGCTGGATAAGTTGGTAGACCACAAAGTGGTTGGAATTGCAAGACGTTCCTCACGTCCACACAAGCCTCCTGCATACCTCACAGACTATGTTGTTAAATAAAGGACAACGTATTGTGTAAAATGATTACCAGTCCTTAGGCATGCCTGCTAATTTAAATATTATTTTGATTCTTTTGTTAATAAACACATGAGTTGTGATGCACTGCATACTGAAAGGGGATTAACAGAGGGCGAGTCTTTTTCAGTGAGACGTTCTTTAATCTCATTGTAGTTATCGTGAGGTACTGATAGGTACTGCAACACTACTGGCAGAACAGCAAAACTGGCATTAGTCTCATTGCATGCAGTTTGTGCATAACACGTCCGAGAAGGTTGCGTTATGAAGATATTACCTTGAATGGGGTCGAACATTCACTTATATATTGGAGATGGGAGTGAAGTGAGTTCTTAAACTTGTAAAGCTTATATTATTTGTTCTTAAAAGGGGAAGGGGTGTTATGTACTGAGCTTTTGGGGATTTAATTACGTGTGCTGCTGGAGAACTAACGGTTCTCCAGCAACCTAGACAGGACGCCTCCAGTCCTGGCAGCAGTTAACTTGGTGAGAATAATGAGTTCAATCTGATTGGTTGTTCAGAGCATGTGGACTATATATATTGTGCAAAGTTATCCAAAAGCCCCAGTACAGTTCAGTATGACTTACAATAAAGCTATGATTCTTCTGTACTCATCTGCCTGGCGTCTTTCCTGCTCTTCAGAACCCACAACACAACAACCAGCATAACCTTCAAAAATCCCTGGTGAATCTTTTTCTAATTCAAAGCCTTTTTACTGAAATAGAACTATATCCCTGCCATTATAGAGATATTCAGGAATAAAGAATATTCTCCTCTCTTGATCTTGAACCTTTTTGGCAAGCCCTCTCCTCATACTTCTTTTTGTCATCTGGATCCTTACTTTACTTCCCTTTAACATTGTAGTCAGAATTCACCTACAGCATTGATGAAAGCTCATTAAAAATTATTTAACCACAAGGTAGATTTCCTGTCTGTCACTGAACTGTACCAGTTTAAAATGATCACCAGAAAACTGATGTTTTTTTTCTCTGACTTTACTAAGATTATATTCATACGTGCAAATCAAACTGCTCCTTTTTTTCCATAGAAAAGAAGTAAGGAATAGTAAATCAAGAAATAAAATCTTGGAAGAAGAAGAAAAATAGCTAAATTTACTGAATACACTTCTTTATATTATTGTATCCTTGCAAACTTCTTTCCTTTTGAAAATCTGATCAACTTCGTCTAACTACAACTAGCCTCATCTTTTTCCTCTTGACCCACTGATTCTCTGAATACTTGTTTTGTGATTCAGTCCACATTTATTCTCACTATATAACATTAAAGACCTTTTTAGTTGAACAGTCACTTTTGTGTTAAATCATTCATTTAACATCCATTCATTCTTGCCCCTATCTTTTCTGGTTGCATCACATACGTCTTTTAAATCTTCCGTTCCCCACTGTATTCAACTTACTTGTATGTTTCTCCTGACATACTGAATTTTCACCTTTGTGTGACTTAAGCAGACAGAATTATACATAACCATAATTCGGGCAGTTTGTTTTTGATATAATGCCCTAATCGGTTGCAAAAAATTATAGTTAATAATAGCTTGACAGAAGCATGTAATATTGAGAAGGGCACAAGGCAAGGCTGTCCGTTATCGCCCTTGTTATTTGTGTTAACATTAGAGATATTATTGGTTAAAATACAGAATTCGGAAAAAATTAAGGGGATACAAATTAGAGATCAGGATTATAGATTGAGAGCATTCGCAGATGATCTGGTTGTTACAGTGACCCAGCCAGAGAACTCTGTTGTGGACCTGATGGAGATAATAACACAATATGGGAAGGTTTCTGGATTTAAAGTTAACACACAGAAAACCAAAATTTTGGTCAGAAATATGACAGTCTCGCAAAAGGCTCTTTTAGAAGGACTATCTGGATTTGAGATTGTTAAAAGGGTTAAATATTTGGGGGTGTTTTTGTCGCCCTCTAATACAAAGTTATATAAAAATAATTATGAAAAACTATGGGGGAAAATTCAAAAAGAATTGGAGAATTGGGAAAAATTGCAATTGTCTTTGTTGGGACGGATTGCAGCAGTGAAAATGAATGTCCTGCCTAAATTTTTATTTCTATTTCAAATGATACCGATTCTTAAGAAAGATTCTAATTTGGAGGAATGGCAGCGAGGTATCAATAAATTTGTGTGGGCAGGGAAAAAGCCACGAGTTAAACTTAAGATTATGCAGGATACTCGTGAGAGAGGTGGGCTTAAAATGCCCAATCTTAAACTATATTATGAAGCTGCTGCATTAGTAGGAATAAGTGATTGGATTAATTTGACACAGAAGAGATTATTAAATCTTGAGGGCCATGATTTGTTGTTTGGCTGGCATGCATATTTGTTGTATGACAAGAAGGTAGACAATGTGTTTAGAGTGCATATTTTAAGACAGGCATTGCTGAGAGTTTGGAAGAAGTACAGACATAAGCTAGATTGCAAGATACCACTGTGGGCAATTCCAAAACACGCAATAGAAAATATACATGCTGGTTTCAAACATGATGTGACTATGTACAAGGAGATCCTAAGTTTGGAAAGAAATGTATGGTGTTTGAAATCATATAGTCTCTTGCGAGAAGAGAAGGTTGTTCAAAACTGGTTCCAATATACTCAGTTACGGGCCAGGTGGAAAGAAGATCAGAAAAATGGTTTTACAATGACTGATGAAAATTTGATAAAGCAAATTAGAAATCAGGGACCGGCACATATTAAACGGATATATCTTGCATTGATAGAGATTGATTCAGAAACAGAACTTGTTAAGGATTGTATGATAAAATGGGCCCAAAACATCCAGGAAGTTATTACAATGGACACGTGGGAAAAGATTTGGGTGAGGAACGTAAAATTTACACAAGCTCAAAATTTAAGAGAAAACTTTTACAAAATGTTTTATAGATGGCATTTAGATCCCAAAAAGCTCGCAAGTATGTATCCGAATTATCAGCCTAAATGTTGGAGGTGCGGTGATGAAGATGCAACATATTTTCATATATGGTGGACATGTAAAAAGGTTAAGGCCTTTTGGATAAAAGTTTGGTGGAACATGCAGAAGATTTTTAAACAGAGGATAAAGTTTTGTCCGCAACTTTTTCTGTTGGGAATAATTACAGATGCTACAGTTGTGGACACTAAGTTGATGTTGAATTTAATTACGGCAGCAAGACTCTTGATAGGTCAGTATTGGAAGAAAGAGGAATTGCCGTCTATAGAAGAGTGGACTTTAAAGGTTTCCGACTTGGCAGAGATGGCGAAGATTTCGGCCTATTTGAAAGATCACTCGCAAGAACGTTATATTATGGAATGGAGAAAATGGATTGAGTTTATCCAGAAGAAGTATAGGGTTAAGAAGTTTTATGTAGCATTTGAATAAGTCTTCTTTCTTTTTTCTTCTTTTTTTTTCTTTTAGTTTTTTTTTATATATATATTTAATATTACTAAGGTTTGTTTTATCCTATATAAGCTAGAGAGTGATGGATTTTAGAGCTTATAGTTGTTAGTATATGATTGTTTAGGATTGGTTTTTTTTATATATACCTTGTATTTAGCTCTGGGAAGTCGGGGGTGGGAGGGGGGGAGGGGGGAGAGGTAGGGGGGGAGGGTGAAGGGAGGGGGAGGGGGGTTTTTAAAGAAAAATTGTATGTTAAAACTTTTCAATTAAAAAAAAAAAGAATTATACATAACCATTTTGGCATCTTTCAAAAACTATTCATTTTTCAAATTATCCACATCCTACCTATTCTCTTCCCATTATTTCTCCACCCATTTTTTCTATCTTTAACAAATGCTTTATCAAGGTACACAAATTCATCTACTTCCTCCAGTTTTTTCATAATCTATGTATAACTTGCAGTATTCATTCCAGATTCCCTCTCAAATTTGCTTGCCTTTGATTCATTGTTTCTCAGATCTATATTTTTTTCTTACAACATGCAGTATGTTTTGCACTTACTGCAAACATCTAGGTTCTCACCCAACACTTTAACGTAAGAAAAAACAAGATACAAAATAAAACAGAAAAAATGAGAAAAGCATATTAATTATATAAGTCTTGGTCTAACAATATAATTTTCATCAATCTTTCCACTGTATCAATAAAGAGCCTGACCAAAAACAAAGAGGAAATATATATAATCAGTCAAACACTGTAAATCTGGGGTATGACTGTCTCTCTATAGTAAAAGAATGATTGTGTTTGCTATGTCCCCTTGCTTTCATAGTTAGTTAGTTCTTCATATGATAATAAATTCCAAAATTTTTGTATATAAAAATATAATTCAAAATCATATACACATTTTCAAAAGTTATTAATGTTTCCCAAATAATATTAACAAATCTTTGGAAAGTAAACTAAAATGGCAAGATTGTAGGACAAGCTTACATTGTATTCATAGCTATCTCTTCCATCACTTTGAACTTTCAGTGAGCCTGACAGCCTTTTTTTTTTCAAAAATAAAGATTTGAAATGCATTTTGCTGAATTAATTTAATCTTAAAAGCATAAAAACACACTTAACATTTGTTAAAACTCTTAATCATTGATTTGTTAAAAGGGCGTGTTTAGTAACCACACTCTTTTTATTGAATATTTGTTAACCAAACAAATGGGTACCGGTATGTTTGTTTTCTCAAGTACGGGAACCTGCATAAACATGAGGAAGCTCTGGTCTTAAAAATCTGATAAGAGAAAGAGAGGGAGAGAGGGAGGGAGAGAAAACAAATTGTGGCTCTTTTTTAAAAAATAGACATGGCATATAAATATTTTGAATCAGGGCTTCTTCTAGGCCTAGGCAACCTTGGCAATCACACAGGGTGCTCAATATTAAGGGGCTAAAACCAACAGAGCAAGCTGCACAACTGTCAGTTTATCAATGCTAAGAGCAATGTACACTCTGTGCATCAGCACACTCACTTGTGGGGTAAAAACAATTTTACAGAATTGCTGCTGTGTGACAACAATGGGGGCTGATGTAATTAACATGATTTATAATTCACAGTAAAAAGAGTGAAAATGTCTGAGAAAAAAAATCTCTGGGGCTGAAAATCAAGAGTGTAAAGGAAAGAAAGGAAGGAAGGAAGGAAGGAAGGAAGGAAGGAAGGAAGGAAGGAAGGAAGGAAGGAAGGAAGGAAGGAAGGAAGGAAGGAAGGAAGGAAGGAAGGAAGGAATCTTTTTTTGGAATTTGTAACAAAAGTGGAAGACAAGCCAAACCATAGGGAGAACCAGAGTATGACTGCCCCTAGGACACCAAAGTGTCTAGAGTTGAGCCTGCCTGAATATCTTTTTAAGCATCAACTATTTATCAGATAATTATGGCTGAAGGTTTTAATCAAGTTTTAAATTTGTCTTAGACCATACAGTAATACACTTTCAGCTAAACATGGAAAGTGCCACAACCTTACACATTGGTTTTCAATTCCATATTAGATTTGTTCCTGGCTTGATAATTTATTGCTTGATGAGATAGATAAATGTAATAGAGCTTACTGCAATATCCAATCATACTGCAATAACACTTGCTAGAAGATAAAAGCACTCTATATTTTCAAGACAGGTCTTAAATACTTCATTACTACAGGATTCAGAGTTTAATAAAAACAGATGAAGCAAAATTTGGAAGATTTTGTTTGTTTGTTCCAATATATACTCCACAAAGTTAATGATTGTTTCAGAGGCTTTTTAAGGAATATATTTTAAGATATCTTACCGCTTTGCTTGATGGAAAAAGAAGTTAAAAAAATGATTGAGTATAGCAAGACAGACTACCCCAGAATTATATAAAGCTTTTATATCTGCTAAATTGGAATTTAAGAGCCCTTATATATTTCTGATAAAGAATAATCATTGAATTGCATTAAATAAAGATATTGGGAGTGAAAAGAATTTTTGGCCTCTTGACTAGAACAAGGAATATGAAATACAATTGTTTCTACTATTAAGGATGTTTAAGAAAAAGTATCCAGTGACTTTGATATAATCAATTAGAATTTTATTTTTAGACTTTGTCATACTAAGTCAAAGACTACTAAAGAAAAAAAGATAGTTAAAAAACAGCAATGCATTTTTTTTCCAAAGATTGCACATAACCAAACTGTCAATATAATTGCACTTTTAACTCTTTGGGATTTTTTTTTTAAAATATGCAATCTTATCAACCTCATATCTCTTCATAAACAGTCAAATTTGTTGTGCTTTGAGTGCAGGTGAATAATGCTTAAAATTACATATTCAAAATAATTAGACCTTTGCCTATGCAGATATTCAACAAATCGTGTTTCTACACATCCATTTATGTCATCCAGAGCAGAGGTTGCCCAACCTTTTGGGCACCAGGGACCAGTTCCATGGAGAGAGGTTATTCCATGGGCCGGAGGGTGTGTGGTTTTGTGTGCTGCCTGCATCCTGTGGATGGGGCTTTGCTTGTTTGTGTAGATCAGTTGCTAGCAAGCCACGGCTCAGGGACCCCTGATTTAGAGAACAGTTTTCCCAGTCCAGAAAACATGTATAATAGAATCTTCAACTATCATATTCCAATGCAGTGCAGCATGTAACTGTCCCCATCTATGTATTACTACATCCATGTGGATGGACTAGTTGATATTAATTCATACTTTGTGACATTTCTACTTGTAAACCATATCTTCACTTTACCATGATCAATTCCATTCCATAGGATCAAATTACATCCATCCAGATCTGTTACATTTTTTTCATATATATATACAGTATATACATATACATATACATATACATATACATATACATATACATATACATATACATATACATATACATATACGAGGTCTTACCTTGCGGCGATGAGGATGGCGAAGTCTAATTACTTCACTGCCCTCATAGCGTCCACAGATAATCGCACGGCCGCAATGTTTAGGGTGACTCACTCCTTCCTTCATTGGGAGGTGAGGGAGGAGCCCTTGCAGGGGCGGGCTGAGGAGTTTAGTCATCATCTTGCGGACAAAATCGCTCAGATTCGGGCTGGTCTGGACTCTGACTGGGCAGAGACTGACGGGGAGGAAACGAGCAGTCTTGAGAATGTCATTTGGAGTGAATTCAATCCTGTGTCCCCGGATGAGGTGGACAGGACCATGAAGAGACTGAGCTCCACCACATGTTTATTGGACCTGTGCCCCTCCTGGCTGGTGTATTTAGCTCGGGAGGAGACACGAGGCTGGTTCCAGGCAGTAATAACTGCTTCTTTGAGAGAGGGTACCTTCCCTACTGCCTTGAAAGAGGCGGTGGTGAGGCCCCTTCTCAAGAAGCCTGCTCTGGACCCGGCTATTTTGAATAACTATCGTCCAGTCTCCATCCTTCGCTTTTTAGCAAAGGTTGTTGAGAGCGTGGTAGCGCATCAGCTTCCTTTGTTCCTGGAGGAAACTGATTATCTAGACCCATACCAATCGGGCTTCAGGCCCAGGTACAGCACAGAGACGGCATTGGTCGCGCTGGTGAATGATCTCTGGCGGGCTTGGGACAGGGGATGTTCCTCTGTCCTAGTCCTGTTAGATCTCTCAGCGGCTTTTGATACCATCGACCATGGTATCCTACTGCGGCGTCTCAGGGGGTTGGGAGTGGGGGGCACTGTTTTACAGTGGTTCTCCTCCTACCTCCTGGGCCGCTCACAGTCGGTATTGACGGGAGGGCAGAGATCCGCCCTGAGGCCTGTCATTTGTGGAGTTCCTCAGGGGTCAGTTCTCTCTCCCCTCTTGTTCAACATCTATATGAAGCTGCTGGGTGAGCTCATTCGTGGTTTCGGGGTGGGGTATCATCAGTATGCTGATGATACCCAGCTTTTTCTTTCCACCCCAAACCAACCCAGTGATGCCCTCGACGTGATCTCCCGTTGCCTGGAGGTGGTCTGGGTTTGGATGGGGAGAAACAGGCTTCGTCTCAATCTTGCCAAGACTGAGTGGCTGTGCATACTGGCATCTCGGGAGAACCAGTTTTGTCCATCATCAACTATGGGGGGTGAGGTGTTACCCCCCGTTTATAGGGCTCGCAACTTGGGTGTTCTCCTGGATTCATGGCTCAGTTTGGAAGATCATATAGGAGTCGTGACCAGGGGGGCTTTTGCCCAGGTTTGCCTGGTGCACCAGTTGCTCCCCTATTTGGACCCAGATGCCCTATGCACAGTCACTCATGTGCTCGTGACCTCCCAGTTAGACTACTGCAACACATGGGGCTGCCCTTGAGGACCACTCGGAGGCTTCAGCTGGTGCAGAATGTGGCCGCACGAGTTGTGATGGGAGTCTCCCGATACTCCCGTGTAACACCTCTTCTCCGCAAGCTGCATTGGCTTCCGGTTGCCCTCCGGGTGAGATTCAAGGTGCTGGTGATGACCTATAAAGCCCTAAATGGCTTGGGTCTGGACTATCTAAGGGAACACCTGCTGCCGGCATCAACTTCCCATCGTCCTGTGCGCTCCCATAGGGAGAGCCTCCTTAGGGTGCCGCCGGTCAGGGAATGCTGGCGGGTGATCCCCAGAGGGAGGGCATTATCTGTGGGTGCGCCTGCCCTTTGGAATGATTTACCTGTGGAACTCCGGACTGCCCCCGACCTGCGCTCGTTTCGCCGGGACCTGAAAACCTGGCTTTTTGATCTATCTGGCCTGGACTGAGGGGTTTTTTAGTTTTAAGTATTTACATTGTTTTATTGTTGTGCTATTATTAATTTAATTCTTTTTAATTCTATTTTTATCTTAATTTATATTGTCTTTTAAATATTGCCCTGTAAACCACCCTGAGTCCTTCGGGAATAGGGCGGTATAGAAAACTAATTAAATAAATACATATACATATACATATACATATACATATACATATACATATACATATACATATACATACACATATACACAGTGCTTTTTTTGTAAAAGAAAAAGATGCCGGAACTCACGCCTATCCTACAAGGTTCCATCCCAAAAAGGTGCCGGAACTCCATTCTGAGAGTTCTATGAAAAAAAAAGCCATACATATACATATACATATACATATACATATACATATACATATACATATACATATACATATACATATACATATACATATACATATACATATACATATACATATACATATACATATACATATACATATATATGCTGTTTCAAAAGTTAGGCCCCATAGAATATGTAGAAAATTACATAAATTATATTAAATGTTTGAATTTGTAGCCATTTCTTTCTATACATTTCCATACTCATTTGACACATGACCTTTGAACATTCCAAAGCATAGCAACATTTTCTCTTAAATTATCATTGCCGTCCATCATCACCACTTTCCAATATTGTATGTAAAATTCTATGATCTTAGCATCCAGATCAGAGGCTGTTAGTTCACAAATTGTTTAAATCAGGGGTCCCCAACCCCTGGGCCATGGACTGGTACCGGTCCATGGCCTTTTAAGAACTAGGCTACACAAGTGGTGGGTGAGCAAGCAAAGCTTTGTCTGCACATGCATGGGATCTAGGTTGTGCATGAAACCACCACCCCACTCTAGTCCATGGAAGACATTTTTTCTTCTGAAACTAGTCCCTGGTGCCAGAAATGTTTGGGGTGGCTGGTTTTGCATGTCCTCCACAGATCAACTGTTTGTATGTTTTTTCCTGATGAACTGATGAATGGACACAGCTTGAGCCAGGGAGACGTGGATGGGGTAGGACATTGAATGAATGATATTCTTTGAACTCTCTGATTTGAGATAGAACTCATTGATTCATTGTATTATCAGCATTTTGAGGTCAACAGTAGTGAAAAGGGCAGACTCTGTGTGTATGTGTGTTGAGTAACAAAAGATTTTTAAAACTTTAAATTTAAAATTATCTTTTCACGTGACATGTGGGGCTGTTCTATGTTCATATGAATGTTTGATTATAAACGTCACTGTGTAGCTTTTGAGCATTAGCCATTCACTTCAGTTTTCTATGTTTATGCCTGTGTTGTGATAAAGGAAATGGCATTAAACAGAATAACATAAAATGAGGCACCATTTGAAGATAAAATTGCATTTTTTCCCCTGTCTTGGTTAAGACATAAACTAAACAAATATGTAGATTTCCTAAAAGAGAGAAATAAATTAGAGTGCCGTTTTTTCCCATTGGGATAATGGATCATGCATGGATTTTTATCATTTTGTTCAAGAAATCTCTTTTGCAATTTACAAAATAAGCAGCATGTCTATTATTGGCATCATTACAAACTCTGGATGAATCACTGTGCTAGTTACAAAGATAATAAATTGTGACAGAAAACAATGAGAGGGGAAAAATAATCTTTAGTAGTGCGGCTGTTATTGTGCACTCTTTGCTATATGCTGCACCTTGTGTCATTCCTAAGAGAGTAAAATGACACACACAGAGAGAGACTTTTGTATGAAAATTAGGCATACAAAAGATTGTGTGTTTGTGTGTGTATGTGTGTTTCTGAAGAAAGAATGAATAAAGGAAAACTCTCAAATGTTTTACTAAAAGATTTCTCTCTGGAAATGTAACTTCTGCTTTAATAAATATTTTAAATGAAGAAAGAAATGAGTAAAAGTAGTTATAATATAATTAAGAAGAAAATGCTTTTTCCTCAGTGATTATTTGGACAAGCTACTAACCTGAGGGAGATTCCCCCCACCCTTGGCTCTGCCTGTACTTTCCTCCAATATCTATGTGGGAAGGGGGGAAAAATCACTAAATGTGTTTAATAAGGTTGAAGCTATATTGATATATAAAAGGACCTTTTAAGCCCATATGCTGTTTAATTGAACAGCACGCTGATTATAATAAAAGCCAAAAATCATTAAGAATCCAGTTTCCAGTAGTTTTCACTTAAAGGAATGACAGAGGCAATACAAAAATGAGACACCTGGTGTTTTTCACACAACTTTGGAGCTTTTACACGGTTTATTTTTGTAATTGTTTCTTCCTACCCTCTGTCTAAACTGAAGTCCTGATCACAATGATGGAGTAATTTCTTTTTCTTTTTTAATTATTATTTGGGTTTTCTGCACGCAGCCACCCTTCCATGGTTTCAAAGGATCCATAGGAAGAGATGGAGACATTTTTAAAAGAATTAAAAAGAAAAAAAAATCAAAGGTATTTGAATTTACTCAGTAATTTCCTTTGACATTTCCAACTGAAAGCTATGTATTAGCTAATGTAGTGAATGAAGAAATGAATAGAAAATATAGGTTTGTGTGTCTCTGTGTGGGATATTTTATAAAGAAGATACTAATGGCATTTCACCATCCCCCACCACCAATTGTGGGCATAGAATTTTTGTGAATGATTTCTCAGAATTTTCCTATAAGGGTGCAAGGTCTGATCAAGATGGGTTGAACTCTTTATCTCTGCATTTCTTAAAAAATTTCAAGACAGCCTGAATCTAGATGAAATAGAAAGAAGGAAGCATATATTCAGAAAAACAAAACAAACACCCTTGTGTTCTAGTGATTGCTCTGCTGATATTTTTTTATTTACAGGAAATATGGAAGATTAAAAAAATGGCAAGTATACAGTGGTATTCAATTTAAAATCAGTAACTCTAGAATCAGGAAAAGCACTAAATACTTTGGGTTTGTTTTTTTTTTTTTGAAGGAATATGCCTTTCCAAATGTTCTGCCAATAAACTGTAGATTCAAGATATATGTGATATGTCCTGAAGTATGATGCACCCTTAAATAAGTTTCCTTTCGACCTGTGTACAGGTAGTACAACCATTCACTTAGTGACTGTTTGAAATTATGACATGGCTCTTTATGAAAAAAAAATAATGGTTCACCCACCCACCCCTGCAGTCACAATATTGCATTTTTGGTGCTCCACAACCAGCACACCTTTACGGCCATTTGCAATGTCCCACTGTGACTGTGACTGTGATTTATGACTTTTTTTTTCTGTAAACCAGTCTTTCCTTACACTTTCTGGCAAAAAAGGACATCCATTGCAGACAATGGATTTGCTTAACTATTGCAGCATTTCCTTAACTATGGTGATCGTGACCATGTGTTTGTTTAACAACTACCACAAAAAAAAGATTGTAAAATTGGGTACAGTCAAGTGGTGATCTGCTTAATGACTGGCAGACTTATGATCATACTTCTAGGTTCAATTACAGTTGTTAAGTAAAGGACTATCTATAAAGAAAGCTTATTGGGATCAGGTGGAAATAGCTGGTAAATTATTAGCTTCTAAGTAAAAAAAATCCAACAAAATGTGATTCCTAAAATCCAGTTAAGGATTTCAGGGGGAACATGGATAATGATTTGAATCAATGAGCTCTAACTCCAATCACAAAGTTCAAAGTAAATTGACTCTATTTTTATATTCAGCTTTATATTGCTAATTCATCACAATTAGATGTGCAAACTTAAGATTTTTTTTAATAAAATAGATTTTCTGAAAATTATTTTCTCCATTATTTTTTTAAAAAAATAATTATACCAATAAATCAATTAAATTAAGTAAGAGTCCTGGTTTTGTTATAGATTGGTATAAGGTAGTTTACCTTCAAATAGAATAGAATAGAATAGAATAGAATAGAATAGAATAGAATAGAATAGAATAGAATAGAAGAGAAGAGAAGAGAAGAGAAGAGAAGAGAAGAGAAGAGAAGAGAAGAGAAGAGAAGAGAAGTCAAGTCTTCATGTCCAGATCCCTGCTCAAGCAGGAGAATCTATACCATCTCAGACAGGTGAATGTCCAGTCTCTTCTTAAAAATCTCCAGTGATGCAGTGCCCACGATTTCTGGGGGTAAGCTTTTCCACTGGTTGATTGTCCTCACTGTCAGGAAGTTTCTCCTTAATTCCAGGTTGCTTCTCTCTTTGATCAGTTTCCAACCATTGTTTCTCAGCCTTCCCTTTGGTGCTTTAGTAAACAACCCTGGCCCCCTCTGCCTTGTGGCAGCCCCTCAGACACTGGAATACTGCTATCATGTCTCCCCTATTTCTTCTTTTCTTTAGACTTGCCAAACCCAGGTCCCATAGCCATTCTTTGTATGTTTTAATCTCCAGGCCTTTGATCATCTTAGTTCTCTTCTCTGATTTTTTTTTCCAAACTCTCAACACTTTTTATGTGATAAGGTGAATAAAATTGGCTGCAGTATTCCAGGTGTGGTCTTACTAGGGTTTTATAAAGTGGTACTAATACTTTGCATGATCTTGATTTTATGCCTCTGTTTATACAACCCAGGATTGTATTAGCTTTTTTTGGTTGCTGCTACACACTGCTGGCTCATAGTCAAGTGATCATCCATTAGGGCTCCAAGGTCCCTCTCACAGTTACTGTTTTTAAGCCAAGTCTTGCCCAATCTGTATTTGCACCTTTGTTTTTTTCCTGCCTAAATGTAAGACTTTGCTTTTCTTCACACTGAAAGTCATTTTGTTGGATAGGGCCCATTGTTCATGTTTGTCAAGATCTTTTTGGATCCTGACTTTGTCTTCTTGTGATGACTGACTTTAACACTGATTCTTTTTTGCACCAAGTTAGTATCTTTTCTTTTAATCGTGTTTTTAAAACAATTGGTTTTGAAGACAAGGGAAGATCCTGTGGTGTAGACAAATTATCATCCAATGGCTTTGCTAAATGTTGATAGCCAACTTGCTTTCAAGATATCAAATAGTGAATCCTCCACAATATGGCTTCCCTAGTGTCAAGTCTCTATGCATACTTAGTAAACAATCAGATATACTTCTCTTGGTCTCAAAAACAGGTTTTCCTATACTGCAGTATGAATTTTGCAGTATTCCTTAGTTAAGTATTCCTTTTGGATTGTATTACTTAGATTAAAATATGGTATTCTATTTACTACAACTCATCTATTAGGGTTATCACAAATGGATTTTATTTACCGATAAGTGTGTGTGGAATGGGACAATTCAACATAGCCAGCTTGGTGTGACAAGCTCACCACCAACAGCTCACCACCACCTAGTCCCCTCTGCCAACTCACCACTACCAAGTTACCACAGCATAACTCCACACAATCAACTACCACCAAAGAGACTGAAAATGCTACCACCACCAAAAGGGCCAAACTCCAAACAGCCCAGAGCGCAGTATGGTGGCAGTGGAAGCAGTGATGGGGTTGTGTGAAAATGGGACATCCCCAGCAGTTGCTGCTCTGCACTCTGCCCACCCACCCACTTGTTCACCCACCTGGCTCTCCCTCCAGCCACCTGTGGTGAGCTGTCCACACAGCAAGTTGCCTGTCTGGTGTTCTACTCCAGCCTATGCAAATACTACTCAACCACTTACTTGCAAGGAAAACCCCTTTTTATTGAACAAGGTAGGACATTATAAGAAAAAAAACCTTTTATTTTGACACATCTTTTATGGAACAAACTCCAACCAGTCCTTTAGCTGTTGAAATGAACAAAATCAGTTTCTGAGTTCTCAGCAGGAATGCTCAAGGTTCAAGTCACTCAAACACACAGGAATCCAACAAACCTGGTTAAATGTCTAAGAATCCTGATGCAAGAAATCCAACAACAGAAGCACAAAGCTGTAGCATGAATGGTTGCCTTTGGCGACCAGCACTTCCCACACCTTTCCTCTTTTTAGTCCAGCCATGGCATAGCTTTTTTGTGACTCTTACTTTGCCTGTGGAGCTCCACCACCCTCCATTGTCTTGCTCATCATTCCTCTCTGTGCATCTGTGCATCTGGGGCTGGCCCCAGCTATTCCTCCTTGTTGCTTAGTTCCAGCCCCCAAAATAGTTGTGTCTCTGCCTGAGCGTGAGTAGATGGGCCTGGTTCCACATCTGACTCTGAGTCCTCCTGCCTCTCAGAGCCTTCTGCAGATTCCAATGGGAACTCAAGCACCTCCTCCTCTTCATCCGATTCTTCAGACTCGGCTGCCAGATCCGCTGACAGGTGAGGAATCACAACATGTGGAATTATCCTGCAGTGACTTGAAAGTGGTGAGTTGGCAGAGACAATTTGGCAGTGGCAAGCTGGCTGTGTCAAGCTGGCCACACCGAGTTGTCCTAGACCAGGAGTATCAAACTGGCGGCCCATGGGCCAAACGTGTCATGCGGAAGCCATGCCCTCCCCGGCTCCACAAAGGAAAAAAAATGTCACAAACCAACATGATACATCATGTGACATGATCGAGTTTGACACCCATGTCCTAAACCCAAGTGTATGATATGGAACTTGTTCAGTATGTCCATATTTTATATATTTTACTGGATTCTGAAATCATTGGCCTGTTTTATTAGACAATTTAAATTGGCTGGAGTACCAGTAATTTTTTATATTTTAATGATAATTATTTAATTAAAATGTGTGGTTATAAATCAATACTTTGATACATTATCAAATTTGTTATAAATGCAATACTTTTTATATACTTCCCGCTGAATATAAATATTTTATGCTTTTCTTTTTTTAAAAAAAAGGTCTTACATATTATTTGCATTTATTTAAATATCTAAAAATTAGTATACCAAGACTAGTTTTGTATAGATTAATATTTATAATTGTTTATCTTTAATTAATATTAATAGATGGTTAAAAACACTAATGTGTTTGTCTGTGTGTCTGTACTCTCACACACACACACACACACACAGAGAGAGAGAGAGAGAGAGAGAGAGAGAGAGAGAGAGAGAGAGAGAGAGAGAAGAAGAAGAAGAAGAAGAAGAAGAAGAAGAAGAAGAAGAAGAAGAAGAAGAAGAAGAAGAAGAAGAAGAAGAAATGTAATTAAAATAAAAGTAATCTGCCAGACAGATTCATTCCCTTAGAGACAATATGACTTCTGAGTAGATACATTTTCTTAGAGGGATTCTTTTTTATTTTTTTTAAATTAGTAATTCGAACAGATTGACATGTTGAGAAAGATCTTACAGGATCATCGCTCCCCTAGGTTTTCATTATCTAAATTGTGACTTTCATATGAAGATGGTATTTTAATTTTTCTTATTTTCAGCTTTGTTGCGGAGCTTCTATTTTGACTTCTATTTCTTCATGGAATTTTAGTGATTCCCCCCCCCAAAAAAATTACTATTTTAACCCCTTGATTGAAGAGGAACTAAAGAGACTCTTGTTGCGGGTGAAGAAGGACAGTGCAAAAGTTGGCTTGAAACTTAACATTAAGAAAACCAAGATCATGGCATCCAGCCCTCTCAATTCCTGGCAAATAGATGGGGAAGAAATGGTGGTAGTGACAGATTTTATTTTCCTGGGCTCCAAGATCACTGCAGATGGGGACTGCAGCCAAAAAATTAAAAGATGCTTGCTCCTGGGGAGGAAAGCCATGGCAAATCTAGACAGCATACTAAAAAGCAGAGACATCACCCTGCCAACAAAAGTGTGTATAGTCAAGGCTATGGTCTTCCCAGTTGCAATGTATGGCAGTGAAAGTTGGACCATAAGAAAGGCTGAGAGCCAAAGAATTGAGGCTTTTGAATTATGGTGCTGGAGAAGACTCCCTTGGACTGCAAGGTGATAAAACTGGTCAGTCCTAGAGGAGATCAACCCTGACTGCTCTTTAGAAGGCCAGTTCCTGAAGTTGAAACTCAAATACTTTGGCCACCTAATGAGAAGGAAGGACTCACTGGAGAAGAGCCTAATGTTGGGAAAGATTGAGTGCAAGAGAAGAAGGGGATGACAGAGAATGAGGTGGCTGGATGGAGTCACTGAAGCAGTAGGTGTGAGCTTAAATGGACTCCAGAAGATGGTAGAGGACAGGAAGGCCTGGAGGAACATTGTCCATGGGGTCGCGAAGGGTTGGACATGACTTCGCAACTAACAACAAAAACTCTTGATATTTGGCAGAGGTGGGAAGGAAGTGAAATAGTTGATCCTAGTTCCTAAATTTAAAGGAATAATTCTTGATGGAAATCTTCTGGAATGCGAGTAAAATAATGTTTTTTTTTACTTTATTAGATATCTCAGAGAATATGTCATATTGGTTGGATTTCAGCTTCTGTGTACTGGAACACTAGAACTATAGGGAGATTGATTGGAGTTGATATAGAATTCATAAAATTCTTAATTGACCTTAAACCCCTGGTTAGAAGATATGGTACATGCTAATTTGGAAAGTTCAATCAGTATTATTTTATTCTTTCTCTTTCTTTCTCTCTCTTTTTTTGCTGTACATATTTTCTTTTATTCACTACTGCTTTTATTTTTCTTATTTTTAGTCCTTATAGTTAATTAATGTTTCCCCCCTGCAATATTAGAAAAAGAAGAATTAAAACAGGCATCGTGGAGAAAACTCCTAGAATGAAATCATCAGTAGAGCTGTAAAATTTCTGGCAATTTTTAAGCAATGCAGGAAGTCTTCTCTCCTCTTTTTTATTTTTTATTTTATTTTTAATAAGAAAAAACATAGTTGGAAAGAAGTGGAAGTGTGGTGGCACCATGGTTAGAATGCAGTACTGCAGGTTAACTCACTGCTCATTCCAGGAGTTTGATCCTGGTCAGCTCAAGGTTGACTCAGCCTTCCATCCTTCCAAGGTTGGCAAAATGAGGACCCAGATTGTTGTGGGCAAAATGCTGACTCTATAAACTGCTTACAGAAGGCTGTAAAGCACTGTGAAGTGGTATATAAGTCTAGGTGCTATTGCTATTATCTGTAGCACCCTGTACATATATGTAGTTTGTGGCATGTATGTAGGTATATGCTCATAAATGTTTATAAAATTGCATATAAAATTGAAAATCGTTTATCCAAACATTAATGAAAACGTATTTTTGAATTTATTTTATTTTTATTTATTTTTTTGTTACAAAAACATTTTATTTTTGTTACCAAAAACTGGAGCTATAAGATGCCGAACTATAAAATATGCAGTATCTCTTAATTTGTGCTTGTCTAAGAAAAGAAGGGACGCGGTGGCTCAGTGGGTTAGGACACTGAGCTTGTCGATCGGAAGGTTGGCAGTTTGGCGGGTTGAATCCCGAGTGCCGCATAGCAGAGTGAGCGCCTGTTACTCGTCCCAGCTTCTGCCAACCTAGCAGTTCGAAAGCACGTAAAAATGCAAGTAGAAAAATAGGGACCACTGTGGTGGGAAGGTAACAGCGTTCCGTGCACCTTTGGTGTCTAGTCATGCCGGCCACATGACCACGGAGACGTCCTTGGACAAGCGCTGGCTCTTCGGCTTTGAAACGGAGATGAGCACCAGCCCCTAGAGTCGGAAACGACTAGCATGCATGTGCGGGGGAACTTTTACCTTTACCTTAAGAAAAGAAGGCAGGCAAAACAGTCATGTCAAAAAACAGATTAAACTCCAATACTGTATTACAAGGCACAAAATGGTCTTCTGGCCATGTACCAAAATTTTCAAAAGGTGGAGAAACTAAGTTGGAAAAAAAAATCTTGGTCCTTTAAGAACTTCCAGGCAATTGTTACCAGGAAATCTTGACAAGTAACTTCATGAAATTAGCCAATATTCCTGAGAAGGAGATTCCATCTTTTAATATGGCCAAGAATCTTATAAATGCCTAAGACTTACTTAGGCAGAAAGTACAATGTTTTCTCTCCCTTCTCCTTCTTATCAATACTTGTTATAGAAGGTTAAACAGTATGTAATTTGCTTATGGGAATATTCTGAGGTAGTTTTTTTTCTTGGCTGAGCAGGGGTCATAAAACTAATGTAAATGGATTTACATGGTGAAGCAAATTAAACAAGAAGTTTTGAAAAGACTCCTGCTGCCAGTCTCTCCACGAATAAAAAGCCATGTGTGTTTGCTTCTGTGCCCCAGTTTTCTTTCAGAAAGTCTACCTCAGTGGGTTAGTGTTGTTGAAAGGCTGCAGTAACCTTTGCAGGAAGCTTTATGTGCCTATTTAATCCACCGTTCAATAAAAATATCCATTAGTCGCTTGCATTTGCTACTTCACATGATGTCTGTGCTCTTTATGAGATGCCAAAGAGCCTCTGAAAGACGCCTTGACAGCTATGCCACAAGGAACACCGGGTTGCCTTATAATTAATCTCTCTACAAATTTCTTTCAAGATGGGGAAATTAATGATCATCACATTAATGGCTGCAACATGGAAATACATTGGGGAGAGGGACAGAGAAGTCTAAAATTCTACAATCTTAAATAAAGAAATAAGTATGAATAAATGCACAAGCGTGAAAACACACATGCACGCGTACACCTTTGTGATGCTATGCTACTGATATTTCTTGGCAGTCCACAAATGAATCAAGACCAATCCTCCTTGTCCTCCCAGGACATGTATTTTTGCTTGCGTGATTGTGTGTATGTGTGTATTTCTCCCCCTCACTAGCTCTCTTTATAGACATATACAGATACATTCCTTTATGAATGTGATTGTTAATACAACCTATAGTATGTTTCTGAATAATATTTTTAGCTTTTGAGGAAATCCGGCTGAGATTTTTATCTGAAAATGTTCCAGTGGAATTAGAAAAATCAGGAACCCAGTGAGAAAGGAATACCCCCTCAACCACCCTACAAAGAATGCAAGGGTGGTTACATAAACATCATCATATTTAGTTAATTTGCCTTGAACAAGAAGTGGAGGGGAGATAAAACCCCAAATTTATTTCACTTTGATTCTCTTTTTGGCACAAAATGGGGGAACAAATAACCTTGTCAGATTTTTTATTGTACTGTGTGGCACTACAATAGAATTTCATTAATCCTTGTGGATTTTGTTTCCTGATTGGTTCACCTTGAAGGACAAGTCCTTGGAGGCAGGTGGGTTGTGATCCCCTCCATTGACTGATTAGATTTATACTTTAGTATTGTTCCTAGATTTTTTTTTGTTATTTTTCCAACTTACTGTTAGACTACTATTTATTTTTATTGTTATTTTTAACCCTAATATTATGTAGAGTTACTTTTGTGATCTACTACACATTTACTAAATATATAAATAAATATCATTACTGTTGCAGAATTTTGGTTTGAGATCATAAGAATAGAATAGAGCTGGAAGGGATCTTGGAGGTCTTCTAGTCCAGCCCCCCGCTCAAGCAGGAGAACCTATACCATCTCAGACAAGTGACTGTCCAGTCTCTTCTTAAAAACCTTCAGTGATAGAGCACCCACGATTTCTGGAGGCAAGATGTTCCTCTGGTTAATTGTCTTCTCTGTCAGGAAGTTTCTCCTTAATTCCAGGTTGCTTCTTTCTTTGGTCAGTTTCCATCCATTGTTTCTTATCCTGCCCTCTGGTGCTTTGGAGAATAAATTGACCCCCTCTTCTTTGTGGCAGCCTCCCACATACTGGAATATTGCTATCATGTCACCCCTATTTCTTCTTTTCCTTAGACTAGCCAAACCCAAGTCCTGCAGCTGTTATTCATATGTTTTAGTCTCCAGGCCTTGGATCATCTAAGTCGCTCTTTTCTGAACTTTAAATTTCTGATATTTAAATTTCATCTTTATCTGAAGATTCATATCCTTGAAACAGTTTTTGAGAGCTATTTTAAAATCCCCATCAGTGAAGCTTCCATTCATTTCTAATTCTTAACAATATTTTTATGTAGCTTGGGAACACTTTTAGCACATTAATTTATACTGTGTTGTGAATATATATGATAATCTTCTAGTTTATTCAGCCCCCCCCCATGAAAAAGCTAACTTAATTATTCTCAGAAAAAAATCTTATTGTTGTCAAGCCCTGCCGGCTTGCCATCCGTCTGGGCCTCGCCGTCCTCACCGTCTCCACCGCTGTCCTTGCCGACTCTGCCGTCCTCAGCAGCAACACGGTGACGCGGTTCCTCCACCCTCCTCCTTCCATCTGCCGTCAACGGAGCCTGCCGGTCTTCCGGGGCCGCAGCAGCTCGCCGCCGAACATATGATGGGCACGTACGCAGCTAACCGGCGGGGGCGGAGCCGGGCACCCACCAGCCGGCTCACGGGCGCGCCTACGCAGAACGGACCCCAGGCACCCAGGCAGCCAGCTCTGGAGCTACGTGACACGCCTGCGTCTGGGCCCTGGACACAGCGCCAGCTGGTGGCCACACAATCAATGGAGCACCCCGCAAGTGCTCCTATGCAGCCAGAGCCAGGGCGAGTGGAGAGCGAGAGAGAGGCAGCCGGAAGGACTAGCTCACTGCATGCAGGTGCAGACTGGATAATGGCCATGCCTGCGCTGCCTCTCTTGTCAGCCGGGTGTTTGGCCGGACCAAGGGGGGAAAGCACAGTCGCAGGAACAGGAGGGCCAGGGGGACATAGAGAAGGGGAAGGATGGGACTTACCCGGAGGACGGCCCGGCAGGAGGCGGCAACACATGCAATGGGTGGTGGGTGTGCACGGTGATGGGTGGGGTCTTTATGGGGAAGTGGGCGGATGCCGGTTTGCTCTGAAAGGGTAGGGTTAGGGCGGTGCTGCATGATAAAAGAAGCGTTGAGGCAGGATGCTGTCAACGCTGACTTTTCCCATGGTTTGGTTTGTGTTGGAGAAATAAACCTTGTCACCCGTACCTTTGTTGTGTTCGTGTTTCATCGCTGAGGACGTCGTGACAATTGTTTAATTTTCTCTCTAGAATCCTATTGAGGTATGAGGAAATTTATTATTTTTTTCCTCCCCTTCATTTCTGTTGCTGATATTCTCAGTGCTTTGAAATACACTCCTTCCATGCTTTTCAAGATTCTGAAACATTATTCAAAAGCGTAACTCCTAACAAATTCATAGAATGTGACCACTGAAGACAAAAAATGTTATTTTAAAAAAAAATCAGCAGTCAAAATATTTGACTAATTCAGTTTAATATTTATTGATTGATTTAAAACATGAACATGGCTGCCCAACTCAAAAAATATCACTCTGAGCAATGTCAAATCAAAAAATACAGAAAAAAGGTTTGCACCTAAAACAAAACAAAGTAATCACAATTAAAATGGATCATATCCTACCAAATGGCAACTCTGTTCATCCTCACTTAAGCCTATCTTAATGTCTGCAGGATCAGGGCCAATGGGTACTTGTAGTCAAGAGTTGCCATCAAGTAATGACATCTTCTGGGCCCTAAAAGGTGACATGTTTCAGAGAAGGGACTTGAAATGTATCCTTCCTGTTAAGAGTATGTAAGATGAGATATAGGGAGAAGAGTGGTCACACTGGTAATATAATCCTATGGCATGCAGGGCTTTAGAGATGGTAACCAGCACCATGAATTGTACCTGACTTTGTACCTGAAGGGAACCAGCAAAGCTTCCAGAGTAGAGATATTACATCATCAAACTGATGAATGCCCATAACTATTCACACTGATGTATTCTAGGCCAACAGAAGATTCCCAGTAGTCTTCAAGAGCAGATCCACGTAGAGGACATTGCAATAAAACAGTCAGGAGATTGATTAAGGTCTTGCCTTGAACAGATCCCATCAATCTTGGAATGGGTAAAATTGTAACATAAGACAAAGTTGTGAAAAGGCCCAGTGGTCATAGCTGCCACCTGGTCTTTGAGCAGGAGCTATTCTTCACAGTTACCATCTGCTCTTCAAGCAAGAACAACCCCCAAATTGTGCACTGAAGCTGAGAATATAAGATGAAAATTCTCCAATTTCAAGATCCATGGGATCCAAAACCCATAACAACTCAGTCATGGTACAACTAACTTTACCTCCTGTTCTTACCATCCAGACTTCAACACCTCCAGACAATGGGACTGAATATTAATAGATAAATTTGGTAGGCGGGGTAGAAATATATAATTGTGTGTCATCATCATAAATAATAATATTTTCATTTCTCAGAAAAGAATTCATGTCCTCCAATATGTAGATTTGTGCTAGGTGAGAAAAAATGGATGTACAGTAGTTTAGAATTTATGGAATCTAGTAGAAGATCTTCTCCAAGTTCATTTAAATTCCCAAGATTCCTTTTCTGACAAATCAAAAAGTAATTTTACAAAAGAGCCTATTTTTCTTATAAGGCTTGTCAAGCTTCCACTAAACCAGTAGAGAAAGACAACTTGTCTGCCAAGTAATCCCTTCAGCCTTATCTGAGACTTTCCTGATTCCCCCCACATTCATTCTTCATTCTGAGTCTTCTCTGCAACTAGAGCAGGGGTCTTCAAACTCACCCCTTTTATGATTCATTGACTTCAACTCCCAGAATTCCTCAGCCAGGCATGCTGGCTGAGAAATTTTGGGAGTTGAAGTCCATGAGTCATAAAAGGGCCGAGTTTGAAGACCTCTGATCTAGAGAAACTTGGTATACAGTATATGGCATACCATACCATACTTCTACACCTAGAAATCAGTCTATTAATCACACATTGCTTAAAGTAAAGTGTCAATAATGAACAGTGGATTCCTAAAACCTCCTTCCTTCCTTCACCTTAAATGGTATCATCATTATCACCATTATCACCAGCACTGATTATTTATTATAATCCACAGATTCCTCCTCAGATGTCAGCTCAGGGGAGGTTGAGCCCATTCCTGGCACATCAGGAACTGGGTTGATTGATGCTCTGAATGCCCATCCAAAAGAGATTTGGAGGAGGCTTCAGCTGGGGAAAGTTTGCAGTGGCAGATGGCCAGTGAAGAGGAAGAACTGCCTTCTGCACCTGATCCGAGAACACTCAGGGCAGAGAAAAGGCAGGAGCAGTGGAGGTCAGCCAAACTACTCAAGAAGAGAAGACCCCACCAGTCTTGATGGGTCACACCAGAAAGCTGGCTATTTATCACAGCAGACAGATGAAGGTATTGCTGGGAACAACATGTTAGTTTTCTAGCGGTTTGTTTGATTGTCATGAGAATTGCTTCACTCTGAACTAACACTGTGTTTGGAATTGTGCCTTGAAGACTCTGAACTTTTCTTGCCACATGAGCTCTCTTGTGTGTAGATTTTTTTGCCTGGTGGAGTTTTTTTTGTCTGAGCAACTTTCAGTTGCTTTGTGGACTAGTAGGCCATTGCTCTGTGGACTAATTGTGGCACATTTCTGAGTTTTTAGTGGATGAAATTTTTGGGGTATATTAATAAAGTCACTAAACCACAGTTATGTGCATGTATGAGTGAGTGGGGCAGAACAGTACTTCTTTGTTTCTATTTTTCTATTTTTATAATGGGAAGAAAGAATAACCTTGAAGAACAAGCGGAAGATCTGTAACCAAGAAAATAGTCAGATAAAAGAAATCTAAGTCTGGACTAGAACTGTAAACTGAGTAACTGTCTCAGAAAAGACCATCCCTAGTTCTCATGAAGATTAAGGGATGGAGAGGGGAAGTGTTTGCAGAGTTATAAGAGTCTGCTACTACAGATAGTCCTCCTGCTAAGCAAGACAGTTGTTAAATGAATTTTACACCATCTTACAACCTTTCTCACCATAGTTGTTAAGTAAATTACTACAATTGTTAAATTAGTATCATGGTTGTTAAGTGAATCTGGCTTCCCCATTGACTTTGCTTGTCAGAAGGTCACAAAAGGTGATCACATGACTCCAGGACCACCATAAATAGGAGTCAATTGCCAAGTGTGACCATGGGAATTCTGCAATGGTCATAAGTGTGAACATGATCATAAGTCACCTTTTTCAGCGCTGTTGTAACTTTGAACCATCACTAAATGAACTTTTGCAAATCAAGGACTACCTGTACAGTATAACCCTAAAATAAAAGAAGTATTAGAATGATACATCTTTAAGGTCTGATAGTGATTGTTTTTCCAGATTAATTGACAAGTTGGCTGACTTTCCCCAGATGGAGGTTATGAAAAGGCATTATGCTTTTTCTTTGCTTCTATAATTTTGTGGCCAGGTATCAGATCTGGTCCTGATTATATATGTGTGGCTCCATTCACATGTTCCCACGGCAATTCTCCTACACATGTACAGAAGATTAGAACTGGATGTCTTAACAACAGTACACTTGTACCTTTCTATGCATCTCTTCCCATTGCTTAGCATTAGCCAAATGTTTTATTCCTATAACCTACTAACACAACTGCTATGAATAAGAACAGCCCAATCTTGTGCACCATGACCCTGAAATACACTTTTAGGGAAGTTAGATTTGAATCCCAGCCAGATCCAGAACACTGGGATTTGCCCAATTAACCTGCCTGTAATGGGATCAATAAAAGTAGTGCACAACTGAGTTGAATCATCATTCTCTGTCTTGCTTCTATGGATAGGGTGAAAAAATGTGTTGCTGAGCGGCCAAAATTGATAACTCACAATCTCAATAAATTAGCAGGAGCCTTTGAATTTAATGGTTAAGCAGAATAAAAAAGCAAAACTAAAGTCCTTGCTTGGAATGTTCCATAGAGACACAATGTCCTCCTGGACATGGATGTGGAGGGTCTAACCAATGCAAAATAAAGTGGTACTTTTACTTCCAGTGATTTGAAGCTAAGCTTCTATTGACGAAGCCTAAAATTGCATTTTTCTTTTTTCTTTTGGCACATGACTTTTTCACACTCAGCAAGTAATCAATTGCTATTCCAAGACTAGTTCTATTGCCACATCAGCCTCTCTGTGCCCTTCCAACCAATTCCACACAGTTTGATTTCTGTTTCTTGGGTGAAGAATTTTGCAATTACACATTACATCATAATATTACAAATAATTCTGTTATTTTCAGCTCACTTCAGCTCACTAATCAATCAAGATCATGCTGCCATTTAGGTCTTCAGGAGTAAGAAGAATCCTGCCAGGATTAGTGTCACTTGCCGATATAATGAGCTTTACCTCGACTCTTCACTCAGTCATTAAAAAGATCTGAAAAATACAGACTCTACATCTGAATCTTTGTTCCTGTTAGTTGCAAAGTCGTGTCCGACCCATAGTGATCCCATGGACAACGTTCCTTCAGGCCTTCCTGTCCTCTACCATCTTCTGGAGTCCATTTAAGCTCATGCCTACTGCTTCAGTGACTCCATCCAGCCACCTCATTCTCTGTCGTCCCCTTCTTCTATTGCACTCAATCTTTTCCAGCATTAGGCTCTTCTCCAGTGAGTCTTTCCTTCTCATTAGGTGGCCAAAGTATTTAAGTTTCAACTTCAAGATCTGGCTTTCTAAAGAGCAGTCAGGGTTGATCTCCTCTACGACTGACTGGTTTAAATGCCTTGCAGTCCAAGGAACTCACAGGAGTCTTCTCCAGCACCATAATTCAAAGGCCTCAATTCTTTGGCTCTCAGCCTTTCTTATGGTCCAACTTTCACAGCCATACATTGCAACTGGGAAAACTATGGCCTTGACTATACAGATTTTTGTTGGCAGGGTGATGCTTCTGCTTTTCAGTATGCTGTCTAGATTTGCCATAGCTTTCCTCCCCAGGAGCAAGCGTCTTTTAATTTCTTGGCTGCAGTCCCCATCTGCGGTTATCTTGGAGCCCAGGAAAATAAAATCTGTCACTACCTCCATTTCTTCCCCATCTATTTGCCAGGAATTGAGAGGGCCGGATGCCATGATCTTGGTTTTCTTAATGTTGTGTTTCAAGCCCAAGTTTTGCACTCTCCTTCTTCACTTGCATCAGGAGGCTCTTTAGTTCCTCTTCACTTTCTGCCATTAGAGTGATATCAACTGCATATCTTAGGTTGTTGATATTTCTCCTGGCAATCTTAATTCCAACTTTTCATTCATCTAGCCCTGCCTTTCTCATGATGTGCTCTGTATATAAGTTAAATAGGCAGGGTGACAGTATACAGCCTTGCCAAACTCCTTTCCCAATTTTGAACCAATCAGTGGTTCCGTGTCCAGTTCTCACTGTTGCTTTTTGACCTGCATATAGGTTTCTCCAGAGACAAATAAGATGGTCTGGTACTCCCACCTCTTTAAGAACTTGACACAATTTATTGTGATCCACACAATCAAAGGCTTTAGCATAGTCAATGAAGCAGAAGTAGATGTTTTTCTGGAACTCCCTAGCTTTCTCCATGATCCAGCATATGTTGGTAATTCGATCTCTAGTTCCTCTGCCTCTTCGAAATCCTGCCTGTACTTCTGGTAGTTCTCGATCCACATACTGCTGGAGTCTAGCTTGTAGGATTTTAAGCATAACTTTACTAGCATGTGAAATGAGTGCAATGGTGCGATAGTTTGAACATTTTTTGGCACTGCCTTTCTTTGGAATTGGAATGTAAACTGACCTTTTCCAATCCTGTGGCCACTGTTGAATTTTTGAAATTTGCTGGCAAATTGAGTGCACTTTTACTGCATCGTCTTTTAAGATTTTGAATAGCTCAGATGGAATATTGTCACTTTCACTAGCTTTTTTGTTGCTCAGATTTCCTAAGGCCCATTTCACTGCACATTCTAGAATGTCTGGCTCAGGGTCAGTGACCATCCAATCATGGTTATCTGGGATATTAAGCTCGTTCTTATATAGTTCTTCTGTGTAGTTTTGCCACCTCTTCTTAATTTCTTCTGTCTCTGTTAGGTCCCTGCCATTTTGGTCCTTTATCATGCCCATCTTCACATGAAACATTCTCTTCATCTCTCCAATTTTCTTGAAAAGATCTCTGGTCCTCCCTATTCTATTGTTTTCTTCTATTTCTTTGCACTGTTCATTTAAGAAGGCATTCTTATCTCTTCTACCTATTCTCTGGAATTGTGCATTCAATTGGGTTTGTCTTTCTCTTTCTCCCTTGCCTTTCACTCCCCTTCTTTTCTCAGCTATTTTCAAAGCTTCCTCAGACAGCCATTTTGCTTTCTTGCATTTCTTTTTCTTTGGGATGATTTTGGTTGCTACCTCTTGTACAATGTTGCGAACCTCTGTCCTCTGGAGCCTTGGTGGAGCAGTGGGCTAATGCCTCCTTAAGTAACACCAGCTGCCTGCAATTAGTGCAGGTTCACATCCCACCAGGCTCAAGGTTGACTCAGCCTTCCATCCTTCCGAGGTAGGTAAAATGAGGACCCAGATTGTTGGGGGCAATTAAGCTGACTTTGTAATAATGCCGCTTGGGGGGGGCGAAAGCCCTAATAAGCAGGCATATACATAGAATGAAGGCTCTTGCTAAGCACATTGGTTTGTGCTTAAATTGTAAGCCGCCCTGAGTCTTCGGAGAAGGGCGGGATATAAATGAGATAAATAAAAAAATAATTCTTCAGGCTCTCTGTCCATCAGATCTAATTCCTTAAATCTATTTGTCACCTCTACTGTGTATTCATGAGGGATATGATTTAGTTCATATCTGAGTGGCCTAGTGCTTTTCCCTACTTTCTTCAATTTAAGCCTAAATTTTGCAACGAGAAGCTCACGATCTAAGCCTCAGTCAGCTCCTGGTCTTGTTTTTACTGACTGTATAGAGCTTCTCCATCTTTGGCTGCAGAACACATAGTCAATCTGATTTCTGTGTTGGCCATCTGGTGATGTTCATGTGTAGAGCCATCTCTTGGGTTGTTGGAAAAGAGTGTTTGCTATGATCAGGGCTTTTTTTCTAATAGAACGCTCAGAACGGTGTTCCGGCACCTTATTTTTTTGCAAAAAAAAAAAAGCTTTTGCACAAGCTGTGCTGCTATTGGCTTTTGAAAGCCTATTGCAGGGGTAGGCAACCTTGGCTCTTTTATGACTCATGGACGTCAACTCCCAGAATTCCTGAGTCAGCATAGCTGGCCTATTGTCTTTTGAAAGCTAATAGTAATTGTTACTGAGTGTGCCAAAAGACCCAACCAGCAAATGTTGCATAGGCAAGTTGCAGCGAAGGCAGGAACTTTACACTTCTCCCTGCTCCCCAACTACACCATCTCAACTATGTAAGTAAGATATTATTTGCAAATAGGATATCCAAGTATGACTCAAGGAAATTTTCCCTGCATGGAGGGAGTAGTGGTTTGTTTTACTTTGTTTTACTTTTCAAATTGCTGTAGGGAAGAAATGATGATTAGAAAAAGGCAGGAAGTTATTTTTTTAGGAAGAATTCATTTATCCCATGCTAGATCTTTGGGAGCTTAGTACCACCAGCACAGAACATTTGCTTTTCTGAAACTTCTTTCAAATCAATTCCTGATAGGGACATATTTATTAAATTTATTAAATATTTATTAAATTTATATGTTGACTATCTCACCAGAATGACTCTGAGGTCAACTGTAAATCCATGCACAGTGGGGCCATTAAGCCCATTTTTTCCACTTTATCAAAAAGGAGTCTATGATTTACTTTATCAAATCCCTTTAAATTAACGTCAGCCCTTACAATTGCTAGCAACCCTGGCTCTCAATTATTATAATGAGAGGCTATTGTATTGTGAAAAAAAGGAAAAATCTGTGTTGAATTGCTTTAATACACTGCATTTAAAAGTTGATATCTCCAAAAAGAAAAACAAAAAACAAAAACCTCACAAAGAAAAATAACAGAAGGAAAAGTCCAAGAAACAGAAATGGTTCATCCAATGGAAAAGTGAATCATACATTAGCTCAGAAGAAATAAAGTTTTGGAAACAAAAACAACAAAGAACAACAGATTGCTCCAGGTTCAAACAAGCCACATTAAAAAAAAAGAAAGACACCAACTCAGCCCTAAATGTCAGCTGACATTGTGTGTCAGGAAGTCTTCCCAAAACCACATTAAGTCCTTGCATAGATCTTCCATATTCTTTGTACATTTCAGTTAAGAATCTCATCTCTTTCTCTCTCTTACTCACTTTCCCCATAATATCTTCTATTTTGAAAATTCTGGAACCATTCATGGCCACACATACATGCACATACATGTAGTTGTGGGTGTGTATGCACTTCTGTGTATTAAGCCTGATAACAACTCTGGCAAGAAATGTTCAGCTTCTCTTCAATTATATAATCAATTTACACTGCTTTACCAACCCTGCTGTATCGTATTATATCAGCTCAATTACAATTCCAACTTTTTATAAAAAAATAATCAATGTTTTCACTTTTTCTGAACAAGCATACCTCTACAAGCATAAAAAAATCAATGTCAGCTAGATAAAGTTAGTTGTCTAATGCATTAAAATGAAAAGAGGAATGGATGTTCTAGAGGATAGGCTGTCAGATGTTTATACAGATGTATATTCTTAGAACTTAGAAAGAGATAGCACATAGACAGAGATCACAAAAGAAAACATGATCTAGTTTTAGAATCTGGCATCTCTGGTTGCTAAGAAAGAAAATGCCATTTATAGCTGAATGTCTGAAATCCTTCATGCTTATCCAATTGTCTACCTTAAATTTAAGGCACTTAATTTATAATGCCATAAACAGGCTTTTCAAATGTGGAATTTGAAAATGTGTTCCCAGGTACCTAGGAATTCTAGGAATTGCAGTCCCAACATGTTGGAGTATACCAAATTGAGGAAGCTGCAAACATTGAAAGAATTAAGGGGTAATTTTATTGGGGTAACTTACTACTAGGAGTCCCCTCAAGCCTTATTATACTGGAGATTGATGTTTATGTAAGGGATGGATCAAAAATGCTATGAGAATACATCAAGACTGTTTATACTCTTAGAAGCCCAGCTAAAGCAAACAGGTACCTATATGCATAGCAGAGATACAGAAAGATGTTGGAGGTAGATGGTCACTTTAGTGACAATGGCAAAGACATCAATTCATACTCTATAGGAGAAGGCAGTTGGAAACTGCTCCTCTGTTTTACCTAAAAAAACTACACTCTGCCATTGTGACTGACAAAATTATGATGGATATTGGGCCCTTCAAATAGATGGTTATCAGCAGGGCTTTTTTTCTCATAGAATGCTCAGAATGGCGTTCCAGCACCTTTTTTTTTTTTGCAAAAAAAAAAAAAAAGCTTTTGCACAAGCTGTGCTGCTCCTTCTATTGGCTTTCGAAAGTCCACGAGTCATAAAAGAGCCAAGGTTGCCTACCCCTGGGCCTGTTGGCTTTTGAAAGCCAATAGTAATTGCTGCTGAGTGCACCAAAAGACCCAGCTGGCAAACATTGCATAGGCAAGTTGTCTGCAGCGAAGGTAGGAACTTTGCACCCCTCCCTGCTGCCCAACTGCACCATCTCAGCTAGGTAAGTAAGATATTATTTGCAAATAGGATGGCAATAAACAATTTAGGCTGCATTTACATCAGGGCAACCGTTTCAGAAATTGTACCACTTTTAGGACATGACAATATTCAAGTACCACCAGTGCTTAACAAGGTGTCAAAAACTTGATGACTAAAAAAAAGGGGGGTGTATTTTGGGTTTCATTAGGTAAGATTCAGTTATTGTTATACAAATGGCTAGTTTATAATGTTATAGAAAAGTAAAAAGTTGAGGTTCAATGTTAATGCTTCCTTCTACTCCTGCAACAGAGGAAATCAGAAGTCAGTGCCTTTTCTTTTTCCCTTCTCCCCCTCACTTTTACCTTTTTCTCTCACCCTTCGCTCTCAAAAGCCCACCCACTCACTCACACTTTGCTCACAAAAGCCTCCAGTTGCTCTCACTCACTCCTCCATCTCTTTCAAAGGCACCTCGTTCAGTCTCTCTCCCACTCACTGCATTTCTTTCAAAGGCCTCTTGCTCGCTCACTTACTGCCCCGTCGCTTCCAAATGCCATTTGCTCATTCACACACTCACTTACTGCCCCGATGCTTCCAAACACCATTAGGTCATTCACTTACTGCCCCATTGCTTCTAAATGCTTCCAAATGCTTCCAAACAACATTTGCTTATTCACTCACTCACTGCCCTGTCGCTTCTAAATGCTTCCAAACACCACTTGCTCGCTCACTCATTTACTGAGTTTGGAAGCAATGGGGCAGTAAGTGAATGAGTGTCAGGGCCGGAGGCCATCAGCTGTTTGGCACAGGAGATGCCGGGTGGCCCAATGCAGCGCTCTGTGACCGGGGCATCTTCAGCTGGTGTTAGGGATGGTGCTGGAGGCCTTCAGCTGTTCAGTGCCGGAGGCCGCTGCCATGAGGAACACAGCTCTGGGTCGGGGTTTGGAGCAGCTCTGGGTGGGGGCTCAGCATGGGCTGAGGCCTGGCAACTGCAGGGAGGGGAATCCCCATGGCAGCTGTGGGGAGGGGAATCCCCAGGGCCTGTGGCTCCAAGCCACAGAGGCAGGGTTGCAAAGGACGGGTGGCAATGCCGTAGCAAGAGGGGGTTCTTACAGACACTGGCATCACTCCCAGTGACAGCACCTCTGAGTTCCGGCACCTTTTTTTTTTTTTTAGAAAAAAGCACTGGCTATGACTATCATATTCTCTTGACAAAATTCTATCAGCCTGTGCCCTGCTTCATTTTGTACTCCAAAGCCAAACTTGCCTGTTATTCTGATTGTCTTTTGGCTTCCTACTTTAGCATTCCAATCCCCCATGATGATAAGGACATCATTTTTTGGTGTTAATTCTACAAAGTGCTGTAGGGTTTCATAGAACCGGTGGTTGGGGCATAGACTTGGACTACTGTGATATTGAAAGGTTTGCCTTGAATTCTCATTGAGATCATTCTGTCATTTTGGGGATTGTATCCCAGTATTGCTTTTCCTACTCTTTTATTGACTATGAAGGCTACTCCATTTCTTCTGAGGGATTCTTGCCCTCAGTAGTATACCTGATGGTCATCTGAATTAAATTCACCCATTCCTATCCATTTTAGTTCGCAGATTCCTAAGATGTCGATGTTCAGTCTTGTCATCTCTTGTTTAACCATGTCCAGCTTTCCTTGATTCATGGATCTTACATTCCAGGTTCCTATGGAGAAAAAAATCTTTACAGCATCGGACTTTCCTTTCACCACAAGGTGCATCCACAGCTGAGCGTCCTTTTGGCTTTGGGCCAGTCACTTCATTCTTTCTGGCACTAATACTAGCCCTCTGCTCTTCCCCAGTAGCATATTGGACACCTTCCGACCTGAGGGGCTCATCTTCCAGTGTCATATCTTTTTGCCTTTTGGTACTATCCATGTGGTTTTCATGGCAAAGATACTGGAGTGGGTTGCCATTTCCTTCTCCAATGGATCACATTTTGTCAGAACTCTCTGCTATGATCTGTCTGTCTTGGGTGGCCCTGCATGGCATAGCTCAGAGCTTCATTGAGGTATGCAAGCCCCTTCACTGTGACAAGGCAGTGATCCATAAAGGGGATCTGAAACTTACACAACCTCAATTATGGAACCATTCAAATTTGATGAAGCACCAACAGTAAGTCTGTCCATTACATCTATGATTTTTGAGCTATCTACATGACTACTTAGTTGTCATGTCATCTAGTCTCTCAAAAATGAGATAGGTAGGATGATAAGACTTCTGCTTAATTAATAAATCCACAGTTAATCTACAGTAATTCTTTAATATTTTTTTTCTTTGTATTTTTGGACTAGTCAATTTATAACTTTTATGAATTATATTGCAGAAAGCATACAATCGAAAACTAAACAAAACAAATTGCCTCCAACAATTAATTAAAATTTTAAAATGTCTAATAGATAATTTAATTAATTGTTAAACTATATCACCTTAAAATCACACAAAAGAAGAAACAAAATAAGAACTGTGATGTTAGATAAGCATAAATTGCTTAAATATATCACATATAAATTTAAATACAAAGTATCAATTTGACCAAAATGTCTATTCTTGTAAAATAAGATAAATTTATACCAAAGAAAATGTTGAATGTGATATTTGGATTAGCAGAAAAATACAGTCTTTCCAAAAGAGGATAAATCACACGTTTCTTGAATCTAATTCTTGATGCTCATACCTTCGCAGTCCCTCAGTGTAATTCTCTTAGCTGTTCCCCATACTCACTGAAACTAAAGTGTCTCAAAAAATTCCATAATTTTGTTTGTGTGTGTGTGTATGTGTGTGTGTGTGTGTGTATAAAGATTATATGTGTTAAAATGAATGTTTTACCAAATTTTTTATTTTTGTTTCAAATGATACCTATACTTAAAAAAGATTCAAATTTGGAAGAATGGCAGAAAGGCATTAATAAATTTATTTGGGCAGGGAAAAGACCGAGAGTAAAACTCAAGATAATGCAAGATATACATGAAAGAGGTGGTCTTAAATTGCCCAACTTTAAATTATATTATGAAGCTGTGGGTTTATCATCAATTAGTAATTGGTTTAATTTAACAGAAGGAAGATTATTGAATATTGAGGGACATGATTTATTATATGGTTGGCATGCATATTTATTGTATGATAAAAAGGTGGATAATATCTTTAAGACACATATGTTAAGGTATGCTCTGTTGCGAGTTTGGAAAAAATATTGATACAAGTTAAATTATAAAATACCAATTTGGGCAATACCTAAGCATGCAATAGAAAATATAAGTCTGGGATTTAAACATGATGTGACTACATATAAAGATATTCTTAGACTGGAGAGGAATGTATGGCAATTCAAGCCATTTAATATCTTAAAAGAAGGGAAAATAGTACAAACTTGGTTTCAGTATGGTCAGATACAAGCTAGATGGAAAGAAGATCAGAAAATTGGTATTACAACAACAGATGAAAATTTGGTAAAACAAATTAGAGATCAAAGTCAAGCGCATATAAGAGGGATATATAATGCATTGATAGAAATAGATTCAGAAACGGAACTTGTCAAAGATTGTATGATAAAATGGGCCCAGAATATTCAAGAGCCAATAACAATGGATGTTTGTGAAAAAAATTGGGTCAGAAATGTAAAATTTACTCAGGCTCAAAATTTAAGAGAGAATTTTTATAAAATGTTTTATAGGTGGCACTTAGATCCTAAAAAAATAAAATGTATGTATCCAAATTATCAGCCTAAATGCTGGAGGTGTGGTTGTGAGGATGCAACCTATTACCACATGTGGTGGACTTGTAAAAAAGTTAAAGTTTTTTGGATTAAAATTTGGTGGAATATGCAGAAGATATTTAAGAAAAAGATAAGGTTTACCCCACAGTTATTCTTATTGGGTATTATTACTGATTGTACTGTTATAGAAACTAAATTGATGTTGAATTTAATAACGGCAGCAAGACTTTTGATTTTGCAATATTGGAAGAAGGAGGAACTGCCTACTATAGAAGAGTGGACTTTAAAAGTTTCAAACTTGGCAGAAATGGCAAAAAGTTCAGCATACCTGAAACAGAGATATATTTTGGAATGGAGAAGATGGATTGAATATATTCAGAATAAATATGGGACTAAAAAATTTCACCTAGCATATGAATGAATATTAGAATTATAAGATGTACTATTATTTACCTATGTATAAGGGGAGTTAGTAAGGGACGCGGTGGCTCAGTGGGTTAGGACGCTGAGCTTGTCGATCAGAAGGTCAGCAGTTTGGCAGGTCGAATCCCGAGGGCCGCATAACAGAGTGAGCACCTGTTACTCGTCCCAGCTTCTGCCAACCTAGCAGTTCGAAAGCACGTAAAAATGCAAGTAGAAAAATAGGGACCACTACGGTGGGAAGGTAACAGCGTTCCGTGTGCCTTTGGCGTCTAGTCATGCTGGCCACATGACCACGGAGATGTCCTCGGACAAGCACTGGCTCTTCGGCTTTGAAACGGAGATGAGCACCGGCCCCTAGAGTTGGAAACGACTAGCACGCATGTGCGGGGGAACCTTTACCTTTACTAAGGGGAGTTAAAGTGTGATAGGATTTAAAGTGTATTCACAGTTGGTTAGCATATTTTAGTTTAAGCTTGTTAGAGGCAATACTCTGCTTTCAGCTCTGGGAAGTCGGGGGGAGGGTGAGAGGGTGGGGATGTGGGGGGAGGGGAGGGATGGAGTATACTCAAAATGTACTGTAAAACTTTTCAATAAAAATGATTATATGTGTTTGTGTGTATATGTATCTATATGTCTGTCTGTCTGTCTGTCTGTCTGTCTGTCTGTCTGTCTGTCTGTCTATCTATCTATCTATCTATCTATCTATCTATCTATCTATCTATCTATCTGTAAAGGTTTCCCCTATCCAATTATGTCCAACTCTAGGGGGAAGTGCTCATCTCTAAGGGAGCCAGTGTTGTCCAAAGATGTTTCCCCAGTCATGTAGCCAGCATGACATCATGCTGCAACACAGCATGTGGGCCAATACACCAAACATTGTTACCTTCCCACAGAACTAGTATCTAGTTATCTACTTGTATTTTCCCATTTTCAGACTGCTTGGTGGGCAGGAGATGGGGCGAGAACAGGAGCTCGCCCCATTGCATGGTGCTCAGGTCTCGAACTTGAACTGTCTTAACCACTGAGCCATCATTCCCCCATAGATATGTTTGTGTATGTGTTTGTGTGTTTTTATATATGTGTGTGTTTGTGTCTGTGTATCTCTGTGTGTCTGTGTCTCTATATGTGTCTCTATCTTGTGTGTGCAGATGTTTGACCTCCGAGCTTGTTGCTTGCCTCCTGGACATTTCTATTACCAAACTAGGTAACAACTTCAGTGGGGGTTACCTACCGGTAATTTGGTAATGAAAAATCTGGGAGCCAAGCAGCAAGCTCTGAGGGCAAACGTCTGTCTAAATCTAGAATCTGAGCTACAAATATTAATAAATGTTAATAAACTAATTTCAATCTCAAATCCAAAGTAAAACACTATTTTTAGGTATGCAACCATTGTGGCTCCATCATCAAATATTCTAATTCTATATTACTTTCATTGTAACTGTCAGAAATTCCAACTTCAAAGATATTTTTTGAGTTTCTGATGTAGATATGAAATATACTTGATTTGAAAAGTAGGCTTCATCAGAAATAAAAGGATCTCAGTTTTCTTTGAAGCAGCAAAATATCTGGTCCACATGGAGCTATCAAAATATGTTTTAGTTGATTACACTGTTCACCTAATTGTGTATTAGGAAAATAAAAACAAAACAAATTACATATCACAGCCTATCTGAAGTCATTGAAATTCCTTAAAATAATCATTACAAAGTGATTGATTTAAAGTTTCTGTACCAGACTCTGTTAATTTATCCCAATACAATATCATCCTACCTATTTTTAAAGCAGAATTTGTTCACAAAGTTTTAAATATTCATGGGACCACCAGCCAGAATAAAAATGTATTCTTTATTTAATAGGAATTTAGCATATAAGTAAAATACTAAGATTGCCCCCAAATACCACAACTATAATGAAGTTAAACTAAGCAATCCATAAAAATACAAAATATTTTTAAAAACAGAAAAAAGGGAGCTGAATACAAACAAATAAAACTCTACCTTATATATTAATCTTATATACTGTATAGGCACTGGTTTACAAAAAATATCATATAATATTGTTGTAAAATACAAATATCTATGCTGCAAAAAATTATGTTGCTTCATTCACTGATTAGTGGAAATACCATCTTTTCTAGGACAGATAAGTTAAATATTTCCAAAAGCCAATCTGTCAGAATCCATTTATATCACATTTCATAAATGCATGGGTAGAATATTGTGTTTATTCTGGGGATTCTGCCATCTCTCCGAGGGGGGGAGAGGATGGTTACTCAGATTGCAGTAGGCTGTGTTTCAAAGACCAAGGACACTTTTGATCTGGGGGGGGGAACAGGGGGAGAGAGAGATCTGGGCTGCATCTCCATTTGCAACTGAAAAGGAAGAAGCAATAACAATAAACACAAGGAGAGTTTCCTTTCCCACGGAAGGGCCTGACACCTAAGTAAATGATGTGAGCCCGACCAAATGGATGAGGGGAGGGGGCTGAAATGGGAATGCTTTATATAGGATTAAAATGTAACTCTGTTAGATCCCATCTTGTATTGCCACAATCGATCTCATCCTAGTAAACTTTTCCTTTTGGACAAACTTGCATCCAAGAGTTCTTATTTCCTAAGATGTGGAGTGAGGTGGGTCCTGACACAATCCATTAATAACTGGAATAACAGCACTTTTCAATTGCTCAATATTATTCTTTTAACTATGATAAAATACACGGTACAATCATAATTCCTCACAAACAATCAGATTCAAAAGCTTTGGTGTATAATTCAACATCACAATATTATCTTAAACAGTTAAGATATACATACATTAAATAACTTATAATAACATCTATACATTAAAATATTTTATTCCACAACAGTGGCAGATAGTCATGGGACTATATCCTTTGGATCAATGTAATTTTTATATATATATATATATATATATATATATATATATATATATATATATATATATATATATATATATATATATATATCTTCAACAGGGAAATTTGATTCCAAGTCAGTTTTTTGGTTCAGATTTTATATATCTTGGGTTCACTTTCAAAGTATGTTTAAATTTATGATAAAGTTGCAGATTTAACTTCTGTCATGGATTCCATCAAATAAGAAAGCATCTCAGGTGCTTTGGAAATGTCCAAAGTATCAGAGTTATACAGAGCTGTTAAAGCATGTTTGAATTAGATTGAAAAATATTGCCACTTAAGCAGACCAAAATTCTGCCATATTTTCAAAGCTCAACTTATGTCCTAACATAGCCAAAGATTTTTTGCAGCCTTCACTCTTGGAAATAAGGCATATTTTCTTCTACAAGCTGTTCTAAAACTGTTATGTGTTAGTATTTTGACATTTACACTGAGCAGCTTATATCCTGATTTGTTTTCCTTTCCTTTTATTTTGAATTTATCTAAAGGAACGTGAGATTGTTCTTCACCAGTCTCAGCACATTTTAAGTTTACATTTTCCTGACATCATGTCTAATAGTTTTATACAAGCTGACAAAGTGCCATGTATGTTGCTTTATTAATCTTTCGTTGATATCCTTCCCAATGAAATTCTACAGTTTTGAGGATTCCTACAAAAAACATCCTGAACTGTCCTAGATCAATTTATTTTCCTCTTCAGTTATGTGAGTTTCACGTAATTTTCTGCCTTTCTTTTTCTTTCAGCTTGTTCTCTTTTTCACCTTTGTTTCCAGGGAATATAGAATATATTTTAGGGAATATAGAATAGCAGCTTTAAAATGATACATTTTTGTGAATAATATTACTTTCAGTTTTGATTAACATGATTGCTCTTCTCATAATTTTCTTAACTTTTTGTTACTTATATGTAAGAGTATAGGTCTATACATATGTTGTATGTAGTATGTTTGAATGTGTGTTATGTATGTGTACACTTTGAGAGCAACTCAATTTCATTTTTAATGTCTGCCGTTGTGCCCACAATAAAAAAATTACAATAAGAGTTATCTAATCTAATCTAAGAAGGGATGCGGTGGCTCAGTGGGTTAGGACGCTGAGCTTGTAGATCAGAAGGTCGGCAGTTTGGCGGGTTGAATCCCGAGTGCCACATAACAGAGAGAGCGCCTGTTACTCGTCCCAGCTTCTGCCAACCTAGCAGTTCAAAACACGTAAAAATGCAAGTAGAAAAATAGGGACCACTACGGTGGGAAGGTAACAGTGTTCCGTGCGCCTTTGGCGTCTAGTCATGCCGGCCACATGACCACGGAGACGTCCTCGGACAAGCGCTGGCTCTTTGGCTTTGAAACGGAGATGAGCACCAGCCCCTAGAGTCAGAAACGACTAGCACACATGTGCGGGGGAACCTTTACCTTTAATCTAATCTAATCTACTAGAAGTATCTCATAGCATTTTTAAAAAGTTCCCTATTTTAAGTCACTGGGGTATCGTAGACTGAACCTGTCATATATAAAACATTCTTGCAAAATGGAGGTTTTACCTAATTTACTCTTTGTATTCACTTTATTTTGTTAACCGAATACTTTTCAATACTATTTCAAGTAGCTATTTAATTTACTAATGCCTTCAGTTCTTTGTTCTTATTTTAGTTTCACATTTACTAGAAAAGATTCAGTTGGTTAATTCTGTTTCTCTATTCAGTTAGCCAGACTTCTTGATTTCACTGATAAATTCACAATAAATACAAGAAATCAACAAGAATTACTGAATAATTTATTAGTTCCATAATTGTTATGAAATCATTTATCAATCAAAAGGTTTAGAAGATGAGAATAAAATAAAACAATTTTTTCTCATATGTTTTATTGTTAAGTCTTTATTTACAACTTCGGGTTGTTGTTTTTTTATAAAACCTATATTTTTAAGGCAGGGACGCGGTGGCTCAGTGGGTTAGGACACTGAGCTTGTCGATCAGAAGGTCGGCAGTGTGGCAGGTCAAATCCCGAGTACCGTGTAACAGAGTGAGCACCTGTTACTCATCCCAGCTTCTGCCAACCTAGCAGTTCCAAAGCACGTAAAAATGCAAGTAGAAAAATAGGGACCACTACGGTGGGAAGGTAACAGCGTTCCGTGAGCCTTTGGTGTCTAGTTATGCTGGCCACATGACCACAGAGACGTCCTCAGACAAGCACTGGTTCTTTGGCTTTAAAACGGAGATGAGCACCAGCCCCTAGAGTTGGAAACAACTAGCACGCATGTGCGTGGGAACCTTTACCTTTACCTTATATTTTTAAGAGAAGTTAGCTCCACTAATGAAGCTGAAACTGGGTCAAGGTATGATCTATTGAACATTCAAACTGACTTTACTAAGGATTGTGGTACTACTGACTATAAATACAAATTTAAAATTATTTCTAAGAATTAAATAGAGTCAAGTTGTTTACATACCACAACATAATGTAGTTACAACCAACAACATAAATTAGTTTGGTATAATGGTTCAGGTGTTAGCCTAGAAACCACTCCTTCCTTAAGTATGAATGACTTTGGGACACTCACTCTCAGCCCTGCTCACCTCACATGGTAGTTGTGGCGGGGGGCAGGAGGAAGGGATACTATGTATGTTCAGTTCCTTCAGTTTACTTATAAAGTAATAAGGGTGGGATAAAAAATCAAATTAAGAAAGTAATAAAATAATCACTTCCTATTTACCTCAGATTATTGATGTATCTGCCTTAAATTTCTTCCCTGAGTATCTCATTTTACTACCCTCCTTCCTTATTCCCCCCCCAACATACACATCTTACATATCTTAAAAAGTGCCTGCAGCCAAGAATAGCTTATACCCATGGTGGCAAACCTATGCCATGCGTGCCAGAGGTGGCATGCAGAGCCATCCCTGTGGGCATGCACACCATTACCTCAGAGGGAGGTGGGGCTGGGCTGCTCCCCTCCCTCTTTCTACGTGCGCCAGCACTTTCGCTCTCTTTCTCTGCACTGGGAATCAGGGAGCAGCTGCAAGAACTGGGCAGGGAGAGGTGAGAATCCAGAAGCAGTGCAGAGAAAGAGGTGTCAAGACAAGCTCAAGGGCCAGGGAGGGAATGGAGAAAAAGATTGCTGCGGCCATGATCTCCCTTCTGCTGGCCACTAGGAAGTCTGGCAACATGGTTTGGCATGGCTACACCAGGAAACTCCAGTGCCTAGGACTTGCAAGTGAGTTTTGACATTCCCCAGGCAGCAGTGGCAGGGCGATCCATGTGGCGGGGGGGAGGAAAATGGAAGCACGGTGATCCATGTGGCGGGTGGGGGGAAATGGTGGCAGTGGCAGGGCGATCCATGCGGCGGGTGAGGGGTAAACCTGCCCGACTTGTTCCATGGCCACTTTCGGTCAAGCTGCATTGCTGCAGCACTGAGCCCAATACGTGAGGTGGCAAACAGCTGTGCCACCCTGAAAACAACCATTTGATGGCAATGATACATGAGGCAGCAAATGGATGGTTTTGTCATGGCGCAGCTGTTTGCCGCCTCGCGTATTGTGCCCAATGCTGCTGCAATGCAGCCGTGGAACAAGTGGGGATGGTTTCCCCCCCACCTGCCACACAGATTTACCTGCCATCACCATTGTTTCCCCCCCACCTGCTGCATGGATTGCCCTGTTGCCATCCCACGGTCTCCAGTCCATTGCCGGCCTGCCAGGCACGCCAAGCTCGAGCCTCGGGCAGATGGAGACTGGAGGGCAGTGAGAACCATGGCTGCCTGGCTCCTCCAACTGAAGGTGGGCACTCCCGATGTCTGCGGGGGAAGAAGCCATGAGGAGGCTCCATGCCCAGTCCAGACGAGCCCCAACATGACACAGAAAGCAAGGCAGCAGCCCCATGTACATCCCTGTGCACAAGTGCACCCCTGCCCTGCCAGGCAAGCAAAGCCATGGTATCTGCGGCAGAAGAGCACAGGTGGGCAGCCGCAGTTCTTGCTCCCCTCAGGCCTCCATTCATCTGAGACCTGAGCTTGGCATGCCCGCCTGGCCGTTGACGGGCTGGAGAGCAGTAGGTGGGGGTGGGCACTCCTGATTTCCACAGGGGAAGAAGCCATGAGGAGACTCCGTGCCCAGTCCAACCCAGTCCCAGCACGGCACGGAAAGTGAGGCAGCAGCCCCAAGTGCATCCCCGTGCCAGGAAAGTGGAACCATGGCATCTGCAGCAGAAGAGCGCACATGGGCAGCATAAGGCATGAGGAGCCAGCACAGCCCCTCCCCACTCTCCTCCTTTCTTCCTCGGAAGAGCTGTAGGGCTCAAGAGCCTCCCCTCATGCCCCCCCACCCCCCACAGTGAAGAAAACCATCACAAGACACTCTTCTGCTTTAACTTTTTTTCCTTGTCGCTTTTTGGAGTTTTCATCCTGCTTTCATGAGACAGTAGCATTTGGGAGAGGGTGTAGCTGCCCCCTTTCCCCCAAGCCATCAGCTGAGCAAGACGCCCACCTGCCCACTGCCCCATCCACCAGAGACCCCCTGGATCTCCCCCAACCCTGCCCGGCCCCCACAGGCATCCCTCCCCAGGAGCAACATCGAGCTGGCCACGTCCACCTGGCCACGCCCACCAGTCTGCCATGACCACCCAGTGGCCCATGCCCCACCCAGCAGGCACCCAGCACCCGGTGATACATAAGTGGGTTTTGGGTTCCAGTTTGGGCACTCGATCTCTAAAAGGCTCGCCACCACTGGCTTTTACCATCACAGGTTAGATTTTAATGCACAAGAAAACCCTTTGGTTTTGTTATAAATGACTAATACAACTATAGTTCTGTTTCTATTGTTATATGTCCTGAGGATAATGGTCTTCAATTGAGTATTAATCCATTTATTTATATCTCCCCTACACTATACACCTATCCAAGTCATTGATAAAAATATCCCATGCTTTTTGCAACCTATTACAGACTGCTTTTAAAACCTATTAAGAGATAGATGATATGCCAGAAATAGAAAACCTTTTTGTGTTCACAGAACTAGTTTCTCAATTCAACCATTGTTTGTTTTTGTTTCCTTGGTGTTACTCACAGTTAAATATTGCATTAAATAATTACATGATTTGGGCAAAAAAGAATTTGACATAATCACCAGCAAATATATTAATATTCTAATTTTGCAGCTTGCTTAGAATGTACATGATGTTACATTTGTAAATTAATTATGCAGCAGTTCATCTTTTGTGTATTAAGCACCTTTTCAAATAACGAGCAGAGGGAGAAAACAAGGAGAAATCCACATTATCTGAAAAATTCATTTCACTGCAGCGTTCTTTGATCTGCTTAATATGTGCTATGCATTTATTAACTCTTCATTATATTTTCATGATTATATTCTATGTGTCGCTGAGGCAAAGCCAACTTCCTTGAGGCAAACATTTGAAATGTAAGGAGGTCAATTTCTATAAACATAATCAATCTTATGCATGAAATTTTAATAGCAAGAAAAAAAAACCTCTGAAGCAGCATAAATTTCAGGCTCCTTAGTCATTGCTAACTAGCCCATTCAATTTGTGGGGTGAAATAATTACAGGCTGTTAATGGGGCTTCGTGGTCACATAGATTTCATGTAGCTTCAGATTACATTTGATTACCATAATATATGGGTTATTGCAGTACCATGTGCAGGTTGAAATTAGCTTTTTATAATAGGGATGATATTATTGAATAAATTTAAGAATCATAAGTCTGATTGTAAAATATTTGCTATCTGTCATGTCTGTTTTCTAGATATTTTTATGGCTCCAAATTGTCTTGTTTCTTATCTCATTCCATTTCATTGTTGTCCATTCCTTTTTTTTAGTTCAATGTCTTTGCCTTCAGATATGTTGTCATGTGATAGTGATTCTATTAGATTCACTGTGAGAATTCTAATTGGCTGGATTGTTGATATTATTGATCCTCCCCCCCTCCGCCCCACAACAGAATAAAGTTCTGATAGACTGATATTATTGATCCAAGAAGCATAGTTGGATTTATTCATACCTGTTGTTATGATGACTGTACTTTGAAACTGACTTCATTTCCTAGCTACATCTGTTTTATTACACTGAATTACAAAACACTATGCTTCTTCAATTAACCCTAAAAACATCCCTTGGGTGGAATTTTCTATGCTATATAAAGGAGAGAGCAATTAATATCTAGATGAATATCTATGAATATCTAGATCCGTACCAATCGGGTTTCAGACCGGGGCACAGCACGGAGACGGCATTGGTCGCGCTGGTGAATGATCTCTGGCGGGCCCGAGATAGAGGTTATTCTTCTGTCCTGGTCCTATTAGATCTATCAGCGGCTTTTGATACCATCGACCATGGTATCTTACTGCGTCGTCTTGAGGGGCTGGGAGTGGGAGGCACCGTTCTGCGTTGGTTCTCCTCCTACCTCTCGGACCGTTCGCAGACGGTGTTGGCAGGAGGGCAGAGGTCAAGCCCTAGGCCTCTTAATTGTGGAGTGCCTCAGGGTTCGGTGCTCTCGCCCCTCCTGTTCAACATCTATATGAAGCCGCTGGGAGAGATCATCCGTAGCTTCGGGGTGAAATATCATCAATATGCTGATGATACCCAGCTATTCATCTCCACCCCGAACCAACCCAGTGATGCCCTCGATGTGATGTCCCGTTGTCTGGAAGCGGTACAGATTTGGATGGGAGAAAACAGGCTTCGACTCAACCCGGCCAAGACTGAGTGGCTGTACATACCGTCATCTCGTTTAGTCCAAGAGGTTCCATCTCTGACTATAGGAGGAGAGATGTTACCTCCCATTGATAAAGCACGCAATCTGGGCGTCCTCCTAGATTCACGACTCAGTTTTGAAGATCACATGGGAACCGTGGCTAGGGGGGCATTTGCCCAGATTCGTCTTATATACCAATTACGCCCCTTTTTGGACCGAGATGCCCTACGTACAGTCACCCACGCACTCGTTACCTCCCGTATTGATTACTGTAATGCTCTCTACATGGGGCTGCCCTTAAAGACCACCCGGAGGCTTCAGCTGGTGCAGAATGCAGCTGCGCGGGTTGTGATGGGAGCTTCCCGATACTCCCATATTACACCCCTCCTGCGGGAGCTGCATTGGCTACCAGTTGCCCTCCGGGTGAGATTTAAGGTGCTGGTACTTACCTTTAAAGCCCTACATGGCTTAGGTCCGGGATACTTGCAGGACCATCTGCTGCCGGGAACAAATTCCCATCGTCCAGTACGCTCACACAGAGAAGGCCTCCTCAGGGTACCGTCAGCTAGGCAATGTCGGCTGGCGACCCCCAGGGGGAGGGCCTTCTCTGTGGGAGCACCAACCCTATGGAATCAGCTCCCCCCTGAGCTTCGGATAGCCCAAAACCTCCAATCCTTTCGCCGCGGCCTCAAAACACACCTGTTCCACCAAGCTGACCTAGACTGACAGGCATCTTAATTAATTTATATTTAGTATTTTTAATTCATTTTTAAATTCTCTAATTTTTTATTGCACTGATGTTCTCAATTTCATTTATCTTGATTTATGCACTTATTATATGTTTTATTGTGAGCCGCCCTGAGTCCTTCAGGAGATAGGGCGGGATATAAATCCCATCAATAAATAAATAAATAAATAATATAGGAGCTTCCAGCAGAATATAGCATTATTTTTATATACATATATACATACACATATATGTATATGAGCAATGAACAAGGACATACATTGAAGTTTGCAACTAAGATTGTTGGACAAGAAGACACAAAAACAGACAGGAAAATTGAATCCTGGGAAACAGGTCCCTTGTCAGTCAACAGAAGTGCTGATTTACCACCAGCTTATCAAGTACGTGGGAGATGAGAGGTTGGCAGCACAAGGAAACAACAGCCAATGACTTAATAGCCAGCCATCAACATCCCAATCAACAACTAACACACATAACCAGGCACCATATAAATACCACACACAGATCGCCCAAAGTACACACTCTGCTAGAGACAAATTCACTGAGAATGGGCTCCAGCATGAGTCCAAAAGCTTGGAAGACTAAACCTATATATATACAGAAAGGCCAAAGCAGGAAAGAAAGAGTTAATTAGCAAGGTGCATTCAAAAAGCCTTGAGAAATTCTATATATATATATATATATATATATATATATATATATATATATATATATATATATATATATATATATATATATATATACTGTATACACACACACACACACACACACACATATCTTTCCTTTAGAAGTTAAAGTCAGTATTTATAGCACACCCATCAAAATTAAGAGATAAATATCAAAGCTCTTTAAAAAAATGATATTTATCAATACATATTCCAAACCAGAAATTCACAGATTTAGATTGGGAATTCAATTTTGGAAAATTGGAAAATTATTTATTTGTGACACAGTACTAAATGTGTAGGTAATCCCATTCAGTTTTGATGTTTTCTTCCAACAAATCTGAACCAAACCTTCCATATACTCTTCAAGGACAGCCCCTTGTAGAGCACACTGCAATAGTCCAATACTAATACGCTATATGTGGGGTTGCCTTTGAAAACTGCAAAGGATTTGGATCTTCGAAACAATGATTGTATGAGCAACACCATTCACTAGTTTGTTTACAGCTCCAGTTTAAGGTGTTCTGATTGCCTTCAAATAAAAACTAAAGATTTTTCTTCTTTAGACAGGTATTTAACTTTACTGTGGCTTAACTTTATTTACTGGCTCCAACATTTCATCCTTTCTGTGTTCATCTTTATCATTCCTTTTACCCTGTAGCAAATGTGTTTTCATTATTTCTGGAAGTATTTATGCTTTTATGGACTGCAAATTATGTTAAGCAGCTCATTGGAAGGAAAAATAAGCGTATACATCTTAGATCAATAATAGCAATCATTTATTAGATTTTTCTAGAAATAATGCCTCTGTGGAAGTAATGCATTATTGATATACCTAGAACTAATGTTAGATGATTATTATTTTTTTTAAAAAAAAAGAACAAGAAACAAGGAAAAAGATTGTATTTGCCATACATCTAAGGATAGGTAAACTCAGCTGAGATGCTTTTCCTAAATACCAGTAGTTCTTGACTTATGTTCATTTAATGACTGAAGTTACAACAGCAGTGAAAAAAGTGACCTATGACCATTTTCACACAATAAAAATTCAGATGCCTGGCATATTTATGATGATTGCAGTGGCCTGGGTCATGTGATCAGCTTTTGCGACCTTCGGAGAAGGAAAGTCAGTGAGGAAACCAGAGTCACTTAACAATCATGTTACTAACTTAACAACTGTGGCAAGAAAGGTTATAAAAATGGAGCAACACTCCGTTAATAACTGTCTCACTTAGCAACAGAAATTTTGGGCTCAGTTGTGGTTGTAAGTTGAGGATACCTCTCTGATCTCTGATACAGGTAGCCCTCACTTACTGACCAAATTGGGAACAGAAACTCTGTCACTAAGCAACAGCATTGTTAAGTGAAATATTATGCAACTTCAACAAATTTACATTGGAAGCTGACTGAAGGTTGTATGGCAATTATATTACTGTGGAATGCTGTGACTGTTTTAAATCCATGCCAGTTGCAAACTGTCCAAATGGTGATCAGGTAATCCCAGGGATGCTGAAATGGCTGCAAGTAGGTCATAAACCTACTTTTTCAGTGCTGTCTTAACTTTGAAGCATCACTCAACAAAGCAGTCAGTAAGTGAGGACTACCTGTACATGCACAAGCATCAGTAGGACTGCAATACACCAGGTTTCCATTAACAGCACCAGTATTTGGCCATACTTCAGAAGCCCCCATCTAGTCACAAGAAACTTCACAGGTACAAGCCAGAAAAAGGAGCACGGTTGTACTACAATGATGATAATCCTGGGTCAGCATTATCCTGTAGACAAGGAAGACTGCAAACTGTCCCCAGCTGACTCAGATGGTCATTATTCCAAGGAGCAGGTGGGGAAAAAAAATCTTTTCCTGCAAGATTCAGACGAAAATTATGATTTTATACATCAATTAATAAGCATTAGCAATTCCCAACCTTGCTTCATCTAATTATAAGGATTTTGAAGATAATAGAACAAAATGTAGATTTCTGTAATCCATACTGTTCATCTCATTAGCACTTAATCTGTTCTCGATCCCCTGATTTAATTGCAAATGTTTGGTTCAGTGAAACTAATATCTTTCTTGGCATCGCTGTTTTGTTAAAATCAACCCAACTTGGGGAAAGGTATAGATTACCAATAAAGGTTTATCCTTTTTGTAATTACTCTAAAGCTCTGCACAATCAAACAAGAGGCGCTATGATGCTAACTAAATGAGACGATAAAGGATTCTGAAAAGCCATATATCGTGATGAACCAATTCCAGTGGCTTGTCCCTAGAGTCACTTGGCTAGATTTCAAAGGGGGAACTTTCGAGCCATGAGAAGCTTACTTATTTAATGTAAGACTGCAGAAATGTGTCAAAAGACAGGCATCAGCAACTACCGTCTGAGGTTGCATCTCTGCAGCCTAAGCAGCTTGCACATAGCTTCACAGCTGTGGATGCTAATATCTCCCTTTGGAGAACTTGCTTATAAATCAGCTAAGCAAAAATTGATCATCCTACGTGCTGAAGCTCGTATTTTTAATTGCTGTTCATGGCATTAGTAAATCTTGTAAGACTTTTTGGATGTACAAGATTGCTCATAATTTGCAAGTTGCTAGCCTGAACAAGTACAGTTGCTGAATTAATACAGCCATCCAAATAATCTATAGTAAAAAAAATATATACTGCTGAGAAATTCTGAAAACAAGAAGTTGCACCCATGGCAAAATTCATGGTCTCTGGGAATCTTTCTGCAATCCTTTAACTGGGCAACTGTAGTAACACAATCTAGGGAACATGGATGCAATATGCACACCATCATCACTCACATCAGCAAAGCCAACGATACAGGTAGTCCTTGACTTATGACTACAACTGAGCCCAAAATTTCTGTTGTTAAGTGAGATATTTGTTAAGTGAGTTTTGCCCCATTTTACGACCCGTCTTGCCACAGTTGTTAAGTGAATCACTGCAGTTGATAAGTTAGTAACCTGGCTGTTAAGTGAATCTGGTTTCCCCATTGACTTTGCTTGTCAGAAGGTTGCAAAACCTGATCACAGGACCTTGGGATACAACAACGGTGATAATAATGAACCCGTTGCCAAGCATCTGAATTTTGATCACATGATCATGGGGATATTTCAAAAGTCGTAACTGTGAAAAACAATCATAAGTCATTTTTTTCAGTGTTGTTGTAACTTTGAACGGTTACTAAATAAACTGTTGTAAGTCAGGGACTGCCTGTATTTGTTTTTTTAACGGCCCTGGGGTTTTTTTTGGTAGAGTGGGTTTGCTTTGTTTAGGATATATACTCAAAATTTAGATGATCATTTTATTATGTGTATTGCCTCAAAATGGTGGGGGATTTATACTAAAACTTTACATGACCATTCTATTGTGTGTATTGACTCAAAAGGGTGAAAACCATATTGCCCATTTTGGAGAATTCTTATTGGAGAGGGCTTCAAGGGTCTCAGAAAAAGGTTGACATTCAAGTGTGATTATTATTATTTTTTGCCTTGTGGGAAGCAACCTTTGAAACTTTTATGAAACAAGGTTGCCTTCCTGATTTTAAAGAAATAGGCCACTGCTTCCCTTCTCCTCAACTGAGAGAGGCTTCAAAGCAGCCCAAAGATAGCAATAGCACTTAGACTTATATACGGCTTCACAATGCTTTACAGCCATGTCTAAGCAGTTTACAGAGTCAGCCTGTTGCCCCCAACAATCTGGATCCTCATTTTACTGACCTCAAAAGGATGGAAGGCTGAGTCAACCTTGAGCCAGTGAGAATCGAACTGCCAAACTGCTGGCAGCCGGCAGTCAGCAGAAGTAGCCTGCAGTACTGCATTCTAACCACTGTGCCGCTGCAACACAAGGGCTCTTGATCTTCAGCGATCTTCAACAAGCAAATTGTTTCACTTTGTCACTTCACTGAGGTACATCACAGCGACCTCACACGCCCATAGATTGTAATAAAAAATATCATTTCCTAGAAAAGTGTGGATGCTGCTGCCATTATAGAACAAATATTTTATAGACAATTCTCCCTAATATAATAATATCAGAAACAGGGCTCTGACATCCTTTGGGGGGAAAAATAATCACAGGGATTTCAACATTCACCTTTATAAAGCAGCAGAACAAAGGCAAAGCAATCTAAATAATACTGGAATATTTTTAAAGTGTTAGAAATGGGAGAAACATTTCAACACTGACTAAAATGAACATCGGGTAAAAGGTTTCAGCTCGGCTGTTCTGCATAGTCCAATTGCCCGTATCAATATGAATTGCAGGCTTATCAAATGTAAATTAACCTACTTGCTAAAGCTTTGCAGGGTGGGGGAATGAAATATTTTGAAAATTTCATCTCAAAGCCAGACACGTATTTTAGAGAGGTGCTTTACAGAATTGTCCCTTTGTGCTATTAAATTGTTCTATAAAAGAAAAGGGTGTCAGTGTAGTTAGTGGTGAAATGTATTTGAAGCTAGCAAATACGGATCAGGTTTTCACAGCCCAGAAAGAAGTGAGAAGAAACTCCACAAACAAAAATAAAACCTTTTAGCTCATAACAAAGAAAGGGAAATATGAATTCCAATATTTTCAAGTTAACAATATTATTGAACATGTTAATGCTCTGAGATAACAGCCTGGAAGCCATAGGAAAACAAAACACATTGGGTTATCAAAAGACAAAGTGTGAAAGTGTAGTTCTAAAATATCACTTCAGGATCAAAATAAGCTTGAATAGGAAGTTAGTAGGACCAGCATCTTGAATTGCACCCGGAAGCTCATAAAAAAACAATGCATTTGCAGCAGCAAAGATGTTACATGAGATGTCAAAGCATATCCCAACTTTTCACATGCTGCATTTTGGGCCAGCTGTAGATTCCCAAGAAACTGCAGCTTCCAGAAGATCTAGGATAGCCTCATGTGAAGTCCCTTGTAATAGTCCATGTGCAAAGTGATTAATAGTCCTTGTGCAAAGTGGATTGTAAGATGGTACACACTCTCTCCAGAAACAAGAACAATTAACATGCATTGGACGCCAAAGAATTGAGTCCTTTGAACTGTGGTGCTGGAGAAGACTCCTGTGAGTCCCTTGGACTGCAAGACAATCAAACCGGTCAGTCCTAGAGGAGATCAACCCTGACTGCTCTTTCGAAGGCCAGATCCCGAAGCTAAAACTCAAATACTTTGGCCACCTAATGAGAAGGAAGGACTCACGGGAGAAGAGCCTAATGCTGGGAAAGATTGAGGGCAGTAGAAGAAGGGGACAACAGAGAATGAGGTGGCTGGATGGAGTCACTGAAGCAGTAGGCGTGAGCTTAAATCGACTCCAGAAGATGGTAGAGGACAGGAAGGCCTGGAGGAATGTTGTCCAAAGGGTCGCGATGGGTCGGACATGACTTCGCAGCAAAGGACAGATCTGAGTGAATGCCCTCCTGGCTACAGCTGCCACCTGCTCTTCAAGATCAAGAAAATCCCCAAATTGCAAGTAGTTCTGTCAGGGAGAATTACTGATGGAAAAATCTATAAAACTGGAAGAACAGAAATATATAGCCACCCAATTTCTTCAGTGTTGAACTTAAGCTTGTTCCTACCCATTCAAACTCCAATAGTGTCTAGGCACTGGAGTTATACTATCATTTGATAGTTCAGAGTCAAGTTATACATCAATAATATATTGTGCATATATTGTGGATATCTGGCCCATCTAACCAATGACCATACCCAGCATCTTCAGGTAGATATTAAACAAGAAGGCAAGATCATTAACCCTTTAGAGTATCCCACTAATCAGGGACTTTGATCTGGAACCTGTTTCTTCTGTTAATACTCATGGTAGCCAGCCACAGAGAAAGAAGCAGAACCATGATACAGATACCACCCCACTTGCATTCCCTATATCAGCATAGAAGGATGTCATTATTAATGGTATAAAAAGACATTGAGAGAGACCCAGAATAATTGCCCTACCCGAGTCTCAGCTTCACCAGAGGTCATCAACGAATGTAGTTAACCTTCCCAAGTAAACCAAATAGGATACATGACTAGATGCACTAATTCCATTACATAATAATAATAGAGTTGGAAGGGACCTTGGAGGTCTTCTAGTCTAAACTCCTGCTCAGGCAGGAAACCCTATATAATTTCAGACAAATGGTTGTCCAGTATCCTTTTAAAAACTTTCAGTATTAGAGCATTCACAACTTCTGAAGGCAAGCTGTTCCACTGATTAATTGTTCTGTCAGGAACTTTCTCCTTAGTTCTAGGTTGCTTCTCTCTTTGGTTGGTTTCCATCCATTGCTTCTTGTCCTGCCTTCAGGTGCTTTGGAAAATAGCTTGAATCCCTCTTCTTTGTGGCAGCCCCTGAGATATTGGGACATTGCTATCATGTCCCCCCACCCTTGTCCTTCTCTTCATTAAACTAGACATACCCAATTCCAGCAACCATTCTTTATACGTTTTAGCATCCAGTCCCCTAATCATATTTGTTGCTCTTCTCTGTACTTTTTCTAGAGTCTCAACATTTTTTTTTACATTGTGGTGACGAAAACTGGATGCAGTATTCCAAGTGTGGCCTTACCAAGGTATTATAAAGTGGTATTAACACTTCATGTGATCTGTTAATGCAGCCTAGCACTGAGTTGTCTTTTTTGGCAGCTGCAGCACACTGCTAGCTCATAGTTAAGTGATTATCTACTAGGACTCCAAGATCCCATTGTATTATGAGTGTCAAACCTGGCCCCAGAATGACAGAGAAGAATCCAGCCAAAGTTCAGTTCTTTATCTGCTTATACCACATAGACCAAATTTTGCCAGATTAAAACTATACTACTCTATCCCTAAGAAATATATCCTCAGAAATTCTAGGGAGTGACTATCCTAAATCTCTTCCTCTGTCTCCAATCTAGCTTCGGGCTGTGTTGTCTTTTGTTTCACAACCCACCCACCCTGCTGCCCTGCTTGGAATGTGCTTTCTCTTTCCAGGGAAACTGTTTCTTCTCCACACCACCTCCCCATTCATAGACAAAATCCATCACAGTAAGGCTAAGTCAACAGAATTTTGCAAGTCTGAAAATGCAAGTCTCCCACCATCACTTTTAACAATCTGATGCATTATGGTTGATGCTTTTTAAGTTTCTTTTTTGCATACTACATAGTCTGAGCTCCTCCCCTTTGCAGGGGGGCAGAGGTCAACCTCGAGGTCTCTCATTTGTGGAGTTCCTCAGGGGTCGGTCCTCTCGCCTCTCCTGTTTAACATCTACATGAAACCGCTGGGTGAGATCATTCGTGGTTTTGGAGTTGGGTATCATCAGTATGCCGATGATACCCAGCTTTTTATTTCGACCCCAAACCACCCCAGTGATGCCCTCGACGTGATGTCCCGTTGCCTGGAGGCGGTTCGGGTCTGGATGGGGAGGAACAGACTTCAACTCAACCCTGACAAGACTGAGTGGCTGTGCATACCGGCATCCCGGGATATTGAGAACATCCCATCTCTTTCCATGGGGGGTGAACTATTACCCCCCGTAGATAGGGCTCACAACCTGGGAGTCCTTCTAGATTCACGGCTCACTCTGGAAGACCATATAGTAGCTGTGACTAGGGGGGCCTTCGCCCAGGTTCGCCTTGTGCGCCAGACCTAGACCGGGATGCTTTATGTACGGTCACTCACGCGCTCGTGACCTCTTGTCTGGACTACTGCAATGCTCTCTACATGGGGCTGCCCTTGAGGACCACTCGGAGGCTCCAACTGCTACAGAATGCAGCCGCGAGAGTTGTGTTGGGAGTCTCCCGATACTCCCATGTTACACCTCTGCTCCGTGAGCTTCATTGGTTACCAGTTGTCTTCCGGGTGAGATTCAAGGTACTGGTAATGGTGTTTAAGGCCCTACATGGCATGGGTCCGGAGTACCTTAGGGAACACCTGCTGCCGGCATCAACTTCCTTCCGCCCTGTGCGCTCCCACAGAGAGGGCCTCCTCAGGGTGCCGCCGATCAGAGAATGTCGATTGGTGGCCCCCAGGGGGAGGTCCTTCTCTGTGGGCACCCCGGAGCTATGGAATCGGTTGCCGGTTGAGCTCCGGATGGCGCCTGACCTTCGCTCCTTCCGTCGCGATCTGAAGACATTCTTATTTAAACAAGCCGGCCTGGCCTGAAGGGGGATGGGTTGGGTTTTTATCTCATTTTTAATATTTGTATTTATTGTTTTTAGCTGGGTATATGTTTAATTTTCTTTTAACTTTTGTATTTTTGTATTTTTTATATATCTGCCCTGTTCACCGCCCTGAGTCCTTCGGGAGAAGGGCGGTATATAAATAAAATTATTATTTATTATTTATTATTATTATTTATCTGATCATTCTCTAGGCAGCATCTCTTCTCCTTGTCTCTCAATGTCAGGCATGTCAAACTCGTGACATCACGTGACATCGTGTGACGTATCGGGACTTTTTCCCCATTGCCGGCAATGGGTTAGGTGCGGTTTCAGCAGTTTGACATGCCTGCTCTATGTCATTCTCATAAACCATTACAAGAAAAGAGGAATAAAGAGAGGAGAATGGAGTGCACATTATATTTTAGGTGGTTTTCTTCTCTCAGTCTAAAAATCTTTCTTGTTTCCATAGCCAGTTATCCCAAAAAGGATTTGATTACAACCATTTTGGCTCAATTTAATTCACACTCTCTTTGCAACTGAAGACTAGAGAATTATACACAAATATGTTTCATATCCTTTACATCCCTCAAAGGTCAGGCTTTTGAAGAGTGTTGTTTATCACAGGAAAGATGCCAGTTACAAATGATTCACAATTAGGATGCTTACTGTAATTTAAATTAATAGAACAACACTCAGTTGATCCAAAAAAAGTGGATGCGAGGAAGGGAAAAAACATTGTAGATTAAATTATCCTTACATACTTTAAAATGAGATAACAGGTGCAAATCCTCAAATGTTTTCTTTTTGGAAAAAATAATGGCACTGATTTTTTTTTACTTTAAAATTTCAGTTTGTTGATGTAATTGTATAGGTTGAATTTTAATGGTGCAATATTTATATTTTTTATATTTCCCCAAATATAATCAATCAATCAGTCAATCAATCAATCAATATTCATGCATATCTGGTTAATCTGTTTCTCTTTCAGTATGCAAACAAGTTTAAAAATGATTCTGATAATTGGTTCTGTAGAGAATTCATTTTCTTTATTTTCTTAAACATTCTTTTTCCAATAAAACTCCCTGGAAGTAGTTGATCATTTTGAAATTTGTTTCTGGAGGCAATGCAATACGTCTTAAGTATTTTTCCCTACTAATGTGCCAACAGAGGGTCAGGACTAGTAAATCAGAAGCTTCCCAGAGAAATATAACCACAAAGATAACTCGGGTTTCACCAAGAGACAATAACCATTTTATTGCTATCGGAAGAGAATTGCATCTCCATGGTAGGCTTTAGGAAAGGGATAAAATAGCTGTTGCTCAAGGAATGTAATCTTTGAGTTTTGACAGCATATCCACTGTTGCCCCATTATTAGCTGCAAGGGAGCCTTCTTAACTACGAGAAGAAAATCCTGCCCTTCTACCTCTGAACTGATCTCTCATTCACAAGAGAGAAGGGGAGGCTTTTTATGGAAACACAAAATAACAAAGATTCCAGATGGTCTCTTTCTCTATCATCCATTTCTCATTTGCCCACTTTGACACCAGCTGATGTTACTTTATAACTAGACTGCTTAATTCAGGTGTAGAATATACACTTTTATCACGTGCCCATTCCTAGATCAGTGGTTCTTAAAACTGACTCAATTATCCATTTTTTCCTGGTCATTACACACACACCCTAAAAAAAAAATCTTTCAAGTCCTTCAGCAGTGGCAGGCCCAAATGGGAACATCAACTCACAAGCATGCAATTAGATATTATTGCATTACTCTTGGAATATGCCCCAATAATCCCTTGGGGGGGATAATTGCCCTCAGTCTAAGACCACTCTTCTTAATCATGTTTCATTCCACCATTATGGAAGAAATTTAAATTTTCTCTTCAGATCAGCAGAAGATTTATCTAATCCAGCATTGTGGTCTGCAAGATACAAGCAGGAAGATGAAGGCAGCAACTTATAGTTAAGTCCTGCTGCCTTTAGTTGTTGGAAGCAGTGCTTTTTTTGTAAAAGAAAAAGGTGCCGGAACTCACACATGTCATGCAACCCACCTTGCCTACCTTTCAAGGTTCCATCCAAAAAAGGTGCCGGAACTCCGTTCTGAGAGTTCTATGAGAAAAAAAGCCCTGGTTGGAAGTAATATACCTCCCATTTGTTACATCCATTTCATGTTTGTATTTTAATTTTCCCAAACACTATTTTCAATTGACAATTAAAAAATTATTAATCTCACATCACAGAGGGGATACCACCTGAGCTGGGGTGCTAGAGTGTACTAGTGATCATTAGCTGATTTACTGGCTGTAGCTAGAGACGAGCTACCTTCCTATATACTTTAAACATTTGTATAGTAAATCAAGCTTTAAACCTGGAAGTAGTTCATATTTGAGTTATATAAGACTACTTGAATCAAAAGTAAACACAGATTTTTTTTTGTTTTATTTTATTATTTTATTTCATTTTATGCCTTCAAATCAGTCTCGACTCCAGGAGATTGTCTGGACAAGTCCCTGCAGTTTTCCTGGCAAAGTCTTTTGGAAGTGATTTGCTATTGCCTTCTTGCCAGGACTGAGAGACAGTGATAGTCTCAAAGTCACCCAGATGGATTTATGCTCTAGAATTCATGGTCTTCCAGTCTCTAACCAGATGCCTTAACTACTACAAGAAACTGGCTCTCAGGCATAGATAGGTGGGGCCATATATAAGCAAAGAAATGAGGTTCTGTCATAGGATAGATGTCTATCATACTGGAGGTGCAAACAGATCTGCCAAGCAATTTAAAAGAGAATTGTCTTGCCTGCAACAGAACTGTAAGGAAGAATCTATGGGAATTTCTTCCATGTGAGAGCCAGATTTCATGATAACAGTAGCTCCTGCAGAAGATCACATTTTTAATTTAAAAAGAGCAGGCAATCAGTGTTTTGAAAGATCCCTTTCTGCCTGAGTCTCTGGAGAATCACTGGAGTTGGCTAGCTGGAGAGAAGGTCTGATCTGATATTATAAAGCAGCTATACAGGTAATCAGCCTCTTCCTGATAATGATTGCTAAGCATCATAATTGCAAGGTAGGCATTTATATAATAATCTCTTTGAATGGACTGAATCAGAAAATATTTTGTCTGAAGAGTAAGCAAGCTTTAGAACTGGATGCTCAATGTTAGATTATGTCCCTATTTTGCAATATTGATTTGAAAAGTATCCTTCTAGACCAGAATCTGTACTATATATGGCTTTTATCAATTTCAGGTTTTAGACTTAAAATACAGTGTGTGCTTAAGAACTTTACGGAGATAGGTATTTGTTTCAACTTATAAGTGGTACTTTGATACACATCATTAAGTGGGGAGGAGCAATGAGTTCTAAAAATGATGAATACCATTTTTCCCCCATAAGGAATAATGTATTGAGTCATAAGGCAGCTGACACCAACTTGAATGTTGTGTGTTGAATAGCAAACAAACAAACAATCAGCACCAGGACAAAATGTGTTAAGTACCAAATTTGATGAGTTTCAAAGCAGCTGAGTACCAAGGTACCACTATACTTAAATTTTATGAGAATTCTTGTTTAAAACCTGGGTGCCATTCACACTAAGGAATTTTTAATCAGCAGGGAGTAGGGCACATGTGAATCTTAGCACCTCTACCATTTAATCTACAAAGAAAAGGGAGTCAAGCTATTCTCCAAAGCACCTGAAGGTAGAACAAGAAGCAATGGATGCAAAGAGAGAAGCAACCCAGAACTAAGGAGAATTTTTCTGACAGTTAGAACAATTAATCAGTGGAACAACCTGCCTCCAGAAGCTGTGATTGCTCCAACACTGGAAGTTTTTAAGAACAGACTGGACAGCCATTTGTTTGAAATGGTATAGGGTTTCCTGCTTGAGCAGGGAGTTGGACTAGATGACCTCCAAGATCCCTTCCAACATCATCATCATCATCATCATCATCATTATTAAACTTTTATTCATAAAACATGAAACTCAGTCAACTGAACACTCAAACTGACTGGCACCAATGGTTGACATGGGTTGCTGCCAGCATCCTAGGTATCAACCAGGTATCTCCTTAAAATGTAAGATGTTCCGAGTAGCACAGTTTTTTGTAGCTTTGCTGGAGTTATTGCAGGAAGCTGCAATTTCTTGATGTATTTTGCAGTTTTTGGACATAGTTCCCAGTGGCCCGATGACAATGGGTATCACTGTTACACGTTTCATCCATAATTGTGCAGTTTCGATGGCCAGGTTGCGGTATTTTGTAATTTTTCCCAGTTATTTTTCTTCGACTCTGGCATCTCCTGGTACAGCGATATCAATCAGCTGTACGCTTCAGTTCTCTATGACTGCGATAAATGGTGTGTTGTGTTCCAAATGGCGATCTGTCTGTATTCGAAAGTCCCACAAGATCTTCACGCTCTCATTCTCAAAAACTTTTTCCACCCTATGTTCCCATGACTTTTCGGACACAAGCAAGTCATATTTTTAATACAATGCCCATTGGATTAGTTTAGCAACTCGGTCATGTCTAGCTTTGTAATCAATTTGCATGATTTTGCTGCACTCACATATTAAATGTGAAACAGTTTCAACTCTGTCTTTGCAATGTCGGCAATTTGGATTGTCAGTAGATTTTTGTATCTTCATTTTCATGGCATTAGTTTGTAGTGCTTGTTCTTGAGCAGCCAGTATTAAGCCTTCTGTTTCTTTCTTGATGGTTCCCATCTTAAGCCATGCCCATGTCAAGTTGTTATCACATTTTCCTTCAATGTTTTTCAAATGCTGTCCATGCAAAGCTTTGGTTTTCCATCTATTTAATCTATCATCCAGCTGTTTTTCCTTATATTCTGCCTTTGTTTCTGTTCTTTTTATAATGCTCTCTGTTTTCACAGCTTGCAGCAATTTTTCTGTACTTTGATTCACATAGTCATTCAAACTTCATTTTTCTTCTTCTACAGTTTGGTGGATTTGCAGTAGCCATCTGCCCCCTATTCTTCTTTGCAGGTACAACCTGTCGATGTCACTTCGTGGATGTAGAGCATGGTGCATGTTCAAAGGTTTACGCATTTTCCAGTTTAGGTGTTCCAATTCGGCCAATGTCCAGTTGATAATTCCAGCTGGGTAGCGTATCGCTGGCTTTAATTATACTTCCAGCATTCAGCTTTGATTTTAGTATTTTCCCAGTTCTATTCCTTCTATTTTTCCCATTTTTCCTCGCTGCATGGATAATACTGTATAACACATTTTCCAAATCCAAAGTCCATTCTGATGTCGCTGCTAAACAGTTGAACTGCACTGTGTATTGATTCAAGTTCAGTGTGGCTTTTCACATACAGTTTTAAGTCATCCATGTATAGTAGATGGTTTATCTTGCCATGCTGGCTTGAGATGTGGTATCCCAGTTTTGTGTTTCCTAATATTATTGTCAATGGAATTAATGCGATGTTGAACAGTAGTGGTGAAAGTGAGTCCCCTTGGAAGGTTCCTCGTCTGATGTTGATTTCACCAATGTTCTCCCCATTTACTGTTAGAACTGTTTTCAATTTTTGCATATTTGCTTTCAAAAATGTACAGATGTTTTTGCTGATTCCAAAGTTTTCCAAACAAGCATTAATCCAACAGTGGGGTAATGAGTCAAATGCTTTCTTGTAATCAATCCATTGCATATTTAAATTTGTTTTTCATTGTTTTGCATTTTTAAGTACCATTTTGTCAGTGAGCAACTGATCTTTTCTTCCTTTGATTTTTTATAATTTCCTTTTTGTTCTGCGGGATACAAATTGTTTTCCATCAGATGATTGAATACTGAATTTGCCAGTATTCTTGTAAAAACTTTGAATGTTGTTGGCAGGCAACTAATTGGGTGGTAGTTGCTTGGTTCTGTGCTCTTTACAGGGTCTTTCATTATCAAGTTCAACCAGCTGTTAACCATTCTTCACTTGTGGCATGTTGAAGCATTTCATCAAACTGAGTGGCCATGCGGTAATGGAGGCTGGTGAGGTGTTTCAACAAGCATCCATGCAGCTCATCCAGGCCAGGTGCACTCCAGTTCTTGACCTTCTTTACTTGTTTTGCAACCATATTGGTTATTACAATATTCTCCATTTTGTTTTGTATTGCTTGTTTTTGGATATCTTTGATCCAAGAGGCAGCTTTATTATGTTCCACTGGGTTTTCCCACAGTTCTTTCCAAAAGTTTAAGGTTTTTTCTTTACATGGTGGAACAGTAGTTTGGACTTTGTTTTTGTCAAGTGGCTGATAGAAGAGGTGTTCGTTTCTTCTGAACTGGACGTTTTCATGGTATTGTTTTATTCGTCCTTCATATCTTTCAATTTTCTTTGCTGTTGCTACTACACACTGTTTTAGGTTTTCCTTGACTTCCGTTATTGTTTTTTCCTCCAACTTATATTTTTTGTATAAACTATTTTTCAGCTTTTCGTTCTTTAGTTTTCCTTCTTTCAAGTATTTCAATTTGCTGACATCTGCTCGTAATTTTTTTGTTTTATTTTCAAGTTGAAATTTCCACTTTGGTGTTCCAGTGGGTTTCTTTTTTGGCATTTTATAATTCAATTCTGCAGTATTATTATTATTATTATTATTATTATTATTATTATTATTATTATTATTATTATTATTATTATTATTATTAATGTTAGTCTCTTTGTGATGAAGATGAATAATGTAGATCAATGTTTCTCAACCTTAGGTGGTCTTCAGCTTTTTATACGATTGACAAGGATGAGCAGAGCAACTCTTGAGCAAAAGAGAGCTTGCACAAAAAAGAGGATACTGAGAGTAGTTAAGTTTACACAGCAACCACACAGATACACTGAGGTGTGTACAAAAGTTTTACTTGTGTGATAGGACAATAGCACAGTCCAGGAAAAAAACAGTCGAGGTCATACACGAGTAATGAAAAAGATAGCAGATAACAACAGTCCAAGGATTATCCGATACAGAGTCTTCTTACCAGTCCGTAAGTCAAACAAAGTTCTACAGGTTTAGCAAAAAACAGTAGCAAACCCACAAACCACAATAAACAGCAAGTAACAGCAAGAGTGAACGTAACAGAGAGAGAGAAGCTATGTCTCTAGCTCCCTCTTATGGCCGTAGGAAACAGCGCTGGCCAATCATTAGAAGGTATGATGCAATGCATTACATAGTTAAAGTGATACATTACACTTCCATAACAATGATACAATCGTAGTTCATATATATTGCCAACCCAACCAGTTAGGCCACAGACATATACCTAACAATGATTTTGATATTCTTTTTGCTTTGTTTTATAAGTGGATTTATTTATTTATTATTTTCAATCTATTTTTTTCTTAGCAATGTTTATTTTAGAAGCATTTATAAGGAATGTAATTAAGGAAAAAGATACACACACACACACACACACACACACACACACACAGAGAGAGAGAGAGAGAGAGAGAGAGAGAGAGAGAGAGCAGTAAAAATCCTCAAACTCTAGGATGAAAACAAAACAGCTGTTTCTTGTTAAAATAATAAAAAACAATAAAAACAACTATTTACAACCTAAAATAATCATAGCTTTTGCTGGTCCAGTGCCAGCATCATCAGAGTGAGTTTTTGGGGTGGGGAGTTCATTTATAAACCCTGTTGACTCAGTGCTCTGCCCATTGATCATGTAACGGGGCCGCCCATCCTAGCTAACCATAATTGCTTTAATTGTCCCGCATCTCCTTATGCATATTCCCATCTTGCTACTTTATTTCCTCCTATTGCTCCTTTATGTGCCCTTCCTTTTTCCTGTCAATCCTGCCTTTCCTTCCTGTGGCCCCTCGCCTGGCATATCTATCTTCTCCACCCATCTTTCTTGCGCCTGGGCATACAATGTTATTGCTGATCCATCTTCCAAGCATCCTCCTCCCACAGCCATTATGGGCTCCGTATCTTGATCTGGCATTGTGTGTGCCCTTCCATTGCCAACCCCCCCTTTCCCCTCTGGTGTATCCACTTGTTGTTTCTGCCTTCTGTTGTTCATTCCCTCTGATCCCGTCTTCTCTGATTGTTCCTCGTGCATAAGTGTGCACGCACATTGCAGTGCCCTTCCCCCCTGCCTCATCTGTACCCGGTTGACCAGACTGGCTGCTGGATCATTCCCAGTCCTTCTCTGTTTGGCAAGTTGTTCTCCATGCACAGGTGTGCGCACATGTTGTGGCATCTTGTCCATGCCTGATCGGCTGGAGTGTTTACAGGATCATACCTGCCCCACCATCCATGTTCATCAGGCTGTTTTTCATCCTGCTCCTCCTCCATGCGAATTGTGCCATCCTCCTCTGCTCATCATTCTTCCCCCAAGGATCCCTGCATTGCCCTGCCCCCACCGATCTGTCGGATCCTCTCCGGGTTGGGCATACCTGTGTGTCTGTTTCACCTCCCTGTTGTTCCTGACTTTCCTCTCCCCTTCCGATTGACTCCACTCCCTCCAATCGATCTTCATCCATATGTGTACCCACTGGATGTGGTCCACTCTTTCCTTGCCTCCTCTGCGTCCAGCTGTCAGGAGTTGTCACAGGGTCGATTTTTGCCTGTTCCCTTCCCCTGGCCTTGACAGATTGTGATGTGTCCGGTCTTCTTTCCTCCACATGGGTCATGCAGTTGTTGTCCTCCTTGGCTCTTCTCCTTTTGATATATGAAGGTATAGGGGGTATACATATATATATGAAGGTATAGGGGGCAAAAATGATAAAGTTCAAAATTCAAATGATGAGAAAACCTGGCTGAGCCTGAAGGAAGAGGTTAAATGTATTATCAGTCATGAACACCTGCACTTCCACAAGAGAACTAAGTCCAGCCCACCTTGAATTCCTTCTTAATTCCTGCTTATTTCTTTTGAATATGAATAGTTCAGATTCTTGTAGAGAGCTTAAGCTTGCAATAAATCTTTATAGTCATTTGAACAGCCTGAAACTCCTGAGTTCCCTGGTGCCTGACAAATCATAATCATCAGTGAAGTGAAAAATCTAGGAAGGAGCAGAGAGCTATAGTGAGGAGCAGATGATGCCCCAATGATATGGGATTCAGCCGGTTCGTACTGGTTCAGCAGAACCAATATCTACCTTTTTCTTGAGTTCGGTGAACCAGTTGTTAAAATGGCATTTGAAAAAAGAAAACTCTCTGTGTGCACCTGCCTCATGCTCGCCCCACATCCACCATGCTCTCCACAGCACGTTGCAGCTGATCCGAAGTGGCCAGCCAGGCACTGAAGCACCGCTGAAAATAGAAGAGTATGTGTGCACACCTGCCTTGCCTGCGTCAGCCATGTTCTCCATGGCAAGCTGCAGCTGATCCAAGAGCATGGCTGATGAGTGAGCGTGTAGCAGGCATGCACACAGACTCCACTGTTTTCGGCGGCACTTCAGTGCCTGGCTGGCTGCCTCAGATCAGCTGCAGTCCACCATGGAGAGCACGACTGATACAGGCAAGGCAGGTATCAGACTCCACTTTTTGTAGTGGCACTTCAGTGCCTAGCTGGCTTGACCAATTTTCTCTTTCCTCTCCCTGTTTCTCCTCCACCTTTGACAGCAGTGGGGTTTGGGGATGATCAATCCCCATTTGTGGTGTGGCCACCAACCAATCGCTGCTCCACCTCTTGGGAGAGCAACACCAGCTGCCATTTCATAAAACTCATTATACCTTTGATGAAATACTGCATTTTAATTCCCTTGTGTTTGTTATTTCAGTAAACAAACATATAACATATGACATAAAGACAAAAAGTGCCAAACGACCAGGGGGTGACAAGCTGTCATTTGTTTCAGCTTGGTGTTATGCCTGAAATTCCCTTGAGATAATATGAGTTTGTTGGTGTTTCCCGAGCGGTGAAACCAATATGAAGCTAGGACACAATGAACCAATAGAAATATAGATTTCAAGGGTTATGTTATCACCCATTTTGGAAACTGTGAAAGAATACTCACAGCTTTCCCGTGACAAACAGGTTAGTTGTACACATTATTCGATTGTTGTTTGTCAGGTATTATTTAATATTTTTTCATTAATATTTTAAAACTCTTTCTTATAACATAATCTAGTTTTTATACCTCTTTTATTGTTATTCTTTAAGTATCAAATGCATGAAATAATAAACTACCTTTCAGTATATCTTTTCTTATACTTAAAATGGTCATTAGGGCAGAGAACTAGTTGTTAAGTTATTTGAATCCCACCACTGGGCACATCACAACAATATCATCACCTAAAAAAGATCTTATTGGTGGTGTAACATATGTAAAGCCCTTGGTGAAATTCTGGAGGACACCACCATCCTTTTTCTGTTGCTACTCACTTCTGATATAAAGGTAGACTAGACAACATCACCACCAGATGGATCTGTAGATGGCCGACAAACTGTACTCAACAAGTAGTCCTCAATGGCACTACATCCACATGGAGAGAAGTAAGCAGTGGGGTACCACAAGGTTCCGTCTTAGGCCCAGTATTCTTCAATATCTTCATAAATGACTTAGATGAGGGAATTGAAGGGGAACTCATCAAATTTGCACATGATACTAAACTGGCAGGAGTAGCCAACACTCGAGAAGACAAACTCAAGATCCAAAAAGATCTTGACAAACTTGAACAATGGGCCTTGTCCAACAAAATGAATTTCAATGTGGGGAAAAGCAAAGTTTTACATTTAGGCAGGAAAAATCAAAGGTACAAGTACAGACTGGGCAAAACCTGGCTTAAAAACAGTAACTGTGAGAGGGACCTTGGAGTCCTAGTGGACGATCACTTGACCTTGAGCCAGCGGTGTGCAGCAGCAGCCAAAAAAACCTAATACAATCCTGTGTTGTATAAATAGAGAGTCCTAGTGGACGATCACTTGACCTTGAGCCAGCAGTGTGCTGCAGCTGCCAAAAAAGCCAACACAGTGCTAGGCTGCATTAACAGAGGGATAGAATCAAGATCAAGTGAAGTACTAATACCACTTTACAATGCTTTGGTAAGGCCACACCTGGAATACTGCATCCAGTTTTGGTCACCACGATGTAAAAAAGATGTCGAGACTCTAGAAAGGGTACAGAGAAGAGCAACCAAGATGATTAGGGGGCTGGAGGCTAAAACATATAGGGAACGGTTGCTGGAATTGGGTATGTGTAGTTTAATGAAGAGAAGGGTGAGGGGTGACATGATAGCAGTGTTCCAATATCTCAGGGGCTACCACAAAGAAGAGGGAGGCAAGCTATTCTCCAAAGCACCTGAAAGCAGGACAAGAAGCAACAGATGGAAACTAGTCAAGGAGAGAAGCAACCTAGAACTAAGGAGAAACTTCCTGACAGTTAGAACAATTAACCAGTGGAACAACCTGCCTCCAGAGGTGGTGAATGCTCCAACACTGGAGGTTTTTAAGAAGAGACTGGACAGCCATTTGCCTGAAATGGTATAGGGTTTCCTGCCTGAGCAGTGGGTTGGACTAGATGACCTCCAAGGTCCCTTCCAACTTTATATTATTATTATTATTATTATTATTATTATTATTATTATTATTATTATTATTATTATTATTATTATTATTATTATTATTATTATTATTATTATTATTATTAATTATTATTATTATTATTATTATTATTATTATTATTATTATTATTATTATTATTATTATTATTATTATTATTATTATTATTATTATTATTATTATTACATGAAGTATTAGTACCACTTCATAAAAACCTAGTAAGACCACACCTGGAATAGTGCAGCCAATTTTGGTCACCATATCACAAAAAAGATGTTCAGAGTTTGGAAAAAAATCAGAGAACTAAGATGATCAAAGGTCTGGAGACTAAAACATATGAATAATGTATTCAGGACTTGGGTCTGGCTACTCTAAAGAAAAGAATAAATAGGGGAGACATGACAGCAGTATTCCAGTATTCCTTGAGGGGCTGCCACAAAGAAGAGGGGGCCAGGTTGTTCACCAAAGCACCAGAGGGCAGGACAAGAAACAATGGATGGAAACTGAACAAAGAGAGAAGCAACCTAGAATTAAGGAGAAACTTCCTGACAGTGAGGACAATTAACCCATGGAACAGCTCGCCTCCAGAAATTGTGGGTGCTCCATCACTGGAGATTTTTAAGAAGAGGGTAGGCAGTCTGAGATGATATAGGTTCTCTTGCTTAAGTGGGGGCCTGGACTAGAAGATCTCCAAGGTCCCTTCCAGCTCTATTCTATTCTATTCTAGATTCTGACAATATAGGATGAAGAAGAAAATTAGGATTTTATTCTATTGACAGATCTAAACCTATTACTCTGGCTAATTTGCTCATAAAGCAAAACTAAAACATCTTCCAAATATCCTGTTTACAATTTGTCTTTTTATCTTTCAGGTAGCCTCTGGGTTATGTGGAAGTATGCTTATGACTAGAAAGGAGAAATAATTTAGCATGGATAACTATTGTTTTATCACCTGAGTATAATGAAAAACATTTACAGGTTAATGTATATTTTTCACTTTGCTGATTTTATGAACTGAATTTGTTTATGAACCTCTTCATGTTTGCCCATTATACCTACCAATGTATAATGACTGAGGGCCATTATACAGCTGGCGTATATAAGTACCAGGTACTTTGACCCAATCAACCCTTTATTTCATATATTTAGGCAGAGTTTGCTGGGCCACAATACTAGTTGGACTCAAACAAATATTGCTTTTAAAAATTTTATGGACCTAATTTATAGCACAGGCAGGCGCTGACTTGATCTCATAGCAACAAAATTTTATGTTTCCATTTCAGCAGTATTGCCTAACACAATAATACCAAGCCTGCAAATCTTAAATATAAGTTAAGCTAACATGATCCATTGCCTTATAAAGCAAGAGCACCCTGTGGAGTCATACTAAATATGCCAAGTGATTTTTCAAAATTTAATCATCCTAAATGTCAGATAAAGGTACTATTGCTGTCATTCTTTAAAACCAAGAGGAGAAGGGGGGGGGATTCATGACCTGCCTAGGTTATTTAGCTAGATTGTTCCAAAGTAGCTATCAAAAATATAGGACTGCCTCTGTTTTCAGGGTGAAATTAGCATTTGGTGAAATTCAGAAAGGGTTTATAAAAAAGCCTTATCATACTCCTTTCACAATGCTTACCTTGTAAGCATTATTTGGTTGCATTATTTTTAACATTGAATAGGACTTTTTTTCCCCTTTGACAAGTGACCACCAACCACTCGGGGACCATGGCATAAACATGAAATTATTGTGATGTTATACAATAATCTAATTAGCTAGATCAGGAGCAGACAATATTATTGTGGCCTGAGGCCTACCCTTATTCAATCAGCCTCCAAAGATCACAATCATTTTGGCAATGAAATGATGTTTCATCTAATTGATCCAGGGCCATTTCTTTTTCTTTTTGTCTTTTACAAAATGTTTTCAGGGGGATGGGTTTTCCAAAGTAAATCACAAGGAGACCTAACAAATCTACTTTGCTTACTGTTTCAGCACATGGATACAACACTGTGGTACTCAACTGACTTTTAGAAGAAGGAAGTATAAAAAGTAAACACAATCAAGAATATATTTTATCTTGGATCTAAGCAAGGTTGCAAACTGTACCTTGCCTTTTCTTATCATAAAACTACCGTATTTTCCAGCGTATAAGACGACTGGGCGTATAAGACAACCCCCTATATTTCCTGTTAAATTATAGGGTTTGGGCTATACTCGCCGTATAAGACTACCCCTCTTCCAACACACACCAAATAAAAATTAAAAAAACATCAGATTTGATTTTAATATGGTAATTTTAATTCAAATGCTTATGACATGCAGGTACTTAGCAGGAAAACTGTCACTTATAAACATAAGGCTGTTTGTCATCAGACATGTAAACATAAAACAGTGCAAGTGGATTAAACATAAACATAATAATCATAATAATCATAATAATCATAATAATCATAATAATCATAATAATAATTTATTTATTTATTTATTTTATTGCATTTATATACCGCCCTTTCCCTGAGGACTCAGGGCGGTTTACAGGGAGTTAAAAATCAACCATACAAAAGTTAAAACCCAATTTAAAAATATTAAATCAACTCTGTACTATTAAAAACCCCAATTAAAATGAATGTCTCCTCAGCCTGGGCCCGAGAGCTCAAAGAGCCAGGTCTTCAGGCCCCGGCGGAATGATCGGAGGTTGGGAGCAGTCCTCAGCTCCACCGGCAGCTGGTTCCAGAGGGCAGGCGCCCCCACTGAGAAGGCCCTATCCCTGGGTGTCACCCGCCGGCAATCTCTTACCGGCGGGACCCTGAGCAGACCCTCCCTGTGGGAGCGCACTGGGCGAAGGGCGTTTGATGCCGGCAGCAGGTGTTCCCTCAAATACCCCGGACCCAGGCCATGTAGGGCTTTATAGGTGATAACCAGCACCTTGAATTTCACCCGGAGGGCAACCGGAAGCCAATGCAGCTCGCGGAGTAGAGGTGTTACATGGGAGTATTGGGAGACCCCCATTACAACTCGCGTGGCCGCATTCTGCACCAGTTGAAGCCTCCGAGTGGTCTTCAAGGGCAGCCCCATGTAGAGAGCGTTACAGTAGTCCAAACGGGAGGTCACAAGCGCATGAGTAACTGTCCGTAGGGTGTCTCGGTCCAGATAGGGACGCAACTGGCGCACCAGGCGAACCTGTGCAAAAGCCCCCCTGGTCACGGCTCCTATGTGATCTTCAAAATTGAGCCGTGAATCCAGGAGGACGCCCAAGTTGCGAGCCCTATCAACGGGGGGTAACACCTCACCCCCCATCGTTAGAGGTGGAATAACTTGGTTAACCCGTGATGCCGATATGCACAGCCACTCAGTCTTGGCGGGATTGAGACGAAGCCTGTTTCTCCCCATCCAGACCTGAACCGCCTCCAGGCACTGGGACATCACGGAGAGGGCATCACTGGGTTGGTTCGGGGTGGAAAGAAAAAGTTGGGTATCATCAGCGTACTGGTGATACCCCACCCCGAAGCCACGAATGATCTCGCCCAGCGGCTTCATATAGATGTTGAACAGGAGAGGCGAGAGAACCGACCCCTGAGGGACTCCACAAATGAGAGGCCTCGGGGCGGATCTCTGCCCTCCCGTCAACACCGACTGCGAGCGGCCCTGGAGGTAGGAGGAGAACCACCGTAAAACGGTGCCTCCCACTCCCAACCCCCTGAGACGCCGCAGCAGGATACCATGGTCGATGGTACCGAAAGCCGCTGAGAGATCTAATAGGACCAGGACAGAGGAGCAACCCCTGTCCCTTGCCCTCCAGAGATCATTCACCAGCGCGACCAATACCGTCTCCGTGCTGTGTCCGGGCCTGAAACCCGATTGGTACGGGTCCAGATAATCAGTTTCCTCCAGGAACAGAGGGAGCTGATGCGCCACCACACTCTCAACAACCTTCGCCAGAAAGCGAAGGTTGGAGACTGGACGGTAGTTGTCTAAAGCAGCCAGGTCCAAAGCAGGCTTTTTGAGAAGGGGTCTCACCACCGCCTCCTTCAAGGCGACAGGGAAGACACCCTCCTTCAAAGAAGCAGTTATTACTGCATGGAACCAGCCTCGTGTTCCCTCCCGAGCCGCATAAGCTAGCCAGGAGGGGCACGGATCCAACAAACAGGTGGTGGTGCTCAGTCTCCCCATGATCCTGTCCACATCATCAGGGGAAACAGGGTTGAACTCAGTCCAGATAACGTGCTCAAGACCGCCTGATTCCTCCCCATCAGACTCTGCCCAGTCAGAGTCCAGGCCGGTCCGGATCCGAGCAATTTTGTCCGCCAGATGATGAGTAAACTCCTCGGCTCGTCCCTGCAAGGGATCCTCTCCCACCTCCTGGTTAAAGAGGGAGCGAGTCACCCTAAACAGGGCGGCCGGGCGATTATCTGCGGACGCGATAAGGGCGGCAAAGTAGTTAGACTTTGCCGTCCTTATCGCCGCAAGATAAGACCTTATAAAGGTTCTTAACTGCAATCGGTCGGATTCGGATCGGCTGGATCTCCAACCGCTCTCTAGACCTCGTCTCCGAGGTATAATAATAATAATAATAATAATAATAATAATAATAATAATAATAATAATAATAATAATAATAATAATAATAATAATAATAATAATAATAATAATAATAATAGGAAGAAGAAGAAGAAGAAGAAGAAGAAGAAGAAGAAGAAGAAGAAGAAGAAGAAGAAGAAGAAGAAGAAGAAGAAGAAGAAGAAGTTGGAAGGGACCTTGGAGGTCATCTAGTCCAACCCCCTGCTAAGGCAGGAAACCCTATACCATTTCAGACAAATGGCTGTCCAGTCTCTTCTTAAAAACTTCCAGTGTTGGAGCATTCACCACTTCTGGAGGCAGGTTGTTCCACTGGTTAATTGTTCTAACTGTCAGGAAGTTTCTCCTTAGTTCTAGGTTGCTTCTCTCCTTGACTAGTTTCCATCCATTGCTTCTTGTCCTGCTCTCAGGTGCTCTGGAGAACAGACTGGCTCCCTCTTCTTTGTGGCAGCCCCTGAGATATTGGATCACTGCTATCATGTCACCCCTCACTCTTCTCTTTGTTAAACTACACATACCCAATTCCAGCAACCATTTCCTATTTTCCTAATTCACTTTTTCACTTTTCCTAATTCACTCTAAAGCTTTCCCTGCGTAAAACCAGCTGCCTGCAATTAGTGCAGGTTCGCATCCCACCAGGCTCAAGGTTGACTCAGCCTTCCATCCTTCCGAGGTAGGTAAAATGAGGACCCAGATTTTTGGGAGCAATAAGCTGACTTTGTAATAATGCTGCTTGTGGGGGGGTGAAAGCTCTAATAAGCAGGCATATACATAGAATGAAGGCTATTGCTAAGCACATTGATTTGTGCTTTAAATTGTAAGCCATCCTGAGTCTTCGGAGAAGGGCGGGATATAAATGGGATTAAAAAAAAAAGACCAAATGGGAAATCCGCTCCAGGTTTTCCAGCCAGCCCGCCCAGTTCCTGAGTCAAATATGTCCTTAGAGCTAAGCAGCTGCTCTGGCTGCAGCATTCCCCACTTGCCTTTCAAGTTGGGATAGACTACAGCTGCTCTTCAACTTTAGAAGGAAAGACGCCCAGACCCCAGCCTGTAAAAAATCACAGACTGCAGCGTCTACTCCAATTGGTCCCGCTTTCCCTGTGCAGACTAAATGGGAAATCCACTCCAGGTTTTCCAGCCAGCCCTGTCCCTAAAGTTTCAGCACCCGGAGTATAAGACGACCCCTGACTTTTGAGAAGATTTTCATGGGTTAAAAAGTCGTCTTATACGCCGGAAAATACGATATCTTATCAACAACTATTAGAGAATCTTTTTGTGTGTCCTTTTTTTTAAAATAAATAAGAAAGATATATATTTCCATTTGGGTACAGTGCTACTATTTTAGTTGAAGAAAGATGAAAGAATGACACAATACCAAGTGAAGATCACTGAGGGTGGGGAATAGAAAATATGGTATATATTTCTTTTAGGTTCAAATTACTTCATCATTTGTCTTAGGTCTGTAATTATTCATACTCATCTTTTTCTATATATAATATAGTAAATCACTAGCTGGAGATTATTTGCATGAACATGTGGATAAATGCATCTGTATGTATCTTGAATTGATTGATGTTGCTCAAGAGAAGACCTAAACTTCAGCAAAAACTGTAACCTCCAATTAATGATTTCCAGCTCAAAATTGTTAGAGTGAGATTTTTTTTGTGACTAGGAGTAAAAGATAAAGCAACATTCTGGAAATGTTGCTCTCCAGATAGATGATCATGCCTATGACATTGCCTGTGTCAGTCTAGTATCTGCAAAGTACTGAGAACCACCCCAACCAATATGTTTTTCTTTTAATTACACAAAAATATTTAATTATGGATAAGATACAGGGCAGAGAAGGTAGAAATAAAGTCCAGCGCTTGAAATATATGGCCCTTGGGAGCCTATATATATTAACACACTCTTTAGTGAAAATATGTATATGGTGTGGAAGGCACATAAAACTGAAATCTTCTACCACTGGCTATTTTAGTTACTAATATGAGGGTGAAGGTTTGTTCTCTGAGCTTGTGGGTTGGTTTCCAAACATTTCATTACCAGGCTAAGGTAATATCTTCAGCAGAGTTTAGGGCAGGGGTCTTCAAACTTGGCCCTTTTAAGACTTGTGAACTTCAACTCCCAGAATTCCTCAGCCAGGCACACTGGCTGAGGAATTCTGGGAGTTGAAGTCCACAAGTCATAAAAGGGCCAGGTTTGAAGACCCCTGGTTTATGGGATGTCAGTGTCTGTTTGTTTATAAGGGCTTCGTGTGGTCAGTAGGTCTTATGATGGGTCAGATGTGGGTGTGACAAGTGAGGGCCTTGTGATGAGTACTCAGATGTGAGTATATATATAAACAGAAGAACACTGACACTGACATCCCCTAAAGTCCACTGAAGATGTTGCCTAGCCTGGTAACGAAATGTTCAGAAACCAACTTGCAAGCTTGGAGAATGAACCTCCACCTTCATCCTACACCTGACCTACAACTGTTCACCACTATTGCAAAGTTAGTAATATTGTAAATAATGGAGCCAACTTTTTTTCAAAGTATATAACATTTCTGAAAGACAATCATTTTACATCAGGGCCTTAAAGATTGACTTTCACAGAATTTTTGAATTGCAGTCAAAGACTTCAGTCAAAGACTGGCTGACAACCAATGTATTTGTCACCCATCAGAATGGTAAGCTGAAAATGGCTATTATATATAGCTTAATATAGAGCCATATATTAAAATGGCAAGTATACTGCTCCTGTAGATTGCAGCAAATTAATGTTCTAGTTTATTTTGTGAGGGTAATGCTTAGGATGGCAACTTTAAATAAAAACAAAGTGGTTTGAGTAGATTTGTGTATTTAGTGATGCTTTTACAATATACACCCTATTCCTCTTTGTGTGTACTATTTTATTTGATAGCAACAATTCTTTGTTGTTGTTTTTGGCTATATAAAATCATCTACAGTTGATTCTGGAAAAGTGAAATCCCCCAAAGATAAACTTCAGTACTATAGAAATACAAACAATTAGTGTTTGTTGATGATTTCATTTTTCACAGCTTTGCTTCAAATTTTAGCAGACTTCAGAGCACCATTTTTCTCTATCCACCTACACTATCAAAGCAGCCACTCATACCACACTCATTTCCTTCAATTCAATGCTACACGAAGCATGAAGGCACAAAAAATTAAACCATGTAAAAAATAAATCCCATCAGGCTGAGAGATAACTTATTTCAGCCATTTCATCAAGAACCTTCACAAGGCCAAGTGGCAGCCTGGCTTATGAGTCAACCTGTGGATATAGATTCCATAGCCTTCTAGCTTTATCACTTACAACTTAATTACTGAGCTTAAGTTTATAATACCAGGAAGAAGATTCACCTGGGATCATTCCTGACAGAATTGTTATGATGCTTCATAGAGTCAGTCTATTTTAAGCAGTGACAAGTTATTGGCTCACCAATGCAAGCTGATGTACAGGATACAGATCACCTCACCTAATGCACTTGTGCCAGATACATACGTACTTGCAAACAATGGGATATTGTAGCCCTTACAGGAAAGAACCCTAGTGGGATAAAACCCATCAGATTATACTTGGAAGATACTGTGTCAAACAATAAAGTTCATCCTCAAATTAATATTATAATTTTTCATTAAAATATGTTTGATCCCACAGTTTCCCTGTAATCTTCAATCCCTCAAAGGAACCTTACACCACCATTGCTTCCACTTCCCAAACCCTCAAAAGCAATGACTAATTTCTCTGAAACTTCTGTCTTCAGAACACTAAAAACAAAGAACAAAACTCAGTGCCCAGATCTGAACTGCTGAAGTTCCTACATTAACAAAAAAAAATCTCACTTTGTGCAGAAGAAGGTGCTTTAATCCCTTCACTGACTAAAAGGAAAAAAAATGAATTGAACAATATAAAACCTTATTTCATGTACAATTACATAACCATATTAATAAAATAATAATGAATATGTAATTTGATCTATTATTACAAATCAAGTCCAACAAGAAGGGGATATTTGAAAAGAATACGCCATTCCTGTAAAGAACAACATCCAGAATCAGAAATAACAGAACAGAGGTTAGCAGATCAATATTGATTTATAATACAAAATACTCACAGAAGCAGAACTTGAAAAAACAGTAGATACACAGCTGGAATAATGGACTGGACGCAAGTAGAACTAAAAGTCCTGCAAAGGCAGATGATGTTGTTTGATGGTGTTAAATGCATCATCAGAGGATATAAGCCACTCCAAATAAAACTGGCTTTTGCAATTGATTGGTGGTGATTTTATCAATGCTAATGATGTTCGAATGATGCTTTAGATGTTTTGAGACTGCACTCAAGGTGCTTATTGCTATTGGTACTATGTTTGCTTTCTTTTGCCACAGTTGTTCTGTTTCTATTTGCAGGTCTTTGTATTTTGTTCTTTCTCTTCTCTTTTTCTGTCTTCAGGTGAAGCTACATATACTATCCAGCTTGTGTCTTAGGCAGAAGATCCATGGCATGAGAAGCAGCAGATGCATGAGTTCTGGAGACAAGATGTGGGGACAGGAATCTTGAGTTCCTATGGAGGAACATATGGAGTTGCTGCATGCAAATTCTTCAAGTGGCAACAATTAGTTCAATTTCCTGTTGATAAGAGATGTGCCACTTCATATCCTATTCTAAATAATTGGTCAATTCTCATTGTATATCAGTTAGAAGCCATATGATTCAGGGTTGACTTACCTAAATGTTTACTAGCTGGAAGATAATGTTCCAAAACGTGAGTTAGAAATTGAAAGTTGTGACCCAAGATGACAAGACTGACTAGGCTCTTACACCTAATAATGTAATTGAGAAAAAAGTTGCACAGTGTCCTGATCAAATGAAATGCACTTGCAAGAAATAAAACAAACCATATTAGTCAACAAATCAAATATCACAAAAAAGAGAGGTCTACATTCTTTGCGAAAACAAAATTATTTTCTTCAGGATTGTGGAAAGGAAGGATGAGGATGGAAGATCATATTCAATTTTATGTAATAGTTCATCTGGTAGTTAGTTAGTGAACGAAGAATAGAATAATATAAAAATTGAAATGGGAGGAAAATAGTGTCCACCTGAGCCTGACTGATGGGTATAAAAGACTGTGCTTTCTAAAAGGGTTCCAAATTCTTGTGATCTATACATACATTTTGGGGGGATGTGTTGTTCCCTTTAACGTGTGTGTGTGTGTGTGTGTGTGTGTGTGTGTGTGTGTGTGTTTCTGGAACACTGCTTTTGTCATAAGCAACTATTGAAAATGTCATAGTTTCATTTGGCTGGAATGAACAGTCTGGAATGAATTGTACATGTTTCCTTCTCCCTCTAGTCTTTCAGTACCTGCAGAAGAATGTCTCCTGGTGTTGTCTCTGTCTTGGAGGCATCCTTTTGCATAACAAAATGGTAAGAGATCTGGATGTTTTAGCAGTGGTTGCATACAGAAAGGAATTTTCAAGCCCTAAAATATTGCTTGTTTTGAGTAGACCATTTGAATTTACAAAGAAATCCAAATGGCCTAAAGAAATTGAGAAAGCAATCTTGTGTGTCTTACATAATTAGAGGTAGACTATCTATAAACACTTGCAAAGTCCAAAAAATATCTGCCAAGAAAGTACAGACTTCATCTACTGTATATTTGCAGGATCCATCTACTGTATATTTGTCCACCATACCTGGTGGACAAATCTCTCTCTTTCTTATACTGCACAGCCTTAACTGGAAGCAAATGTTCCTCAGTTCCGTAGAGTGAAGTGTTAATCCACACCAGAAATGTGCACAACATGATTTTTTAAAGACATACTTAAATTTGTTTCACTGATATAAATACAACAAAGTACTTAGTTCAGATTATCTCCACTACATATAAATAAATTAGCTATGAATTCAGATTTTATTTGTATTTCTCACTTAGTTTTACTTTATGTTATTTATTTATCTTATAAAAAGCTGAATGTAAAAATAAAGATGTTATTATTTTCTCATTTACTTTCTTCCCTGCCTCAAGCATTCAGGTTGGCTGCAATGCATTTTGATTCCATTTGTAAATTAATCATGTACAATAAGTAAAACTCTAGGCTATAAGGAAACCTCCCTAATCAAACAAAAATTGGGACACTGGCATTCCAGATACACTGGATACATAATTTCTAGATTTCTTGACCATTCTCCCGCCCAGAAAAATATCCAAACATTTAATGGACAGGCAAAGAATAAGTATGCTTACCATTCTATTATTATGTGCAGCTTCATAGATAGACTTCTTCCAGTTTGTCATATCTAGATAATGCTATTCAAACCTTCCTGCCAGATCTGTATATTCATGTGGTATTTGTATCAGATCATATGCATGCTTTAAATACCTCCAGCACACCATCCTCTCCTTGAAATTATGGGCATATGGACAATTTAACAACGTGCTGGTTTCTCCTGTTTCTTAGAAACAGACTCTATAAAGGAATTTTATAAAAGTGCAGAATGGAAGAAGAAGCAGTAATGAAATCTTACTTGGCATATTATATGCATTCTGGGTAAAGACCATATTGTATTTAAAGCACTTTTCATTATATTTTGATAAGAAAATACCATTGTCCCTTGTATTTGGCTTCATGCTGTTGCTCCAGAAAGCAATATATATATATATGTGTGTGTGTGTGTGTGTGTGTGTGTGTGTGTGTGTGTAAATTTTTTGGCTTGCTAACAAAGAATAAAGGGACACCGATATGATCATTTCAAACTTATTTGTTCTCATCAGTCAGCCATACCCTTCTGAGATTCGAACCTGGACCGACTGCGTCTTAAGCAGTTGTTTTAACCCCTAGGCCACAGGTTCTCTCTCTCTCTTTGTTAGCTGAGAAGCAAGGAAGATATGTGTTAAATGTTTGTTAAGCATTCAGAATACACTTGCTTAGTCCCAGACACGGGACAAATCTTATTTCCTGTTTCAGCCTAGCCCAAGGCCTTCTACAGGCAGTAGCCACAGCAGTGGCAGCTCATATTTGTGTAATTTTTTTTTTTGGCTTGCTAACAAAGAATAAAGGGAGACCGATATGATCATTTCAAACTTATTTGTTCTCATCAGTCAGCCATACCCTTCTGAGATTCAAACCTGGGCCAACTGCGTCTTTTTATTGAAAAGTTTTAACATACAGTTTATCTTTAACAGTCCCCCCTCCCCCTCCCCTCTCCTTCCCTCCCTACCCATCCCCCCCTCCCCCCCCGACTTCCCAGAGCTAAATACAAGGTATAGGGAAAAAACAATCATAAACAACCATATACTAACAACCATAAACTCTAAAATCCATCACTCTCTAGCTTATATAGGATAATACAAACCTTAATGATATTAAATATATATAGAAAAGAAAAAAGAAAAAAAAAGGAAATAAAGAAAGAAAAAGAGAAGGAAGACTTATTCAAATGCTACATGAAACTTCTTAACCCTATATTTGTTCTGGATGTACTCAACCCATTTTCTCCATTCCATAATATAACGTTCTTGCGAGTGATCTTTCAAGTAAGCCGAAATCTTTGCCATCTCTGCCAGGTCGGAAACCTTTAAAGTCCATTCTTCTATAGTCGGCAGTTCCTCTTTCTTCCAATACTGACCTATTAAAAGTCTTGCTGCCGTGATTAAATTCAACATCAGCTTAGTGTCCACAACCGTAGCATCTGTGATTATTCCCAACAAGAAGAGTTGCGGACAAAACTTTATCCTTTGATTGAAAATCTTCTGCATATTCCACCAATTTTTTATCCAAAAGGCCTTAACCTTTTTACAAGTCCACCATACATGAAAATATGTTGCATCTTCATCACCACACCTCCAACATTTTGGTTGATAATTCGGATACATACTTGCAAGCTTTTTAGGAGCTAAATGCCATCTATAAAACATTTTATAAAAGTTCTCTCTTAGATTTTGAGCTTGTGTAAATTTTACATTCCTCACCCAAATCTTTTCCCACGTGTCCATTGTAATAACTTCTTGAATATTTTGGGCCCATTTTATCATACAATCCTTAACAAGTTCTGTTTCTGAGTCAATCTCTATCAATGCAAGATATATCCGTTTAATATGTGCTGGACCTTGATTTCTGATTTGCATTATCAGATTTTCATCAGTCATTGTAAAACCATTTTTCTGATCTTCTTTCCACCTGGCCCGTAGCTGAGTATATTGAAACCAATTCTGAACAATCTTCTCATCTCGCAAGAAACTATATGGTTTCAAACACCAGACATTTCTTTCCAAGCTTAGAATCTCCTTATACGTAGTCACATCATGTTTGAAACCAGCATGTATATTTTCTATTGCGTGTTTTGGAATTGCCCACAATGGTATCTTACAGTCTAGCTTATGTCTGTACTTCTTCCAAACTCTCAGCAATGCCTGTCTTAAAATATGCACTCTAAACACGTTATCTACCTTCTTATCATACAACAAATATGCATGCCAACCAAACAACAAGTCGTGGCCCTCAAGATTTAATAATCTCTCTTGTGTCAAATTAATCCAATCACTTATACCTACTAACGCAGCAGCTTCATAATATAATTTAAGATTAGGCATTTTAAGACCACCTCTTTCACGAGTATCCTGCATGATCTTAAGTTTAACTCGTGGCCTTTTCCCTGCCCAAACAAATTTATTGATACCTCTCTGCCATTCCTCCAAGTTAGAATCTTTCTTAAGAACCGGTATCATTTGAAATAAAAATAAGAATTTAGGCAGGACGTTCATTTTTACTGTTGCGATTCGCCCCAACAAAGACAATTGCAATTTTTCCCAACTCTCCATTTCTCTTTGGATTTTTCCCCATAATTTTTCATAATTATTTTTATATAATTTTGTATTAGAGGGCGACAAAAGCACCCCCAGATATTTGACCCTTTTGACAATCTCAAATCCAGTTAACCCTTCTAAAAGGGCCTTTTGCGATGCTGTCATATTTTTGGCCAAGATTTTAGTTTTTTGTACATTAACTTTAAATCCAGAAACCTTCCCATATTGCATTATTATCTCCATCAGGTCCACGACAGAGCTCTCCGGCTGGGTCACTGTAACAACCAGATCATCTGCAAACGCTCTCAATCTATAATCCTGATCTCTAATCCGTATACCCTTAATTCTTTCCGAATTTCGTATTTTTACCAATAATATCTCCAATGTTAACACAAATAACAAAGGCGATAGCGGGCACCCTTGCCTTGTACCCTTCTCAATACTACATACTTCTGACAAACTATTGTTAACTATTATTCGAGCTGTTTGTTTTTGATATAATGCCCTAATTGGTTGCAAAAATTTATCCCCAAAATTCATTTTATCTAAAACTTTCATCAAAAATTGCCAATTCAATTGATCAAAAGCTTTTTCAGCATCTAAAAAAATTAGCGTCGCAGGGATCTGGTTGTTCCTTTCCAAAAATTCGAACACATCAACTATATGCCTCACGTTGTTTTTCATTTGCCTACCACTAATAAACCCAGTTTGATCCCCATGAATCACCCATTGCAGAACCCTCATCAATCTATTAGCCAGCACCTTAGCAAATATCTTATAGTCTGTATTTAATAGTGAAATCGGTCTATAGTTTTTTACTTGAGTAGCATCTTGGTCTTCCTTCGGAATCAGAGAGATAAAAGCAGTTCTCCAAGATGGAGGCACCTTTCCCCCTCTCTGGATTGTCTGGAACAATTCCTTTAACGGTTTAATCATCTCTAATTGTAAATTTTTGTAGTAGGCCGCAGTCAAACCATCTGTACCTGGCGCTTTGTCGACCTTCAACTCCTTAATTGCTGTAAATATTTCTTCTTCTGTAATCAATTGATTAATCTCCTCTTTTTGTACTTGCGTAAGAACCGGGATGCTAGCATTCTCCAAATATTCATCAATGTCTTTTTCATTAATCTTCTCCTTAGCATAAAATTTAGAATAAAAATCCACAAAGGCTTCCTTAATAAAATCCTGTTGAAACACTACCTTCCCCTTATGTTCAATTTTGTCTATGTTAGAAGCCCTCTGCTTTTTCCTTAATCTATAAGCTAGCCATCTACCTGGCTTATTAGCATTGCAAAAAGTATTATGCCTGGCAAACCTCAAGTTGGTTGCCACTTGATCAGCCATTAATTTATCAAATTGTCCTCTTAATAGCTTGATAGCCTCCTTAGTCTTCACATCCAATGGATTCAAAATCAGAGCATTCTCTTTTTCCTTAATTTCATTCTCCAATTCTTTCCTTCTAGCTTCCAAAGTACGTCTATGTTTGTTATTCATATATATCAACACTCCTCTCATATAGGCCTTGCTAGCATCCCAAACCATATCCATAGAAGTATCCTTATTCATATTAATTTCAAAAAAGTCCTTCATTCGCTGTTTACACTCTTCCACATTTTTCTGGTTTCTAAACAAATTCTCATTTGCGCGCCACGAGCGCCTATCTCTGTTGTCCTTATTAATCTCTAACCATACTGGGCTATGGTCAGAAACAGCTCTTGCACAAATCTTTACCTTCTTAATCCTAGAAAAAAAATCATTAGTCAGCAAAATAAAGTCAATCCTAGAAAAAGATTGATGTCTATCAGAAAAAAAAGTATAATCCTTTTCATGCGGGTGTGTGTCACGCCAAATGTCTCGCAATTCCAAATCATCCTTCATTTCAAAAAAAGACTTAGGCAGCCTGGCATGACACGGAATACGCTTAAAAAAACCAGCCTTATCCATCTGTACGTCCAAAACGCCATTCCAATCCCCCATAAAAATAAACGATTTGTAATCCAACTGAGTAAGCTTTGTATGAAGTAAGCTAAAAAAGTCAGCCTGTTGTTGTTGTTGATTAGGAGCATACAGTCCAACTAAAAGCGTTTTTTTGCCTTCTAGCAACAAATCTATCATTACGTATCTTCCATGCTTATCTGCTTCAATTAAGTCCGCTGTTATAGCACTTTTAACATAAACAACCACTCCGTTTTTCTTATTCATTGCAGAGGCAACAAATTGCGTACCCAATCTTGAATTCAGTAAAAACTTTTGGTCCATAGCCCTAATATGCGTTTCTTGCAAGCATATAACATCGGTCTTAAATTGTTTTAAATATTGAAAAACTTTCTTTCTCTTCTGAGGTGAATTTAATCCATTAACATTCCAAGTTAAAAATTTAGTCACCATACTTGTCGCCCCGAAGCTTCTGGAGCACCTCTTCAATGGCCCTGTCTCCTTTGGGCCGCGCTCCTCCCACTGCCTCGCTGTAAGTGCGCTTTGAAAGTTCCATAAACTTCTGCTGGTCTTGTTCTTTTATTTGTTTTGCTCTTTTTAAAGCAGCACGCGTCACCCTTAGCTCTCCAACATCAGCCAACAAAGTTGTAATTTGATCCCCTCCAGCACCATCCTCCTCTGTCTGACCATCTTCAGCCTCCTGAGGTTTTTCTTCACCAAATCTCTTTGCCGCTTCCAGAAGTGATAGTGGGGTTGCTTTTAAAACATTATTGTAGAAATCACGCGCCTGTGCCACAGTAACCAGACGGTATCTTTTACCTTCATACATCACCACCAGCCCAACTGGAATCTCCCATCTGAACCTTATATCACGTTGCTTAAGTTCCTGCACAAGAAATACAAAGTCCTTTCTTCTCCTTAAAATCTTTGGAGGAATTTCCTTTAAAACCAAAACTTCTTGGTCAGCAACCACTACTTTAGTATCATAGGCAGCTTGAATAACTTCATCTCTGATTTCTCTCTTTGTAAAATAAACCACCACATCTCTAGGTAACTTCCTCTGTCTGGCAATCCATGAATTAACATGAAAAACTTTATCCATACATCCCTTTATTTCAGATGCTGGCTGACCCAATACTGCTTCCAGGGCTTCAGAAATCAGCTGCTTTAAGTCTTCTTTAATATTTTCTTTTAAGCCTCTGATTCTAACAGCATACTGCATCTGGTGAAACTGAACAAGGCTTAACTCTCTGTCCATTTTGTCTCTTAAGTCTTCATTCTCCAATACCTTTACTTCTAGTACAGCATTTTTTTGAGTCAAATCTTCCACTTTTTCTTCCAAACCTTGCACACATTCAGCCACACTTTCCACTGTAGACAAAATGTCTACCCTCATCGCACTAAATTTCTCTTCCATCCTCTCTTCTATTCTCTCCTCCATTTTTGCCAATTTATCACCCAATGTTTCTAAAATTACCTGGGCATGCTTTTCAAGGGCATCTTGTAAATCCTTCGATGTCAATGCAGCAGGAGGAAGCAAGGCTTGCAACGATGTCTGTTGCACCGGAGAAGTTCCAGCACTCCGAAGAGTTTTTGAGGGAGGTTTAGCCGCCATCTTTTACTTCCACTTGTGACGCACTTTCACTTTAAGTTTAAAAAGTTCATTAAGCTCGAGAGTAAAAATAAAGATCCTCTTCACCTTTTCCTCTTGTACCGCTCTGCCTGCTCCTTTTATTCCAGAGTCTTTCCTTCTGGCAGGGGTGGTCGCAAACGCCTGGCTCTGCTCCAAGAAATCCAGAGCAGAGACGCTGACCAGCTGGGAGCAACCCAGGCTATGGGGGAGTTCGATCCTTCAGCCGCCCAAGCTTTAAACTCAGGTGGCCCCGGAGAACTCGACCCCTACCTGGGGCCTCACCCCCTCCTCTTCTCCCGAGGAGGGGGCTTCAAATTCACCCGAACAGCTGATCGGCGCTGTTTCGGGTGAAAACTACACAGCTGAGCCGCGGGCAGCCCGAAAAGGCTGTCTCCGGCGCTGCGCCGCCACCGGAAGTCCCAACTGCGTCTTAAGCAGTTGTTTTAACCCCTAGGCCACAGGCTCTCTCTCTCTCTTTGTTAGATGAGAAGCAAGGAAGATATGTGTTAAATGTTTGTTAAGCATTCAGGGCTAGGCTGAAACAGGAAATAAGATTTGTCCCATGTCTGGGACTAAGCAACTGTATTCTGAATGCTTAACAAACATTTAAAACATATCTATATATCTATATACATATATCTATATACATATATCTATATACATATATACATCTATATCTATATCTATATATCTATATCTCTATCTATCTATCTATCTATCTATCTATCTATCTATCTATCTATCTATCTATCTATCGCTCAGAAAAATAAAGGGAACAGAAAATAAGACATCCTACTATTAAATAGAGTACATTGTGTTGTTTAAGTGTTCCCTTTATTTTTTTGAGCAGTACACACACACACACACACACACACACACACAAACACATACTAGAGGTCATTTTGTATATGAAACTTTCTGACATGGGTAAAAAGGTAAAGGTAAAGGTTCCCCCGCACATGCATGCTAGTCGTTTCCGACTCTAGGGGCCGGTGCTCATCTCCGTTTCAAAGCCGAAGAGCCAGTACTTGTCTGAGGACGTCTCCATGGTCATGTGGCCGACATGACTAGGTCATGACGCCAAAGGCGCATGGAATGCTGTTACCTTCCCACCGTAGTGGTCTCTATTTTTCTACTTGCATTTTTACGTGCTTTTGAACTACTGGGTTGGCAGAAGCTGGGACGAGTAACAGGTGCTCACTCTGTTACGCGGCACTCGGGATTCGACCCGCCAAACTGCCGACCTTCTGATCGACAAGCTCAGCATCCTAACCCACTGAGCCACCGCGTCCCTTTTTCTGACATGGGAGTATGCTACAAATAAAAAGATAAACAGAAAACAATAATTACAATTCTAGTGGAATGTCCAGCCTACTGATTGAGAGGCATACATGAGGTCTTCAAATAATGCTGTGAGCTTGGCATACAAAGATATATTACAGGGTTCCATTATGTTCCTTGCTAGTAGAAATGGTTCCATTCACAATCATCGGTAGTAAGTAACATCCACTGCAATGCCAATCCCAAGATTATTGTATCAGACCCCGTCCGACGAGTCACCCAAAGATGGAAACCGGAACGGGAGCTGGTTCTTCTAGCCGTGTTTATTTTCCGCATAAAAAGTTGCTTAAAGACAAATGAAGTCAGCGTTGACTTCACAACACAGTCAACGCTGTTAAATATCCGGCAGAGCCGACTCCCACCACCACACCCTTAATCACACCACCACGCCCCCACCCTACTTAAACACCGCCTCCCAAGATTCCCTCCTTTTGGCTCCCATCCCACCACCAATGCAGCCGGTAAGTTACCCCCCAGCCTAAACCTCCCTCCGTCCCCCCAGAACTCTGCCTAGGCTCCTTTGTCCCCTCACCACCCCAGAACGCTGCAATCTGCGCTCTAAACCCCTCCCCGGCCCACCGGTCGTCTCCGTCACCCCCTGGCCCACCCGGGCACCCATTCTTGTCCTGCAGCTCGGGCGCAGGGCAGCCATCGCCCAGCCCATCGCACAGCTCCATCCCGGCCTGTAAGCAGTTTCTGGGAGCCGGCTGGCTGGTTCGCGGCCTCCCCAGCTGACAGGCGGCCCGCCGCTGCGCCGTTCTCTCAATTGTCCCATTCCCCGGCCCGTCGGAGTGGTGTGGGCGTGGCCAGCCGTTTCCGGAGCCCGGCAGCATGGCGAGGAGACGAGGATGCCGGCGAACGTCCCTGCGGCCCGGTACGTTGCCTCGGGCAGTCACGGGGATGCTGGGAGGGGCCGTATGCCGAGCCGGTCCTCCGGGAGACGACGAACGCCGGCAGGAGGTTTCGGGCGGCTGAGGAGGGCCGTACGCTGTCCTGGCCCTCTGGAAGGCGATGGGCGCTGGCGGGAGGCTTCGGGGCCTGACGGGGCGCTCGGCAGGAGCCTGACGGTCGGGTGAGTCTCCCCGCGACCCGTCTGAATGTCGGGCGTGCCCGGCCCGACATGCCGCCCCCCCTACCAAGGGTCCTCCTGCAGACGTAGAAAACAAGGGTTTAGCATCATTCACTATGCGTACACCCCCATGTCCCCCACCCCCCGGCCTGCCAGGGTGGGCTCGGTGGAACGCCCGGATCAAACGTGGAGCATGGACATCTTCCCGTGATACCCACGTCGCCTCCTCCACCGGGTACCCCTTCCACCGAAGGAGATACTGTAGAGCACCCCTCCGCACCCTGGAGTCTAAGACCTCCTGCACCTCATACTGGTCAGCGTGAACCGGTCTGGGACCCCCCTCCCCTGCTGCCGCGGTAGCCGCTGGAGCAGGTTTCAGCAAGCTACTATGGAACACCGGGTGGACCTTACCCAAAAACTTAGGCAACCGCAGCCGCACCGTCACCGGGTTTATCACCTGCACCACCCGGAACGGCCCGAGGTATTTGGGTCCTAGCTTACGGCACGGAACCTGTAACCGTAAATACTTGGTGGACAAGTAAACCAGGTCCCCCACCCGCGGTGTAGCAAAGGGTTTTCGTTTCTTGTCCGCCTGTGCTTTGGACGCTACGGCAGACCGATCCAACGCTTCTTTCGCCGCCCCCCAGGCAGCCGTGATCTGATGCATCCAGTCAGGCGGTGAGCTCGGAGGTCCGTCGTCCTGGGGACACTCACTGAAGGGAACGAACTCGTGACCGGTGACCACCCGAAATGGAGAGAAGCCAGTACTACTGTGAACTGCGTTATTGTATGCAACCTCAGCAAGCGCTAACAGGTCTACCCAGTCTGTCTGCCGAAAAGAAACATAGCTTCGTAAATAGCGTTCAACAGCAGCGTTGGCTCGTTCTGCGGCCCCGTTGGTGCTGGGGTGATAAGCGGTACTCAATCCCTGGGACGAGCCGATATGTCGCAAGAACTCTCTCCAAAACCGGGCCGTGAACTGCACCCCTCTATCCGAAATCACACGCCGCGGTACTCCATGCAGTCGGTATACTTGCGTGAGAAACAACCAAGCTAGGCGACGGGCTGATGGCAACCCCTTACACGGGACAAAATGTGCCTGTTTAGAAAACAGGTCAACTACTGTCCAGATAACGGTGTGACCCTTACTCTCTGGGAGGTCCACAACGAAGTCCATGGCGATGTCCTGCCAAGGCCGAGTTGGGTCAGCTACCTGTTGCAATAACCCCAAAGGCTTCCCAACTTGGGGTTTTGTAGTGGCACAAATATGGCAACGCCGTACGTACTGCTCGATGTCATTCTTCATGCGGGGCCACCAGAATTGACGACGTGCCAGATGTAAAGTCTTCACAAACCCGAAATGTCCCGCCTGTCTAGCATCGTGGCACCCATGTAAAACACGTGGCCGCACGGTTTCAGGCACATATAACCGTGTTCCATGCCACGCTAAACCGTCCCGCATAGTTAACAGTCCCGGATTACTCAGCAACCAGGCATCCTCCTGCAAGGTCCTTTTGATGGCCTGGTTCAAATTCTCCTCCGTCACCTGTCTTGCACTCTCTGAACCAATCCCCTCGTTTGCCAGTGTCGGGATGAGTGCCTGCACCACCTCCTCCCTCTTGCTGTCGAACTGAGGCATGCGTGACAAGGCATCCGCCAGAAAGTTCCGACCCCCCGGTACATGCTTCAGCACAAAACGGAAGCGACGAAAGTATAAGGCCCATCGGACATGTTTAGGCGACAAACGACGAGGGGTTTGGAGGGCTTCCAGGTTTTTATGGTCTGTCCACAGTTCGAACGGACGGGAAGCCCCTTCCAGAAGATGTCGCCAGGTTTCCAAAGCCCAACGGACCGCAAAAGCCTCCTTCTCCCACACCGCCCAGGCCCGTTCGGTGGGAGTCAGTTTCTTAGAGGCATAAGCACACGGCTGCAAGACCCCAGCACTGTTCCGCTGAAGGAGGACGGCCCCAAGAGCAACATCGCTCGCATCCGCCTGCACGACATAAGCCAGTTCGGGGTCGGGATGTTTCAAAACGGGCTCTTTAGCAAAGAGAGACTTCAGTTCCTCGAACGCCCGCTGACACGCGGTGGACCACTCCAATTTCAGCCCCGGACGCGGGCGTGTCTTCAACTGTCGTGTGCGCAGAAGATCAGTTAACGGCAGGGCGATAGCCGTGAAACGTGGGATGAATTGTCTGTAAAAGTTGGCAAAGCCAAGGAAACTTTGCAACTGTCGCCGAGTCTGCGGAGCCTGCCACTGTTGAATGGCTCGTACCTTTCTAGGGTCCATCTCCACCCCCGCCGCCGATATACGATACCCAAGGTAGTCCAGCTGGGCCTTGTGGAACTCACACTTGGACAGTTTAACAAAGAGCTGTGCTTCCAGCAGTCTTGACAACACCTGCCGCACAAGAAGCACATGCTCCTCCAATGTGTCCGAGTAAATCAGGATGTCGTCCAAGTATACCAAAACACCCCGATACAGGAACTCATGCAGGACCTGATTGATCAATTGCATGAACACAGCGGGAGTTCCCTGTAGGCCAAATGGCATCACTCGGAACTGGAAACTGCCAAGGGGACAATTAAACGCGGTCTTCCATTCGTCCCCGGCTTTGACCCTCACCCGGTAATAGGCTTCCCTGAGGTCCAACTTGGTGAATACTCGGCCTGTCGCCAAATGGGCCAGCATGTCCTTCATCAAAGGAAGGGGATAGAGGTGCTCCACGCACACCGCATTAACCCCCCGGTAGTCTACACACAAGCGCAAGCCCCCATCCTTCTTTTCACGAAAAAGAACTGGCGCCGCCACCCGGGATCGTGCTGGTTGTATAAACCCTCTTTTCAGATTCTTATCTATGTACCGCCGTAACTCCTGCATCTCTTTTGGGGACATGGCGTACATACGGGGCTTAGGCAGTTTGGCTCCAGGTTCGAATTCAATAGCACAGTCCGTCGACCGGTGGGGTGGTAACGAATCGCACTCTCGCTCATCGAAGACGTCCATTAAATCAGAGTAAACCCGGGGTACATGCTCCTTCGAGTCATCCGTGACCCCGCAAACCTTCTCCCGCGTTCCCGTGTCCCCCGGCCCCAAGAAGGAATGGTGGAGAGGGGGCTCGGGCCCCAGACCCATCCGAAGACGACGACTACCCCCCTCCCACCAAATCGTGGGGCCCCATTTATCAAGCCACGTAAGGCCCAGAATAAGAGCTTCAGTCATAGAGGGCACCACAACAAAACGCAGAATTTCCCAGTGGGCCCCCAATTCCAGCCGGACTGGCTCGGTGACGTGGGTGATAGGAGCCCCCCCTAGGAGCGACCCATCCACTTGTTGCAAACGAAGAGGGGTCACCAGACGTTGCAACCGGATTCCCACCGCAGCTGCTGTTTTCCGGTTGATTAGACACCGGGTGCTCCCTGAATCGACCAAAGCCCTAACCGCCCGCCTTTGCCCAGACACGGGGCTCACCAACACCACCGGGAATGCAAAAGGACACACCGGAGCGCTTACCATCGGATCCTCCTCCAGCTCCAGATCCTCAAGGTCTTCCGTCGGCACGGTCTGGGTAGTTACAGGCCCGGTTGCCGGAGGAGATGTCGTCACCCGTCGGCTGTCGTCAGCTGCCTGGTAAGCAGTTCGGGACCGCTCCGAGGTCTTCCTTGCAGGCAAAACCCGTGTTGAGGTTGCGGGGGGAACCATCCGGGCTGGCGGGAGTGGGCATTCAGCCGCCCGGTGACCCGGCTGGTCACATCGGAAACACCTAATACCAGGACGGGGTGGCGGTACAGGGTTGGCCTTGGCCGCCGGCAAGCCGGGCCGCTCCTCCACCTTCACTCTTTTGGCCGGCCGCCGGGTCCCGGTCACCCCCTCAGACCTTCCTCGAGTATCCTGCAAGCCAATGTCCAGCTCAATAGCCACCCGGAACCAGTCCTGCAAATGGGCCGGCACCCCTCTTACCACGCAAGCTCGCCGCAAGGCACTATCCAGTCCAGACTTGAAGTGGTGCACAAGAAGGCGTTCAGGCCATGACCGTAGCCTCCCGGCCACCTTCCGGAACTCCCCAACGTAACACACTGCCGGTTTTCCTTGCTGGCGCAGATCCAATACTTCAGCCTCGGCCCGGAGCACCCGTGAGATATCTTCAAAACGGGCCCGTAACGCCTCCAGGAAAAGACCAAGGTCCCCGAGCTCACGGGCATGATCGCCGTATAGGTCGGCCGCCCAGGCCGCGGCCTCTCCTTGTAGACAAGCTGTTACAGCCACTACCATCGCCCACTGGGACGTATAGGCCGGGCCGTACTGGTCCATGTGATTAATCACCTGCCCCAAAAACATTGCCAGGCGGTCTGGATGACCATCATAGACCACGGTCAGGGGCGGAGGACCCCATGCCAGCCCTTGACCCCAAGGACCCAGCGGCACCCCCTGGGCTGGAACCCCCCCAGCTGGTCGTGACGGCTGCTGTCTTGGTCTTCCGGTAACACTGTCCCAAGGAGTCGTGCCGCTTAGCACTGCCGTAGCGGGAGCCGAAACCCCGGAACCTCTGTGAACCTCAGGCTGCCGGGCTGATCCCTGGTGCCTCGGGCTGTCCATACGGAAGCGGGGTGGGCTAGACCGCCGAGCAGGGCCACCTGGGAGGGACCACTGCCCCTGGTCAGACTCATCCAGAACAGACCAAAACCCAGGCTCCCGACCCCTCACTTCCCCGAACCGCTCTCTGAGAATCTCCATAGTACGGTTGCCCGGAACGGTGGAGTAGCTCCAATCTTCACCGCTGTCCTCCACGAAACACCGCTCCCTCCACTCAGAAGACGCACCTTTAGGCCGGTCCAGCAGGCCTTGGCCGAGCCCTCGATGATCCCCATCAGAACGCGTCCACCGATCACTGCTGCGACTCCGCACTGCAGCCTCCTGATGCCCTGGACCAGGGCCTTCGAGTGGGGGAGGTTTTTCCTTCCGCCGCACCGAGGGCAACGCCTCCTCCCCCACCTCTACCGACTCCAAGAGCCCAGCCGCAGCTCCAGCCTCCTCCTGCTCCTCAGCCAGTGGTGCAGAATCCTCCGTGCCTTCTGCCATAGCGAACTGCCAGGAAAAGAGCTCCCCACAAGGAATAAAGGAACACTGACTTACTATCAGACCCCGTCCGACGAGTCACCCAAAGATGGAAACCGGAACGGGAGCTGGTTCTTCTAGCCGTGTTTATTTTCCGCATAAACAGTTGCTTAAAGACAAATGAAGTCAGCGTTGACTTCACAACACAGTCAACGCTGTTAAATATCCGGCAGAGCCGACTCCCACCACCACACCCTTAATCACACCACCACGCCCCCACCCTACTTAAACACCGCCTCCCAAGATTCCCTCCTTTTGGCTCCCATCCCACCACCAATGCAGCCGGTAAGTTACCCCCCAGCCTAAACCTCCCTCCGTCCCCCCAGAACTCTGCCTAGGCTCCTTTGTCCCCTCACCACCCCAGACCGCTGCAATCTGCACTCTAAACCCCTCCCCGGCCCACCGGTCGTCTCCGTCACCCCCTGGCCCACCCGGGCACCCATTCTTGTCCTGCAGCTCGGGCGCAGGGCAGCCATCGCACAGCCCATCGCACAGCTCCATCCCGGCCTGTAAGCAGTTTCTGGGAGCCGGCTGGCTGGTTCGCGGCCTCCCCAGCTGACAGGCGGCCCGCCGCTGCGCCGTTCTCTCAATTGTCCCATTCCCCGGCCCGTCGGAGTGGTGTGGGCGTGGCCAGCCGTTTCCGGAGCCCGGCAGCATGGCGAGGAGACGAGGATGCCGGCGAACGTCCCTGCGGCCCGGTACGTTGCCTCGGGCAGTCACGGGGATGCTGGGAGGGGCCGTATGCCGAGCCGGTCCTCCGGGAGACGACGAACGCCGGCAGGAGGTTTCGGGCGGCTGAGGAGGGCCGTACGCTGTCCTGGCCCTCTGGAAGGCGATGGGCGCTGGCGGGAGGCTTCGGGGCCTGACGGGGCGCTCGGCAGGAGCCTGACGGTCGGGTGAGTCTCCCCGCGACCCGTCTGAATGTCGGGCGTGCCCGGCCCGACATATTGATCCTAGAAGTGGGATGCGAACCTGCAATTAGTGCAGGTTCGCATCCCACCAGGCTCAAGGTTGACTCAGCCTTCCATCCTTCTGAGGTAGGTAAAATGAGGACCCAGATGGTTGGGGGCAATTAAGCTGACTTTGTAATAATGCTGCTTGGGGGGGGCGAAAGCCCTAATAAGCAGGCATATACATAGAATGAAGGCTATTGCTAAGCACATTGGTTTGTGCTTAAATTGTAAGCCGCCCTGAGTCTTCGGAGAAGGGCGGGATATAAATGGGATTAAAATAAATAAATAAATAAATAAATAAATTATTATTATGCTTGGTTACACAATCTGCCAGATTTTCAGATTGGATTTGGCATATTTATCAACCTATGGAGTCCTTCCCAAGGACCTGAGATAGGACCTGATGTTTGATGCTATTAGAGGTATTGTCATGAGATATAAGCTGTTCCAAGTAAAGCTGCCTTTTGCAATTGACTGGTGGTGAATTTGTCAATGCCGATGATGTTCAAGTGGTGCTTCAGTTGTTTTGGGATTGCATTCAAGGCGCTTATTACTATTGGTACTGCCTTTCCTTTCTTATGTTATTTTCTCCAGTTCCTTCTCTTCTCTTCTCTTCTGTTGTCTCTAGTAACTGCCACATCCATTATCCAGACTTCTTTGTCTTTCTTATTAGCAGTAGTTAAATTTGGGGTGTTATGCAACAAGTGCCTGGTTGAATTCTAAAGTCGTATAGCACTTTAGCTATTTCATTTTCTATTACTTTCTCTATTTTATGGTCCAACTATTATATTATTATTACTATTTTTATTTCTGCAGGATAAATTGCTGCAATCTTTGCATCTGGGAGATATTAAACAGTTGTAATTTTTGATTTCACTGGGATTCCAGAATCTAATCTAGAATATGACAAAAGATAACTCTTAAAATATTATTAATCAAACACATATATTTGATTAATATATCTGCTCATATACTGTATCATTCAAAACAACACATCAAAGTAATAAGCTAATATTTAATTAAAATATAATTCCCCTTTTATTTAGTTCCCTCTGTTGCTTGTGATGCTATTTGCAGTGCTGAATATAAGATATCTTTATTATAACGGTAATCATTCATATGCTCTTCAGCATATTGATAATATAGTTTTGTGTGTAGCATTCACTGATATACAGTACATTGTGTAGGGCTTTTTAAAAAACTTAACTTTCTTGAGAGTATTTTTAATGAAACGATTTGGAGGACTGTGCCAATATATATGTATTTATTTATATGTAGATGGCTTTTTTCAAATAATTCTATTAAGAATTATATATGAAAAGAATAAAGTGAATATAGATATAAAAATACAAGAAAAGGAGTATGAAAAAGGGAAAAAATGAAAGGGAAAGGAAAAAATGAAGAACTTTTTAAAAAATTGAAGATAAAAGCAATTTTAATAACTTATCACCATCTCTAAATAAAACATAATCTCTTATCTTCGCATAGCTCATTTCTTAGGTAAGGAAAACAAAATCAAAATAATATGTCAATCACCTTTTGTCAACAAAAGTCCACTAAGGGCAATCAAATCAATGGTAGACCTCTATTTTAGCTGGTTAGCTGTGGAACAATGTTGTCACAAATGAGTAATTCTTTCCTATCACTGGAGCAAGACCATACTTAAGATCAATCTTAAATTTCAAGTGACTTTCTTCTACACATGCTTGGTTATTGTTCCCCTGTATGTCTATACATCTTAAGTTTAAAGTTTGTGTACAGATTAAAAAACTCAGTCTTTTTTGCTTATGAAGGAAAGAAACCAGATGTAAAACAATCACTACAAGCCAACATGAAGGATCAGCCATTATTTTTCACAGATATTTGTTAGTGTCTTCAGTTGTCCAGTCAATAAGTGACAAGTGATTCTTTAATCTATTAAAGTTCTTAATGTATCAGATTTACACTAAGCAATCTTAGAGACTTTTGGCAATACATTAATCTTCTATCTACACCATCCTCATTCGCTATACAAGCAAATGTTCTGAACAGTAATGTTATCTTGCCTGTGAAGCTGATATAACATTAAGCTCTGCACAAGAATGCCAGATTGGCAACTGAGATGAGTACATTTTGTCATGAATATAAGCTTTTGGGGAATTCTTTGATTTTGTATTAAATGTCAGGGTGAATATACTATGTCATGATGTATTGTAGACTCTTCTCCCTATTTCTACCTATGCACAACTACAATCAAACATTTGAAAAATGCACTAATGTTCTAAGTAACTAGGAGCTTGTTCTGACTTCAAGGGAACTATAAGATCACTCTAGGAAAGCTTGAAGAGCAGGAAGTTGGAATGGACACACTAATTGGCATGACACCATCTTCAAATCATTATATTTAGATTTGCTATAGCAACCACACAAACATCACCACTTGGAATAATTAACAATTTGGTAAAAGTGTGTGGGGAGGGCTTAAAGGACGGTTTTTAAAAGAGAACTCATCTCCAAATTAAAATCCATGAAAAATGGAGTGGGATGGGGTGGCTTGCAGAAAGAAGAATATTTTTGTGAGTAATAGATACAAGACAGGACAGCATGTCACACCATTCTTTCCTCCTCTCTGTACCCCTCTTTCTAAATATAGTCAATAAGATTGTAGTGTTTTTTGTGCTCAGTGCAAAATAGGGACAGCTTCTACTCCTGACTTGGGATTATTTATTTGTTTGTTTGATTTATATAGCCACCCATCTCAAATATATGACTACATGACTCTGGGTGGCTAACAAGATTAAAAACAACACTTCAAAAATCATATGCAAAACCTCCATAAAACACACACCAGCTAAGAAAAGAATTGCAAATTATTGCAAAATTATCAATCCAGTCTTCAGGGAGAGTGGTGGCTCAAGAGGTTAGAATGCTGGGCTAATAATCAGAAGGCTCAAGTTTGAGACCCATTGCTGTGGGGTGAGCTCCCCTCACATGCTCCAGCTCCTGCTAACCCAACCATTCAAAAGTGGGAGACTGTGAATAGATAAATGGGTACCACTTTGGTGGGAAACTTCACAGGGATAGGAAAGGAGCCCTCAACTGGGTGTCCCCTGGCAACAGTGATGTCACCAGCAAATAATTTTACCACAGAACCCCTTTGGTGCTTTCAATATGCAAGTATTAGTATTAATCCACTATCCAACACAGCTACGAGACTGACTTCATCATGCACCTGGAGCAGGCATGAGCTCAGTACCAAATCTTCAAGGTGTTACAAAGGAGTAGCAGGAAGGGACCAGTTCATAGGAATGATATTTTAGAGAAAGGGCACCATGGCAATAAAAGCTCTTCTCCTGGGCCTTGCCGGCTGGCACTTTTTAGCAAAGGAGACTTGGACAATGCTCCTCTGGCCAAAGTGGATGGAACAGGTAGAGACATTGGGCAGAAACAGTCCTGTAAGTAATCCAAGCCTGCTTGGGCAATATGTAACTCCATTATTAACATGCATTCTTCTTGAAGACTATGAAACACTAAAATTTTGGATAAGTTTTCAGAAGCTGTCTTAATAGTGATTTAAATAGAGAATCCAGCTATCTTAGCTTTAATTATATATATTTATAGGCCACAGCATCATTTTCCCATGAATTCTTTATGCTTATGGTGGAATACTTAAAGATATGGACTTTAGAAAAGCATGTAGAACTTGAGCCACACTAATTGAGAATTGAGGGACAAAGAGTAGTTAGCTGGAGAAGCATGATAGACAATATTAAAACAATGATATTTCAGTTTCACTTAGTTCTGTGTGTAGTTTAAACCTATCACTAGCTAAAACATCTGAGTGTATTTTCTTCTAAGACATCACAACCCACAGCCTTTTCTGTTGGTGACCAATACAAATAGTGGGAAGTTGGACAAAGTTTCATGAACCAAATTTGTTAGATCAGATGGAGCTTGGGACAATTTTCCTTGTTCCGTTTGATTCAAATTTACAACAGGGTACCAATTTGGAGATACCTAAAGACATACCATTCTTCAAATACAGTAAGTTAAGCCTGAAGCAAGGTGAAACTAAGGAATATGTGAGAGGAGATTTTATGCTATTTCAACAAAAGCCATCAATTAAAAAATCACAATGATCACAGAATATGGCCAACAGTTCCCATGCATGAAAACAGAACAGAATAACAGAGTTGGAAGGGATTTTGGAAATGTTCTACTCCAATACCCTTCTCAAACAAGAGACCCTGCCCAATCTCTTGTTAAAAACCTTCTATGGTGAAGTACCCACAACTTCTGAAGGCAAGCCATTTTTAATTGTTGTAACTGTCAGGAAATTTCTCCTTAGTCTAGGTTGGTTCTCTCCTTGATTAGTTTCCATCCATTGCTTCTTGTTCTGCTTTCAAGGGCTTTGGAAAATAGGCTGATCCCCTCTTCTTTGTGGCAGTCCCTTATATATATTGGAATATTGCTATCATGTCACACTCACTCACTCACTCACTCACTCACACACACACACACACACACACACACCAATCCTTCTTTTCATTAAACTAGACATAAACAATACTTGCAACCGTTCTTCATATTTTTCAGCCTCCAGTCCCCTAGAGGCTTGCTGTGGGTTCTGACCCCTAGGAAATGTTAATACTAGGGATCATATGGGTGACCCATCTCTACTGCTGCCCTCCTGGAACAGCATAGGTATTTTTAATATATTTATTTAAAACTTTTATATAGCCACCCATCTCATATCAAGTAATGGGATGCTCCCAACCAGCAATTAAAACAACATCAATAATAATCTTACAAGTGCTCTGGAAGGTGATTAAAATTTGAATCTTCCAGGGGTTCTTGGGGGAAGATGTGTATTTTGATTGCTCCTAATGACCGCTGAGATTCTTATATAGTTTTCTGGTTAGCTGTGTTATTATATGAAATACTTAAATTTTATTAGTTTATTACTGGAGTGTAAGTACTTCACTGTCAGTTTTAATTGGAACTGCTCGTAAGCCTCAATAAATAAACAAACATAAATATTCAATCTGCTTCTACAGGATGTTCCCAAATATTGCAGTGGCCAATGCAGCAGAAAAGCCTTCAGACATACATACATTTCTGTGTAAGCAAGACTTTGTACTATCCGTTTTCTTGTCCTATAGAACTCAATGCATGTAGTCATGTTCTGAGAAGCTTTCTTTACAAGTTTGTAGACCCAGACTTTAATTAAGCTTAGTAGGACCACTTCTTCCCTTCCTAGCTTCAGTTCTCCTAAATATTGCCTCCCTGCTAAGGCAGGTTTTTTATGACTTAATAGGACACTTTTACTATTTTCAGTAACTGCTTTGCGGGGAGGAGGAAGACATATGGCTAGTGAATAAAGGAATATGCTTCATTTTTTTCCTGTTACAACCTGGGGCCTCCCACAGCATCAATTTTGTTGAGATCTTAAAGCCATAGGTTATTCATAAGATTTCAGTTTATTAAACAGGCTTCTGTTTTTCAGCACTTCAAAACTGAAACTATAATTATTAATCAATCAATACAATGTATTAAATTATATGTTCAATTAATGATACATAGGGCAATCAAATAATAATGCAGTTGGCAATCTATAGTGAATGTAGCCTAAAGAATATTGGAAGCTAATATTGTAGCATATAAGGCAATCCAATAAGACAGCAATTAATCTATGGAGAATTTAAAGCATTCACTTCAGTGAGATAAGAGCAAAAACTGAATTCAAAAAAGCCGGGGAAGTAGAGCATTTCGAACAGTGATTTATTTTGATGGAGCATATACAGAATTCACCTGTCCATGGGGAAAGCAAACATTGAAACTAAAAGTGCAGGTATAACATTAAAGCTTTCTACAGCAAAATAGAGAAAATGTTTATGTCAACAAAGAAGGCAAATTATTTACACACACACACATCCATATCCATACACACACACATAAACACACACACATATATAGGTTGCTGTTGAATACTAAGTAGGGCACAGTTTAATTTTGAAATAAGTGAAGGTTACTTTCCTGATGAGGAAATTGGGAAAGGTTTTATGCTTTACAAGACAGAAAAAATAATAATTTTCTTTCTTTTGTTATACTAGCTGACTTGCTGTCCTAAATGGACAATGGATTAGCTTCTTTGGGGTAAGAAGAAAGGAGAGAAGGAAAGTGAAAAAGAGAACAAGTAATTTTTTGTCTGAGCAAGAATCTCTATTTTAGTAAAAGAAATCCAAACCAATGCCTAACTTCAGGATTTGGAAAAATGCTCATAAATGTCAGTCAGAAAGAAGAAAATGCTTTTCTCTTTTCCTTCCTGGATTGAAGAGATGAATTACTATACTACTAGTCATAATTCTAACAAGGCTTGTTCAGCAAGCTTGTTCAGCAGATTTGAACCCTGGACTTATCAATTCTCCCATATCTCAAGATTTAGCCTGCTTCCTTCACTTTTAACATCATAAATGTCTTAAAAGTTATTATTACTCTATGTAAATAAATAAATAAAATGAGCAGAAAATCAGATCAAACACTGAGTCAAACTCAGTGGGGAATTCAGCTGAGGTGTAAGGAAGTTGTCAGCTTTCTGAGAAAAGGCAAGCCAGGAAACAGATTCTACAAGAAATATAGGAACACTATTTTATTGATATAGACTATGGTAACAGTATCTTCAAAACTTGGCAGCATGTTCCTTCTCTCCCTCTCATAACAAATTGAGTTAAGGAGGAGACAGTTTAAGTTTCTTTCTAATATTCTCTTCATTTTCTGGGTTTTATTTCGTGTTTTGCTAAGAGGTCAACTTGAGTTTCTCTATATCAGGTAAGGCTTTCATACTGTATAATAGAGCCTTGACTAGAATGTTCTATTGGGCAGAAGACCAAAAGGAGGGCTACACTTATTTAATTTAATGTGTAGTTTGACCCTATGTCAACTTGCTTGTGTAAGTCAAACAAAGCAAAATGGAGGATTATTTGGAGGGAAAAAAAATGTATATGTGACAATAGGTAATTAATTATGGGTAGACATCTCCTGTATAGATATAGCAGCTTAGTACTTGAAACAGAAAACTCTGGTACAATTAACTTACCTTTGCTGTAAATTTTATACCCATGATTTGCTTTTAGAGATTGCTGCAGAATCCGCATTTACTTTTTTTCTCTGTTTTTATTTTTCCCCCCAATCTGAAATCATTTTTGTACATTTTAACTAGCCATTTGTCATAACAAAAAAGTAAGTCTACATGGAAGTACTTCATAAAGTAATGTAATCCTTTACTTACGACCAAATTAGTCACCATACCAGGAGTGAGGGGAAGATATTAATCATTCTCCCAATCCACTTTTTGTTCTGAAAAAAGAGTACAGGTACCCTGTTTTCCCCAAAATAAGACCTAATTGTAAAATAAACCCTAGCATGACTTTTCAGAATGATCGTAATATAAGCCCTACCCCCAAAATAAGCCCCAGTTAAAATTGTCAGGCAGACAGACATATTTAGTACCTTATTTCCCCAGAAATAAGACCTCACCAGAAAATAAGCCCTAGCATTATTTTACAGGATGCTTGTAACGTAAGCCCTACCCCCCAAATAAGCCCTAGTTAAGATTGTCAGCCAGGTGGAAACATTTAGTAACATATTTTCCCCAAAATAAGACCTAACTGGAAGATAAGCCCTAATGCATCTTTTGGAGCAAAAATTAATATAACACCAGGTCTTATTTTCAGGGAAATACGGTAGTAGTTCTTGACCTACAACAGTTGCTTAATGACTGAAGTTACAACAGATCCCTGAAAAAGTTACTTATGACCTCATGTTGAAGTTATGACAGTCACAAAATCACATTTTGGACATTTGGCAATTGTCTCCCTTTTATGTTTGTCTGTAGCATCCCGTAATCAGATGATTGCAATTTTCAACAATATATTTTTTTTACTGGTTTCTGGTGTTTGTTTCCTGTTTCCAGCAAAAAGGTCACACTACAAATATTTACCGTATGTTATATGCACAGGAACCTGTTTTGACGCTTTGTTCAACTACTGTTTCTAATGGCATATATGTATAATTTATATTTATATGTTTAATTATAACATGTTAAAGAAATAAAAATTAACCAACTTATAAAAGACAATGTGCTGACAAAAGTGGCATTCTCTTTAAAAATATCATTTAAATATTTGATTGATTTTTTTTTCTTTTAATCATTTTGGAAAAGAAAGCAACCTTGCCTTCTACCCAAACTGAATTTGAAATTGTGATGACGTCTCTTGCTTTGTTCTGACTCCAGAAATAATCTGATTATTAACAGCAGCTGAACCAAAGCTCATAATATTTTGCTACTCTTGAAATGTTGCTAAGAAAGAAGCTGGAAAAAAAAATATATTCAGGAGCCTCATGACAGAGCTGACATTTATCATTTTGATATTTGGATAAATAAAGATAAACATTCTGTCAGTCTAGTGTTCTAATGCCTCCACAGTTCTAATCATTAGCCAGCATTTAAATGTATGTTCTTCACTTAGAAGGACCTCAGATCAATCCCTAACATCCATTTTTTGACCCAATGGTGATAGACAATAATGAGAAAACTGAAACTAGTAACCATTCAATCCAGAAAGATGGAGCAAAAACACATTACACAGAGCTGTACAAAGCAAATACAGCTAGTAGAAATGAGGACACTGAAAATATTTTGAGAAGTAGTGTGTGAGAACAATTTTCCAAATGTTGTGTCACAATCTCTTGTGGGTGGGTGGGTGGGAAATCCCATTTTATTTATGGCTAAGGTGGGGTTAGATCTCACAATCTCCTGCTTTCTAGCCTGGTGCCTTAACTACTCGAAAATACCCCACATCTTGGGAGAACTTGCATGGCAATGCATATGAAAGCAAAAGAGGAATCCAAACATCATACATTAGGAGAAAACATATGGAAAAATAAATGTTGTTTTTTTTTGGTGCAAACCTTTTTTTTAAAGAAAGAAATACACACTGATGATCGATTTGTCAGGCAGAGAGACTGAGAGAAAAGCGGCAAACATCAGACAGCTCCTATGCATCATGATGCAGTCTTTAACAGTCATGAGTAAAGTTTCACTAGCTTTCTGTTGTAATAAGCCAAGCTCTCCTCTTTTTGGAGGCTGACCTACTTCTTTCACTAAATGAAAGCTGAGTTTCTGGCCCCTTCCTCATAGCTGTGCTTCTGCAGCATCTTTCCCTCATTCTAGGTGACTTGGATGTAGAAAAATACAGGATCTGGGCAACCACTGAATACAGAGTTGAGAAGCTACTGTATAAACTATTGTATTATGTGTAGTATTTAATTTAAAACAAATACAATTTCCAGAAAGCAAGCAAGTGATTTATTGGGCTCCAGCACTATTATACTCAGCACTATTATACTGCTAAGCTTGTAAGCCGCCCTGAGTCTTCGGAGAAGGGCAGGATATAAATGGAATAAAAATAATAAATAAATAAATAAAAATACTCTGCTTTGGATTTTTTTTAAAAAAAAATGTTCAATTTCAGGAATTCCTAAACTGTTTGCTTAAATTTCAAGTGAAAGGATATAAGATTGCAACTAAAACTTTTTTTTAAAAAAAAGAATATTATATAACTCCTGATTGTTCTGCACGAGTTATCTGCACATTATCACTTTATATGTATTACAATCAGAATGTAGATTTTCCAAAAGAGAAGCTTACATGTCATAACAGACCCATAATGACAAATACATCTGTGGGTGCTCTTCTTATAATTGCTGTATTTTTTATAATTATCTTCAGAGCACATCTACGTTATATATGTATATTTCTCCTTTCTGTCTTAACTTGAGGGAGGAGGAAGACAGACAGAAAAGTGTTGTTTATCGATTGAGTTACAAATTTTAAATGGCAATGGGAAAATGAGCCATCAAGCTATTAGACATTGCCAAGGTTAAGCTAAAGGCCATTCCCAGCAACATTGCAAATAGAAGCATCTTTTTATGTTTTATTGTTGATGTTTAGCTTAATGTAGCTCTTGTAGAGAAAAATGCTTTTTATCTTGTTTCACGGTAGGAGAGGGGCAAACAAAACATTTTTATTAATAAAGAGTTTTATGCAATTTGAGCATTCCAACATATGATTTATAACATGGAAATTATTATTATTGTGTTTGTGTATGCATTAAGCTTTAATGAGGGGATGACCATTAGTTTATATTTCAGAAAGAACTGCTGAAAACAAAAGTCCTGCATGAAATTTCATTACTTATTCTTTATGCTTAATTATGCTTAATTTGCTGTGTCATGAGCTGATGCATTTAAAACAAATTTTGGAAGGCGTTGGAAAATATCACACTTTTATATATGTACACAGCTCTTGCCTTTCTTCATTTCCTAATATTTTTTATGACAAACTTGAAATGGATTGTCGCAAATATTTGATCACAGTTTTAACAAGGAGTTTGTTCTCACCAACCTAATAATTACATCATTTGTCTCACTTTTGAAGTACCTACTTATCAAAGCCAGATTTTAATTAAAGTGATCATTAGCTCTCAATCAAAAATGTAATTTTATCTTTTATCCTGCTTTTTCCTGCTTTGAGGGACAGTACTTAGAAAATGATTTATCTAAGTAACAGCAAACTACATTCAGATAGATACCAAAGATCTAACAGACAAACCAGTCCCTCAGTTTTGTTCGCCTTTGGTCCAGTCTGATTGTATGAACCAAAAATATGGGAATATATAAGCAGTAAAAGGAGAAAAAGCTACCCTCAGTTATAGCTTCAGAGGAACTCCCTCTGATGGCATGACTTGGTTATTTGTTGAGCCCTTTATTCCTGTCTACTTTCTGCCCTTATGCTTCTGAGAAAGAATAAATATATATAACTTTATTCTTTCTTCCATTATTCTACTCTACTCCTATTCTATTCTATTCTATTCTATTCTATTCTATTCTATTCTATTCTATTCTATTCTATTCTAGTCTAGTCTAGTCTAGTCTAGTCTAGTCTAGTCTAGTCTACACACATACACACTGCCTCATAGTGCTTTCAGCAATCTCTGGGTGGTTTACAATGTAGAAGCCTTATTTGCATATTGCCCCCAACAATCTGGCTCCTCATTTTACCAATCTTGGAAGGAAGGATGGAAGTCCACTGCACTATCAGGACCCAAATTGTTATTACTTGTTGGGAATCTTAGAGAATTCAATAGCTTAAAATCAGACAACTGGGAAAAAAATAAGTAAACGTGGTAAGATTAGCATTTGGATTGAAAACCATCAGGAAATAAACTAAGAAGGCAAAAACAAGTTCCAGAAGACATCATCAAAAACCATTCCATATTGTTTCCATGAAGTCACAGACAAGTCTTCCCTTTTTAATCTGCTCTTAGCTGCAAAAAAGTCAAACAAGTCAAGATGGCAGCCTCAACCATGCAACTGAAAACCTGCCTGTTTTCACATGTATTATAATGTATCTAAAAAAAGCATGGTTATGGCTGCCATTTTGACTTTTTTTATACCATTGCCCTGCTATAACCCAGAAGCTGGTCCTGTCTTTGTCAGCTGATTCTTCAGAGATAGCCCAGTGATGGGACTGCTTTCACCTGGTCTTATAAACAGGCCTGCTGCCCAAGCCTTCACTCATAAGGCTGTTGTAAGGGGTTATAGTTTCTTCCCCTTAAAGGCATCCAGGAAGAAATAAAATATATTCCTCCTCTAGTTGAGAACTATTTATGTCATTTTGGAACATCATACAAAGATATGAATCATACAAGGAGAATAACTGTTTTCAACAAAGCTAATGGGATGATTTCAGTGAGGATTAAATCTCCTGATTTATCCTCTTCACACAACAGCCTAAATTGTCTCTCTAAAGGTACAGCATATGTTAAAGCACAGGACACACTCAAATAATGCAACTGTAGCCCTCCTTTGATGAATGTCTTACTATAACAACTGTTTCTGGCTGGCAGATTTTCATGGGGCCTCAGGATATGCAAGTTCAGTTGTCTTCTTGCAGATGTTTAATTACCAGGCTAGGTGACATCATCAGCATGAAGGAAAGAGTGATTTTTTTTTTCTGTACAAGCTTCTCTGCCAATTTGGGTGGGGATGCAACTTCCTCCTTGATGGTTGCTTCACTGGATATTATTACTTATCTCATTGTTTACTTCTGGTGTTCTCTGCTTACCTGGGTATTGATGATTAGAACTCATCTGGTCTAGGTTGTTTGTTCCCTTCTTTGATTATGGGTGGTATCCTTTTTTAGTGGCATGTAGAGTGGATGGATCTCTAAGTTTCTGTAGCTGGCTGATTTATTGGACTGCCAAGTTTTGCATGCTGTCTTCTTGCCCTCTCAATCCCTCTCAGAGGCCTAAACATCCAGGCCACTCCCCCCAGCATTTAGCTTCTTCAAACCCAGGATATTAGCTAGGCCAGTGTAGGCTGAAGAATACTGTGAGTTGAAGTCCATACACATTAAGATTATGGAGGTTGAGAAACAAGTCATAACCTCACTGGTGAAAACATGTCAGCTTTTTTTCCATCTGTGTTGGAGAAACTGCCAACCCACAGACCTGCATTATTTCCATTGCAAGGAGCAAAATCCCAGCTAAGCAAAGAACTGCAAGGGGAATTCTTCATGCTTTCTACAAGTTACCTCTTACACACAATCAGTCTTTCTGCCAGCAGATGGGAATCCATTGCTCAGGTCATGCAAGACATTTTTTCTTTCTTTCTTCTTTTCCTCTTCAACCTGCTGCACTCACAGCTGGTGGCAGGACTTTTAGCAGTTTTAGAGCTAGCTGCCTATTTCCTGAGCTTCTTTCCCCTTTCTACTAACACAGACTTTTTTCAGAGTAAGATAACTGCCTTTTAATTAGATGGTAGATAGATATTGCAATGATAGATATATAGATTAGATATAGATTAGACATATAGATATAAATATATAAAATACTATCCTCTCCCACCATTTTTTTCTACTTAGAGGTTGGTTAGACACACTAACATGATCTGCCTAGAAGAGCAGTTGCTGCATCCTGTGATTTAGTTTACCATGCTATCCTTGTCTTGGCTTTCCATGGTGTTACATCACTTTGAAGGAGATTTTGCACTTTCATGGCAAGGATTCAGCAACTGCCTTTGTCACGGTGGACCAGCATATTCCTCTGGTGCTAGCAGAGATTTTGGAGTCCAGTCCCTTGATGTGAACCATGAAAATAGCCTTGCTAATGTTGAATTCACCAACTCCGCATGCCTGAAGGAAACCAGATATTCCAATTAAGCTGTCATTGGAACTGATGATTTCAGGAATTGCCCCTAGCACAGGAAAGAGGTTTATGCAAGTTTTGTAGTGTCTGCATTTTTCCAAAGGGATTCTGAAAATAGAAGGCAGGTTTGTGTGCATACTTCTTGGAAGTACATATTTTTTTTGTGTGTATTTCCCCCTAGGAAACACATTTCTGTGCCTAGAAATTTTTAAAATGTGGTAGCAGGCTACTTGGCCCTAAGGGAGGAAATCCAAAATAATTAATGTATTGAGGAAACATACCAACACTGCAGTTTGAAAGACATTATTCTAGAAGTGAGCTCCATTGAATAAACTGATGTACATAAGATTGCTTGGAAAGTATCCATCCTGTCTATTTTTAAGTGGCTTTATTTAGCTTTTTTTGAATGGGCTTGTCTTTCTTCCTGTTTTATTATCAGACCACAAATTAGATTTTTTTTTCTTTAGTAAACTCTGGATTTTCCTTCTAACAGCCTTTTCATTTAGTTTAGTGTGTCCTCGATCAAATTCTATATAAGCATCTGCTTGAACACATGTGCCAGTTGTAAATTTTAATTTCCTTTCTGCTAATTGAAAAAGAAAGTCAAGAATGCCAAACAATTTACACTCAACGATGCCCACTGCACAGCATCTGTTTAATTTCCTCTTGGTGGTTCTTTTTTCATAAACATATAGAAAGCAGTTCGGAGTTATACCTGGAGTGAAACTATTGAAGTCAACAGGATGCATCTCATCATTACATGATAATTAAGAGCAAAAGCAATGTATGCTTGTCTTAGATTCATTCTTGGGTTGTAACAAATCCAGTTCATTTGCCTTTGTCAGGAAAGAAAGAAATGCTTTTAATTTTGGCCCTAAACAGTAAGAATTATATTGCTTATACTGTAAATTACAAAATTCTGTTGGTGTCCAGACACCTATCGTAGATAGGTTTCATTTTATATTTATGAAATAGATCTCAGTTCACCTAAAAAAGTGTTTTCTCTCTAAACTAGGGCCATTTCACCCTTTATATGATAATGTTCAAGCAACCTCTCATCAAAATAGATTACTAAGTATTCTAGGACTGTTGTTTGTATTATGACCTCAGGGTTATTAGAATTTGGCAAAGATATATATTTAAAAACTGCTGAGACCTCCTCCAGAGGGCTAGTGACGCTTTTACAATGTGCTGCATTTGTGGCATTCACTTTTTCATGTTAACTGGCTTCATGCTTTCTGTCAGAAAGTTTTTCTTGAAAATTTGTATAATTCTTTGAAACACATTTGCTGTAACAAATCAGTTGGAATACTTAGAAAAATTCAGAGCAAGCCAGATAATTCTGCTGCCCTCCAGGGGTCTATTCCTTTCTGCTGGGTTATGCTCAGAGAGTGTTACTTGAAGACTTTTGTTCAACAGCTAGATCATAGATCTATGATGCTTCACAAGGTTTTATCTTGACCCAACATCCTCATGAAACTGCTGGAGCTAATCAAGAGTTCTGGAATGGGAAATTATTAATATTCTGATGCTATTCAGCTCTATTGCTCCATACCATCCAATTCTGTGGAGGCAATTGTTATCATTAATATTTTTCTTACATTTGAGAATAGCCTGAATGAATGGAGATACAGTCTGTTTGATGGGATTACATTCCTCCTGGAAAAGCAGTTTCACAGTCTGGGAGTGCTCTTTAATCCTCAGATGTTACTGATCCATAGATAGCAGGTGACACAGGGAGCATCTCTGCTCAATTACATATAACAAAGCAACAGCCTCCCTAGCTGAGCTACCTGGATTTTCTCATGTTAGTTGTTCTTGAGATGCTTTGTTTACATTCCTTCTTTGACCCCTGGACTGTCCTGGGGCTCGCCCTGAGAAGTGTCTAGAGGTAGTAGTAATTGGGATAAATGGAGCAGCAGCTCATCTGCTAAACAGCACAAAGTAAAGAATCCTTGGAGACTGTACAAAGAATCTGAAATGGTTGCTAGTTGATTTCCAGGTCCAGTTTAAGGTGTTTGTGTTGACATTTAAAACCATAATCATCTTAGGGTTTAAGTAGCAAAGAGACATCATCTCCCATTACAAATCTGGCAATTGTTCAAACCAGAAGGGTCCTCTTGGAGAAGCCATGGCATGTGGGAGAAATCCTTCTCCACTATTCCCAGTCCAGAGAATAATGCCCTGCCACAACATTTGTGTTTCATCCCTGCTTTATAGACATGTAGGAAATCTGTAAAAATTCATGCCTTTCACCAATATTTAAATTTGTTAAAATAACAGTGTATTTTTGTAGTTTTTTTTATGGAATAAAAACAATACCAATTCAAAGAAAAAAAGCAATAAATAAAAGAGATAAAGAAAGAAAATGATGATACAGTATAAGGAAGCAACTTCCAACCTTCTTTATAGCAGTTAACACATTTATATTTTATATTTTATTTTTATTTTAATTCCATTTATATCCCACCCTTCTCTGAAGACTCAAGGCGGCTTACAAGCTTAGCAGTAGCCTTCATTCTATGTATATGCCTGCTTATTAGGGCTTTCACACACACCCCAAGCGGCATTATTACAAAGTCAGCTTAATTGCCCCCAACAATCTGGGTCCTCATTTTACCTACCTCGGAAGGATGGAAGGCTGAGTCAACCTTGAGCCTGGTGGGACGCGAACCTGCACTAATTGCAGGCAGCTGGTGTTACTTCAACGTTATATTATGACCTCCTTCTTCTATCTTCAAAGCATGATTTTACTCTATTTTAGTGTTACTTTGTACTTTTTAATGTATATTTTGTACCCCATTTAATGTATATTTCTACCCCATTTTTGTTCTAGTTGTACGTGCATGGTTTGTGTACTGGCATGGTTTCATACAATCCTTTGCCCATGATGTTGGACTTAATAAAATCTATATCAGGTAGCTTAAGTCCAAGTTGTTCAACTTAATGAAATCCATACCAAGAAAGACACCAAGTTACTTAGTCCTGTGCCAACACCATGCAAATGTCCACTTGCATTTTCACTTCAAAAACATTTTTATAAGCCTCTACAGACTGTGTCTATTCTGAGCCTAACAGAGCCTATAAGACTTTGCAACAATATATATTTGATTCCCAGCTTTCTCCTGCTACACTACAGTAATTGTTCAAGGCAGCCCTCTATCAAATTACAATTTACCCACATCTAAGGTTTTATTGTATATTAGTTGTCATTAAAAGGGAATGAAGGTGCCCTGGTTCACTGTGTAAAGTAGAATAGCATGAATTCTACCATAAAAGGTAAAGAACTGTACAACTCTTCAAGTTGTACTTAGTCCTGTGCCAACACCATGCAAATGTCCACTTGCATTTTCACTTCAAAAACATTTTTATAAGCCTCTACAGACTGTGTATATTCTGAGCCTAACAGAGCCTATAAGACTTTGCAACAATATATATTTGATTCCCAGCTTTCTCCTGCTACACTACAGTAATTGTTCAAGGCAGCCCTCTATCAAATTACAACTTACCCACATCTAAGGTTTTATTGTATATTAGTTGTCATTAAAAGGGAATGAAGGTGCCCTGGTTCACTGTGTAAAGTAGAATAGTATGAATTCTACCATAAAAGGTAAAGAACTGTACAACTCTTCATTATAATCCAGTTTTGTATGAAATTCAGTTTTATTCTTGAATCTCCTGACCTGGACATATTTGTGTAACTACTTACTGATGGAAGCAACAAGCACAAAATAAGCCAGGACCAATTAAATACCAGAGACTGGACTTTAATAGCACTTTCATGTGCCCTTAAGTAAATGTATTTCAAGTCAATCAGTGAATTCACATGTTTAGCTTCCATTGCATGTATGACCTGGACCGTGATAATCTTATTCTTTTATTGAAACATAAATCTTGACTTGCATGTGTTGGGTCTTAATGGCAGATTAATTCAAAGCAGAATTTCTGGATGTTATTTTTCACTTTGGCTGCCACAGTTGCCAATGCTTCATTATAAACTTGCAACACACTAAAACATCCATTATCAAAGCAATGACTGCAATAAACATAACTAGATTGGACTGTATCTACACAATGGCAATTGGAGTTTTCTTAGCACCTGCGCTAAAGCTACTCTGAAAAAGGCGGAAGGTCTTATGATGTTGGGAAAAAGAGGATTTGGAAATATCCACCCTTCCCCTCCCCTTGCTAATACATTTCACACCTTTGTAAACTGAAAGACCATTCACTCACAAGAACATCACTGGGGATCTATGCCACTTGGATGGTTTCAAATGATAGTAGAAAAAAAGTGAAGCAAAATTAAATCAAAGCATTTTTTGCAGCATTCTAATTCCTTGTAGATCAGCAATATTTCACCAATTGGAATGGATAATTGAAAAATGCCTCCCAAGCCGATTGAGTAGGTAACAGATTTTTCATCATCTCGTAGGAAACTGCCTCAAGAGAGTACTTCCCTATGTAAGTACTAGAGAAAAGATTGTGCCATGATAGTATGGAGTGTTTTATGTTACAGACAGCAACTGTACTTGCCATGTTCTGACAGTGTTGTAGAAAGTAATTTTGTAGCCTGGGGAATATAAAATGTTTAATTGAACGTGAAGCTGATCATATGCATATTTAACTCAAATGTTTTCAGGGCATATCTAGGAAGGTTATTATCTTGATCTGAAAAAGAACTGAAGTAAAAGCAACAACAGAAATCCTCCCAGGACTAACAGATATTGAGATGGTGACACCTTCAATGATTCATTTGCATACAAAGAAAAAAATGTTAAAAGAGACTTCAAAGTAAATAAAAAATCCATAAATTATGTTTAGTTAAGTTGAAGCATGAGAACAAACCTTACAGACTGTCCTCAGTTAACAATGTTAATTGAGATAGGGAACTCCATTGCAAAGTGATAATAGTTATAAAGTGCAATGTCACATGACTCCTGTCATTAGGAATGAGGTCATGTGAGTGCCATTTGCCACCTCTTGCTGGCTTCTCAATTGACTTTGCTTATGAAAGCCAGTAGTAAAAATTACAAATGGGAATCATGTAACATTGCACTGTAACCATCAAAATTGTGAGGCAGCTGCCAAGTGCCATAATCTTAATCACATGATGATGGGGACACTGCTGTGGCCCCCAACTTTGAGAACCAGCTGTAAGTCTCCTCATTCAGCACTATCATAACTTTGAATGCTTTCTGAATCACATCACACTCATGTCAGAAGCACTGAGGCGCTTCTGGGTTGAAAGGATTAGCCGGTGACATCACTGTTGCCCAGGAGATGCCCAGTCGTGGGCTCCTTTCATGTCCCGGGCAGGAGCTGGACTGAAGGATAGGAGCTCACCCCCTACCTCATGGCATCATTTGTTGTTGAATGCAGGGTTGGTCCTTATCAAGCCAGAGTCTTAATCATGAGAGCCACTATGCTCCCAGATCATTGAATGAATAGTCATGGAGGCTAACTGTATTCTGAATTTTAATTTCAGCACCTTGAAATGATATCAGCATATAAATGATGGAAATCAAATTATGTTTCTGATCATAGGCCTCAAATTAGCTTTAAAGCCCCTTTGCTAAGAGTGCAGCAGAATGTTGCCTGAATTTTAGCACTTTTTTTTATCTCCTGGACTTGAAACTGGGGGCATCTCCTTCATTCTTGCAATCAACCTCTCCAGGTCACTTTCTCAGAAAGTCTGTCTATGTAAGCACCTAAATAGGAATGTGAGAACTACAAAATGAAGATGGATTCACAGAGATGTATGGTCTCACCAATTATGAAACAAGGTATTTATATTGTGAGAAACTGAATGATACAACAATCTCTGATACCATTTCATATTTTTTTCGCAAATTTTAAGATACCACGTGGGGCTCGCTTCTGGTAAGGACAGATCAGTAAAGATACAATTGTTATTTTCCTCACCATTTCCGTTTTTTCTTGTATTTGCTTTTTAGATTTTAAATCTGGATGTAGGAAAATTGTTTTACCAATTGTCAAGGTGGCCAGGACAATGAACACCCCAATAAATAAAGGGATATTAAGCTTTATTTTTAGCTCAAGCAAACAGACTTAAAATCATAACATAAAAAGTATAGATCTTAAACAAGATGATACCCAAATCTTTTACAAGCTGTCAGGAGGTCCTCAATAATGATAGCAGAGATACTCCAAGGTACTGGCCAATTTCCACAGTACCCAGCACTAGGTTTCATGCAAACAAACAACAGCAACCACACAATTTTTAATCAAACAAGGCACTATGTTTATGGTCAGGAGATTGGAAAACCTGACCTTGGTTGCATGGTAAATGACTGAGATGGGAATCAAAAGTCTGAGACTTTCTAAACAAGAGAAGCTTTGGAGCTCCTCACTTCTTTATTCATTAATCAAGAATAGAAAAGAAATAAATAAAATCAAGCAGGCTATCTCAGAACGAATTCTAAAGTTCTATACTTTTCTTGATATGAAGGAGAAATCAAAATATGGTCTTACATATTACCACTACAAAGCTATATTGTTTTTATTAATCTGAAAGACATACTGGGAGTTTTTCAATGTTTTTGTTCTTTGATTACAAAAAAGTGAAGTAAAATATTTTTTCATACAAAGGGAAAACTCAGTATTTGAAATAAGGACAAGGTCTTGAACTGACTTTCATTTCATATTAGTTAGAAACAAATTTCAATTGCATTATTTGTAAGAATTCCCTCCTTTCAATATATTGCTTTTATCCTATTCCTTTGAATCCTAAATAATTCTGCCCCTTACTTTATTTAACTACAACCAAATATAGTGTTGGCCCTGTTGACTATTAAAAGTGAATTTTTCTCTCCAAGAATAGCCCAAACTGAAATTGAACAATAGGACCCAGCTCCAAACCTTCCATAATGCAACTATATGCTTGATCTCATTTGGATCACCTTCATAGTATGCTTTCTTGGTCCTAAATAAATTCCTAATCCAACATCCATTTGTACTTGTGTGCCCATTAGCACACTTTCAAAAGAAGATGGGAAGCAATTATCTTTGCCAAAGAAAAAAAGAACTAGAAAAACTGAAGAAAGAACTTAGAACATGGCTAACTGCTGTGGTTTCAAGGATAAATTCAGTGTTACCATTAAACAGCCCATAGTCCTTCCTTGCACAGGAACAAGCAGCATTTTGTGGACCAGGAAAGGTAGTTTGTACCATCTAACCGGGTTATCCAGGAGATACTTGTTGACTGTTCTTGTGCCATTTTAGTTGAACAGATAACACAAACTCAGCTGTCTTAATATGGTACTGCGTACACTAGCTCTCAGTATGTCACTGGGCCCATAACCAATGATAAGGATGTGCAGAGTACCTCTTGAGCTAACAAGAGCTTGCACAGAAAAAGAGGATATTGAGAGTAGTCAAGTTTACGCAGCAACCACACAGATACACTGAGGTGTGTAAAAAAGTTTTACTTGTGGAATAATACAATAGCACAGTCCAAGAAAAAATCAGTCCAGGTCATACACGAGTAAAGAGATGATAGCAAATAACAATAGTCCAAGGGTTATCCAATACAGAGTCTTCTTACCGGTCCGTAAGTCAAAACACAGTTCTTCAAGTTTAACAAACAGTAGCAAACCCACAAAGCACAATAACCAGCAAGTAACGGCAAAACGTAACAGAGAGAATAACAGAGAGAAAGAAGCTATGTCTCTAGCTCCCTCTTATGGTCGTTGGAAAAACAGTGTTGGCCAATCATCACACATTTAAAGTGATACAATATAGTTTATATATATTGCCAACCCAACCAGTTAAGCCATAGTCATCTACCTAACAAAACAACCAAGAAATGTGCTTCTTTCTTTGAGGCTTGTATGGAACCCTTTTCAATAGAAGGACTTATGAACTATTCCATCATATGGAAGAAAGTATCATTTTGTTATGTGAAAACAAGTCAGTATCGGAATAATTTGTAGTTTTTTCAGGGCTGTTTAATATCACCCTTTCTTCCATCTTGTAGCTCATGGCGTTGCAATTAGCACCCTTAATTTTTTATCTTTTTGGATGTTTTTGGAAACCTGGGATGTACATGGCTTTAAGTGTGAAGATAAACCTATGATCAATTTCTCCCCTGCTTGGTGTAACATTGGTCCAGGATTTTTTTATTTTTTTATTTTATTTTTAGCCTAAAACAGTGCTGGTGGTTGTTTACTGATGTTTGTACTGAGATGTTCTTACCAGATAGTGATTTAGTTTCAAAGTAGCCCTTTGAAAGAGTCAAAATGATTTGTGTGTAGCAATTTTCCAGCCTCTCACTGTTTATGCTATTTATGTTCAAATCTACGCTGCAAATACCAGGAAAACCTTTGTTGTTTTCGGATAATTTTGATTTATGAGCACTTGAAGAAATTTGAACAGGAAATTGGATCTGATTGAGCAGTCAATCTGAAAATCAATAAAAAGAAATAGGCCTAAAAAGATTTGGTTTTGCTTCCCTACCTTCCTTCAAACTCTCTGAAGATGGCAATATAATGTGCTAAATAAAACAATGCCATATATAGCGCACCTAAAATGACAAAAGAGTTATGAGGCTAACAAATATATTATGGCTTAAGCTTCTGTTATATTATAGTTTAATTTCTGTAGACTACAATACACTTCATGACATGCATAATATCACATTAAGTATTATAGCCAATTTTCCAAAACTATTAAGCTTTACACAGTTGGGATAACCCATTCTTGACAGCTCAATTTTGGTATGAATTTTCCAAAAGCAAAATTAATTTGTGAAATAACTTCTGTCACTTGTGGTTAAAAGACCATATCATATTAACTAGTATTGCATATCTTTTCAGAAATTCAATGAAGCCATCAAGATCCTCCTAAAAGGAAAAGTGTCTAATCCTCTTTTTAAAAAGGACAAGGATCTAATGGACATAAATAATATTTAAGTCTTAAAAACATGTGACACAGAGATGCCAAAATGGTTCTTCATTTCCTGTTCAGGATACTTGATTCCCTTATTCTATATGTCCTTACATGTTTGAACATCTAACAGTAATGTCTTCTAACAACTATTTATAATCATGATCATTTTAGGCATATTATTTTTGGGGGTGAAAAAAAACCAAAAGTGTTAAATCATGTAGTACTATAGAGGATTCTGAAAATGTCAGCCCTTATCTAAGTGTCAAAATATGTTTGAACTAAAGGTATTGCCACCTAGGATTTCTTGGCAAGCAATACTTATATTACAATTCTTTTAATCAAAAAAGCCTTCTAATTCTATTAATTAATCCAAAATATATATTACCCACCTAATTCAATATGAGTGAATAAATAGCTTTATACCAGGGGTGCCCAAACTTGATAACTTTAAGACTTGTGGAGTTCAACTCCCAGAATGGCTGGCTAGGAATTCTGGGAAGTTGAAGTCCACAAGTCTTAAAGTTGCCACAATTGGACACCCCTGATTTATATGAAAGGAAGCAGTCTTTTAGAAATCTTTAGAGCCTGTTTATAGCTATACATATCAAAGCCAATATTTGTTCAATTCATGTGACAGAAGGTTGCCTGACTTCTTGTCACATGGTCTCCCAATTATACACATCTTTCCTGGACCATGGTGAACAAAGGCTGGGATACTGGTCTGGGAAATATATTGAGATAACAGGAAGTTCTGAAACAGGAAGAGAAAATTACTTCAGCTTGAAGTTGAAAGAAGGATGTTTCTTGAAGATTTGCAAATGTTGGCTGCTGAAGGCTTGTCTGTTCCAGATTACCCTGGTATATGACTAATGAAACTTCAAGAACAGCCTGAGAGAAGTTGGCAAGAGAAAGAAATATGGACAGTGAGGTCATTTTGGCAAAGGACAGATAGACACTGCTGAGATTAGGCATAGATATTGGACTTCTTTAACCCTGATGAGACTGAAGGGTTTTAGAGCTAGATACAAACCAGGAGTTCAAGTTAGAAAAATTATACTTTCTGGGGAGCGAAATGGTTATCCTAAAATGTCTAACAAATGGACAATAAATAAAGTTCACTCTTCCCTCTTGTCCATTGTAAAACATTTTAGGATAAAGTAGTTATTTGTCTATATTAATTTAAAGTCTGTCTAATTAGTCTCACCTAGCTAAAAATGAAACTAAGCTTTTTCTATTTGATGTTATGAATTAAGGTGAGGGGGAAGCCACAAGATTTTGCAGACTGGCACCTATCTGATTATTTCCACAAACTCAAAGTTTTGTAACACTAGCTTAATCCAGGGTGCATAACTTCCAATAAGTCAAGGGCATAGGTTTCTTCAAGGAAATTCAAAACAGACAAGATGGATTTTTTTTCTCTCTCCAAAACTAGCTCAAAGCAAATCTGAATTTTGACAACCATGTAATTGAATCTTTACTCTTTTTTACCTATAATTCTGTATTTTGCCACATTTAACATTTACATTTTAGGAACATTCTAGGACTGTAACCAAGGCTTCGGGGAAATGCATATGACGGTAAAGCTTCAGGTTGTGCAACTCTTGCTCAACTGCATAGGATTTACTAAGTCTTATTATCCTGTCCCCCCACCCCCCAAATCTTATGACAATATTCTTACTCTTGCTTGGAAAATGTATCTGCAACTCTGAGTTAAATGGGATATATCACAAAAGTCAAATAAACAATGTTTGCCCTCTCCTTTTCCCAAGTGTTGGCCTTGACTCTTGGATCACTGTGAAACCAATTAAATTTTTGCAACTCTGAATGAAGAGAATCAAGAAGATGACAATTTGCTCTTGCTGAGACATCTGGAACTTGTTTATACAATGCCAGCTCTAACCTAAAAGTTACATGAAATGGTTGATAACAGCTGCATAAGGAAGAGAGCACAGACAATTTAAACCAATTTATAAAAATAGGGATCCACAGCTTGATATCTTTGGGAACTGCGTGACAGGTATGTTTACAGCAAGAGACAAATGACAGCAGAGTCAAAGGTGATGGCAAAAGCTGCTCTCTTTTTGAGTCCCCTTTCTTTTCTTTTCTTGATATTTACTTCCAACCCTGCAGGTAGAAGGAGCATATTGTCTAGATCAAGCATATGAATTTAGGCTGAGACTAACAGCTTGCCTACCTCTGATACCGTTATGTATCCAGTGCAGGCATCTGCATAGCAACAGTCACTAGGGGGCATTGGCCTGGACGGTTTTGGCAGGAAACCTAGTTTCGGCGGGAAACCTAGGGCCAACCCCATTGGCTGGATGCCTACCTGGCTAGGTATTTAAGGAGGCCAGGTAACCCTCGTTCCTCAGTACATTCCCCCCCCCCAATAAAGAGCTGAACATGTACTCCGGCTGGCGTCTCTTCCTTGCGTCGGACCCACTACATTACAGATACCAACCTGAAGTAGACAGACATTTCATATTGGTCGGCTGATGACTTGACTGACTAAGATGAAAATTATCAATTAGAAGAAGAAGATGAAGGGTTTTTTTTTCCCAAGCTCCTTTAATACAGGTAGTCTTCAACATATGAGCACAACTGTGAAGTTATGGCAATTATTGAGTGCCAGAGCTATAAAGTGAATCACTGCAGTTGTTAAGTTAAAAGCATGGCTGTTAAGTGAATCTGGCTTCCCCATTAACTCTGCTTGTCAGACTATCACAAAAGGTGATTACATGAACCCAGGATACTGCAATCATCATAAATATGAGTCAGTTGCCAAACATCTGAATATTGGTCACCTGACCAAAGGGATGGTGCAATGGTCATAAGTGTGAAAAACAGTCATAAATTACCTTTTTTCAGTGCCATTGCAACTTCAAATGGCCATTATTGTAAGTTTTTATTTTATTTTATTTTTAATTCCGTTTATATCCCGCCCTTCTCCGAAGACTCAGGGCGGCTTACAAGCTTAGCAGTAGCCTTCATTCTATGTATATGCCTGCTTATTAGATTTTAGATTTAGATTTTATTAGATTTATATACCGCCCTTTCCCGAAGGACTCAGAGCGGTTTACAGGGCATTTTAAAATCATACCAATACAAAATACAAAGTTAAAAGACAAATAAAAGATTAAATTTTCCCTGAAAATAAAACCCAGTTAAAATTCTCAGCCTGGGTCAGAGAGCTCAAAGAGCCAAGTCTTCAGGTCTCGGCGGAATGAACGTAGGTCAGGGGTAGTCCTGAGCTCCACGGGCAGCTGGTTCCAGAGGGCAGGCGCACCTACAGAAAAGGCCCTCCCCCTGGGTGTTATCCGCCGGCAATCTTTTACCGGCGGCACCCTGAGAAGACCCTCTCTGCGAGCGCACTGGACGAAGGGAGCTTGATGCTGGCAGCAGGTGTTCCCTCAAATATCCTGGACCCAAGCCATTTAGGGCTTTATAGGTCATTACCAGCACCTTGAATCTCACTCGGAGGGCAACCGGAAGCCAATGCAGCTCACGGAGTAGAGGTGTTACATGGGAGTATCGGGAAACCCCCATCACAACTTGTGCGGCCGCATTCTGCACCAGTTGAAGCCTCCGAGTGGTCCTCAAGGGCAGCCCCATGTAGAGAGCATTGCAGTAGTCTAAACGGGAGGTCACGAGCGCATGAGTGACTGTGCGTAGGGCATCTTGGTCCAGGTAGGGTCGCAACTGGCGCACCAGGCGAACCTTGGCAAAAGCTCCCCTGGTTACGGCTCCTATATGATCTTCAAAGTTGAGCTGTGAGTCCAGGAGGACGCCCAAGTTGCGAGCCCTATCAATGGGGGGGTAACACCTCACCCCCATCATTAAAGGTGGAATAGTTTGGTTAGCCCGATATGCCGATATGTAAAGCCACTCAGTCTTGGCAGGATTGAGACAAAGCCTGTTTCTCCCCATCCAGACCTGGACTGCCTCCAGGCAACGGGACATCACGGCGAGGGCATCGCTGGGTTGGTTCGGGGTGGAGAGAAAAAGTTGGGTATCATCAGCATACTGATGATACCCCACCCCGAAACCACGAATGACCTCGCCCAGTGGCTTCATATAGATGTTGAACAGGAGGGGCGAGAGAACCGACCCCTGAGGGACTCCACAAGTGAGAGGCCTCGGGGTGGATCTCTGCCCTCCTGTCAACACCGACTGTGAGCGGCCCAAGAGATAGGAGGAGAACCACCGTAAAACGGTGCCTCCCACTCCCAGCCCCCTGAGCCGTCGTAGTAGGATACCATGGTCGATGGTATCGAAAGCCGCTGAGAGATCTAATAGGACTAGGACAGAGGAGCAACCCCTGTCCCGAGCCCGCCAGAGATCATTCACCAGCGCGACCAGTGCCGTCTCTGTGCTGTGACCAGGCCTGAAACCCGATTGGTATGGGTCCAGATAATCAGTTTCCTCGAGGAACAGAGGAAGCTGATGTGCCACCACGCTCTCGACAACCTTCGACAGAAAGCGAAGGTTGGAGACTGGACGATAGTTATTTAAAACAGCCGGGTCCAGGGCAGGCTTTTTGAGGAGGGGTCTCACCACTTCAAGGCGGCGGGGAAGACGCCCTCTTTCAAAGAAGAAGTTATTACTGCCTGGAACCAGCCTTGTGTCCCTTCCTGAGCCACGTAAACCAGCCAGGAGGGGCACGGATCCAACAAACAAGTGGTGGAGCTCAGCCTCCTCATGATCCTGTCCACATCATCAGGGGAAACAGGATCGAACTCAGTCCAGATAACATGCTCAGGACCGTCCGATTTCACACACACCCAAGCGGCATTATTACAAATTCAGCTTAATTGCCCCCAACAATCTGGGTCCTCATAAGAGCCTTGGTGGAGCAGTGGGCTAATGCCTCCTTAAGTAACACCAGCTGCCTGCAATTAGTGCAGGTTCGCATCCCACCAGGCTCAAGGTTGACTCAGCCTTCCATCCTTCCGAGGTAGGTAAAATGAGGACCCAGATTGTTGGGGGCAATTAAGCTGACTTTGTAATAATGCCGCTTGGAGGGTGTATGAAAGCCCTAATAAGCAGGCATATACATAGAATGAAGGCTACTGCTAAGTTTGTAAAGCCGCCCTGAGTCTTCGGAGAAGGGCGGGATATAAATGGAATTAAAATTAAAAAAATAAAAAAATTTTTACCTACCTCGGAAGGATGGAAGGCTGAGTCAACCTTGAGCCTGGTGGGATGCGAACCTGCACTAATTGCAGGCAGCTGGTGTTACTTAAGGAGGCATTAGCCCACTGCTCCACCAAGTTGAGTACTATCTGTAAAGTCCATAGTGCAGAATGATGAGCAGCAAACTTCTTAGGTTTGGCTTGATGAAGAAGATGACAACTTCTGGCAAGAAAGAGAGAATAATTATTTAGAAGAAAGTGAAACAGTCTGAGACTAGATTATATAAACTAGTTCTGATTACAGTTGCCTCTAGTTAAATCCAAAATGGAGGCTCTGGGAAGAGTGTCCTTGTTTGTTTGTTTATACATACTTTTGTATGGATGTCTAGTTTAAACTATGTGACTCAAAGACATCAAAATAATGTTGAATTTCTAATGAAGCTTGAATGAGATATTTCCTTGCTCAAATTGCCAGAATACATTGCAATCATGCTTCTTTAAATACAGGCAAACTAGAGACAAGAATAAGGATTCTTAAAAGTAACAAACTAAAGCATAAAACTATTTCAGAGAAAAATACCAACAAACCATATGATTTTATGGGCAAAAAAGCCCCTTTTATCAGAAACACACTCAATTTCATTAAATGTGTAAGAACTAGGATGCTAATAGAGGCGGCATAGCTATAATGTGATTAGAATTGAGTGCCTCTCCAGGATTAGTTACTGTTAAAGTGGCAATCTAATCATATCGTGTATGGAAACAGCTATAAAAAGAGCTGACAGTTTAATGGCAAAGATAGTTAGAATTATCCAAGAACAAAAAAAAGCAGCTTTTATTTGCAGCAGCAGTTTTAGTACAAAAAGTAGATCAGGTTTTCTCATTCCTTTATGTTGTTTGTTAGTTGGACCGCAAACTGAAAATGATGCAGCTAAAAACTGAAAAAACAACAACATTGAGATGGAAACTTTCTGGTACTGTAAAATCTGCAAGGTACAAGGCACACAAGTTCGGAAATCTTTTTTTCTCTTTTTTTTGTTTTATATATGCAATCAACAAGTTTTTTTAATATTAAATTTATTCCAAATAATTGAACCCACCAACTAAGATAATGAACTTGGATGGAATATGAATATGAATATTTTTTACTTAAATGTTTCTTTCTGAAATATGTGTTCATTTAGCACATATTCGATGAAGAATATGAAAGTGCCAGTGCTTCCATATAACTTTTCAATTTGAAAGGATAATAAATCAGATGCCACAAGGCACTTAAACACATGATTATTTAAAGGGGATAGCTAAGGAGGCTATGGCATTTATAGAGAGTAAAGGAGAAAAAGATTTAAAAATGACGAATAAACAAGAAAATTGCAAGCAGCATACAAAATTTCTTTAATTGGTTTGGAGTGACTGAAAATCTTATAGTTTTGAAAAATGCAAGTCATTATTAACATTCAAGCTACAGTACATTTTAATATCAGCAACAGCATTTACCATATGGTTATGTTAAATATAAATAATCAATTAAGATTTAAGAGTTACAATAAATTCTATCTGTCTTAATTATTCACTTGACCACCACATGGCAAGAAAGAGATACCGAAAACTGCAACTTTCTAATGGTTATTTTGATTTTGCAGTTCATTTTGGAGCATGAGTGAACTTGGAAAGTCTCAACATAACATGTTAAACCAGATAACATTTTTAATTAGTAGCATTCACTGTAGCATATGCTTCCCAGGAAGTAAAATGAAGTTAGTTTTCTTCTTTCTTCATCCTGAGGAGCATTTGTCTTTATTTCCTCTGAGAGCTGGCCTTCCCTCTTGTTCACTGACTGCCAACAGACTTTCTTTTGTGTGTGTTTGTGTGTCTGTGTGTGTGTGTGTGTGTGTGTGAAATGTTATGTAACCAAGCATATGATGAAGAGGAGAGAGAAATGCCTTATTTATCTTCCTCACATCTCCAGTATGAGGAACACTGCTGTCCATGTTCCTCAAAAGTTTGGCAATGTGATAAAAATGGTATGGCATTGCCACTCAAATATATATAAACAGAAATTGAAAATTAATAGCACTGTGTCCTGTCCAGAGAAGGTTCATGAAAGAATGTTGGTCACAAGAAAGAAGAAAAGCCAATAAGAATAATCAATATCCAATCCAGGGATCAGAAATAAGGGTAAGCAAACCGATAGACATGCACATAAACTCACAAATACCATTACCATTTTTGTCCAACATTTGACTGCAGGCAGTTCCATCACATTCAGCTGACAGCCAATAGTTCAAAAAGGAGCAAGATCCTGACTTCCAAAGATGTTTTACATATATGTTCTTCTACTAGAATGGTGCAGAGAGACTGAGGATGGTGAGATTGTTTCAAGAATATGGCACAATTTGTCCTTTTGTCCTTCACTTTCTGGCTAGATTCAAGACCTCTAGATAAAAACAGCCAATCTTCATTCTCTTCTTCTGATGGAGATTCCTCAGAGAATAATCCTAACCCTAACTCTAACTTGAATTCAGTTAACTTGGATCATCTACTGAATAGATGACTGCAGCAGATACATGATAGTCAGGAACATGTTTGCAATATTTTTTTCAGAAGCTATGTATTAAATTAAATTATTTACTGAAATCCTTTTTATGTAATACACTTATTATTATAAAGAATTATCGCCTATATTTACATATAAGCATAAATCCCCCTATTGATTTCGGGATATCTAAATAATAAATTCACATTATGAACCATGTGTTTTAGGACTAGTACCCATTTTCTCTGTCCTTGACAACTATTTAGCCTGGTCTCATACATTTTCAAAAGTACTTTAACCTGTGTGTTTTTTTTTAAAAAAAATATCCAAAACATTAATTGAATATGTAATTGGCCCCATATGTGTCCTTATCAGATGGTAGTTTCTTAAAAGAACATAATAAATTTATCCATTAGCGGGAGTGCTTATCAAAGCTTGTGTTAAGTCATAAAGTACTGAAGCTTTGGAGGAGCTAGAAGGAGGAAGTAGAAGTATGTATAGCTGCCAATAGGTTATATTGAAAGAGAAGATAACTGTCTGCCTTTACATATAATTAGTGAGGTTTCATTTAAATCAGATCACTCAAATAGTTGCCCTAAAATTTTGCTACAGTTTTAGAGTTCTACAAAAAAAATTAGATCTGATCTAACCTCTTCATGCCACTTTTAGAGATTTTCTGAAGGTTTTTGTTTGTTTTTTAAAGGTTAAGATTTCCATAAACAGTGACCTAATCTCTCCAAGATTAGACTTGTAGAATTTGAAAAAATAACCTTGAACAAATATGTTCAGTGCTATATCTGGCCCACCATAATTTGATGGGTTGCTCTCCTACCGACTCAGTACTGATTTTCTCTTGAGAAAGAAACTCTTGTTTGACTTATCAAAAAGGGAACTCAAAATAAATGGCTGGAGTAAACTGATGGGACCATCTAAAAAGTATCTGGCAGCTCCAGTAGTCTCCAAATCAAAACTTGGACAATGAAGCATATATTTGATAAATGTGTAACAATATAATTTTGCTTACTTGCAAACACTGATTATGAAAATATATAGATTCATAGTAATTGTGTTATTTCAGAAGTTTAATCAAATATTAAGCATATCTTTATAGTAAAAGTATAGTAATACCCACAGAGAGGAACAGTCCTTGTAAAAACAAATGCAAATTCTCCAGCTTGTTCAAACATACAAGATGGACCAAATAAAGTAAACTGTACATTAAGATGAGTGATTTTATGTAGACCAGATTTAGCCTGATTCATGCATTTCTATCATTTAGGTTTAAAATTATGTCAGGTCCTCTTGACATACTTAGGCTTTTTTTAAAAAAAAATGTCTTGCATATTTTATCTTGAAGGAAAATCCTCAGCTTGTTACTTCTGAATGCTTTCTGGGGCTTCTGAATGATAGAAATGTAGTACCATCTTATTCATATGCCTGGAAGGATTTTCTTTCTTTTTTCCCCCTTTCTTTTTATGATTTTCCTCAAGTAGTTTGCTGTTGCCTTTGCCTGATCAGTAAATAACTTACCTTTTTATCGTTTTTATTGCTGAAGAAACTCTGGGTTTAGCTCCACTATTTCAAGGACACACTTTCTCAGCTTAGATTCAGTTTGGGTCTATCACTCACAATTCACTCATGGCATTTCAACCTACTATTCCTAAAGAATAATGCACACAAATTCAAAAAAAAAGAAGTATTCTCAATCTACCTTCTTGGTATATGCATTATGTTTCTCTGCTTCCTTGTATAATAATAGAAACATGAAGAACCACCTCAACCAGTCTGGGACACTAATCGTCTATCTTGTCAACATATAGAACAGAACTGGATGGATTTTTTTTGCCACTATAAGCATTTATTCACAGTCCGATGGTGCCATTAATTTCTCTTAATTCTTGTCACTAACACTCACAAACTAGTCTTTATTACAGCTGGTTAGCAACCATTTTTCTTCCATAAAAAAACAAAGATCTAGTTACTTGGAACAAGATGAAAAAACTCAGAAATGGTTTGACGGAAAAGAAAACCAGCAAACAGTTAAAAGGGTAGTTCATACAACTGCACAGAAGATATAAAGAACAAACAAGATGGTGTTTTATTGGCTTGATTAGTACCAAAGGAGAGAGTCTTCCTTGGCTACGAAGTGGCTCAGCTTTCAAGATGAATGGCATCAGTGAAGGTTGAAACCCCAGAGCCACCCAACATGGAAGTATTTCAGTTAGTGTTGAGGGCCAAGGCTGACAAGGACCTTCTCCTACAGAAGTGGCCCAAATGCTTTAAGTCCACTGGGACTCAAATTGAGGTGGAGTGGCTTGTGTCTCCATTTCAGCGAAGTAACTGAAGTTGTCTGAATCCTTGGACTGAATTGCTTTGTTAAGCAAATCTGTATCGCTTCAATACTAACTAGAAGAAGCAGACAACATGTGATATATTGTAATACAGAGCAGCAGACCAATGGGAAAGAGGCAGACATGGCATTTATGGGCCTTTTCACTTCCTATTCTTAAGTGCACTAAATATTTGGGTCAATAGTTGTGTTAACTTGAAACTACTTCACATAGCTGGGAATTTAAACCTTTTGTTATTGAATTTAAACAGGACTGGTGAAAATGCTGTCAACTGAACCAAGCACCCAATTTTGTTGACAAGACCAGTTGGAAGAGGGACGTTAGCTATCACAAAAGAAACCAAAACTACAGATGTTAAAAGTGTTGAATGTGTTAAATACACTGGTTGCTGAGCAAGTGAAAGATCTCTGAGAGGCAGCAAACCTAATACAGTTATCAAATTCATTGGCCAGCTTTGAAGCACTTCAAAGCTGCACAGGCCTATATTCCAGGATCCATTTGCATAAGCAATATTTTTAGCTGAATCCAGAAGTTCTTTCCTATATTAAAAATCAGAGGAATTAACTTTAATAAGACTAGCTACATTTTTCAGATGGAACTTTGAACTATTACAGATCTAAAATGGCTAGATTCAAATGTCATGCAATGAAATGCTTCTCCCACAACATAACATAGATGCTAGAAAGATAACATGACATACTTTATTTGTCACCCTTGTTTATTAACACCCCCCCACACACACACAAGGGCCTATGAATGAAAATCCTAAATGTTCATGTAATAAGACTGGAAATGGTTCAGATGATCTCTGTTTCTTTATGTCAGACTGAAAGCTCTGTTAGAGTTTACATAAAAGGTCCGCATTACATAATGTGGAAATTAGCTTTAAAAATTTTTAAAATTAGTTTTATTAAACAATGGACTTGGATAATGAACCATAAGAAACCAAATGGCCTGGGATGGGAAATCAAAGCCTTGTTAAGAATATGAAAAGAGATTGCAAAAGACCAAACAAAACAAAACAAAGCAATATAAACAGGATATCAAAACAGAGAGTGGAAAGAGAAGCCAAAATAAAGGAAGATAAAGATCTCAGGAACTTTACGAAGAATTTTAGAGAGTCGTTAGAAAAGACAAAAAAAAGTCAGAAATCCAGTATCACCTTTTCCAACTAACAACCTTTAATTAAAAGGCATACTTTTTTGTGAGCTACTGTTGACTTTGTCAGATGTTTCCACTTTTTTTCTCCATAGACAAACATAGCTCTCTTCCTAGAATCTTAGAAAAGACAAGAAGCAGTATGACAACATTTGTAAAAACTTCAAAGATGAACACAGTCATGAAAAAAAAAACACAAGGAAAGTTTTCCAAAAATATCTCTGGAGGTTCCAACTTCAAATTTCTATGCTAAAGGACTCCAATTAGCAGATAACAGAATATCAAAGAATATTAAATGGTGGGCAAGAGTATGCTGAAATTCTATACAGAAGAAATGTCAACATCCAAGATGCCTTAGAAGATATTCCCTATTTACAAGAACTAAAAAATTCTGTTAGATCAGCATTCTGTTCATTCCCTAGATAGAAGGCAGCAAGAACTTATGGAATATTTAGAGAAATATGATAAACAGCAGAATAACAACAACAACAACAACAACAACAACAACAACAACAACAACAACAACAATAATAATAATAATAATAATAATAATAATAATAATAATAATAATAATAACAACCCGTGGCTAGGCCTGGACAGCTATCGGATGCAGTCCCTATGGTTATGGGATTACCAGTCTTCTGATTGGTAGTGGCTTAGCCACTGTGAACCAACCCAGGCACCTCCCATCACCAATGATGAGAAGAAATTAAAAAAAATGCATACCGGATCGGTCGTTGCCCGAGTCAACAAGGACCACATCAGATGCTATGGCTCCTGGACATCTGTCGAAAAATGGGCCTCAGGGCTCAGTTGCTACTGCTGGGGAACCAGAGCGTACAACCATAAAGCGACTGGAACAAAAGCACAAAACCTGGACAACCAAAGAAAATCAAGAAATCATCCAATGCTACTACCAGGCAGAACCAACAGCCAGGGGATTTCAAAAAAGAATGGTGTAACTGTGGAAGGAAAAGCATCCGGAAAGTGACATAACTGAACAACGATTAATGGATCAAAGATGTTTCATCATCCGTAATAAAGTTTTTACATATGTGGAAATTCAACATCTAGGAACATTGGCTAAAAAGAAAACAACAAGCAATGATGAAGAACAGGCTGAAGAAATTGTTCCAATACCTGAACAAATTGACCAACAAACTAACCAACTAGCGGAAGAAGCCACCACACAGGATGAAAATTCCCCTGTGCAACAACTCAAAAGTGTAGAGCTAAGTAATCTAGCAAAAATGCTGAAAGAAAAGATTGAAAAGCATATCAAAGAAAACACAGACTGCCTGCCATCCATGAAGTGCATAGCAAACGAGTGAAAGATCTAATAAATGCTGTGAACAACATTTTAACTTCCATCCCATCCATTACACTGTATGAAACAAACCAACTAATGTACAGTACAGCCGCTGTTATAACTGAACAATTGGGTTATAAAATGCCAAAAAAGAAACCCACTGGAATACCAAAGTAGAAAATTCGACTTGAAAATAAAACAAAAAAACTACGAGGAGATGTCAGCAAATTGAAATAATTGAAAGAAGGAAAACTAAAGAACGAAAAGCTGAAAAACAGTTTATACAAAAAATATAACCTGGAGGAAAAAACAATAATGGAAATCATGGAAAAACTAAAACAGTGTGTAATAGCAACAGCAAAGAAAATTGAAAGATATGAAGGATGAATAAAACAATATCGTGAAAACGTCCAGTTCAGAAGAAACCAGCACCTCTTCTATCGGTCACTTGATGAAAATAAAGTCCAAACTACTGTTCTACCATGTAAAGAAAAAACCTTAAAGCTTTGGAAAGAACTGTGGGAAAACCAAATGGAACATAATAAAACTGCCTCCTGGATCAAAGATATCCAAAAAAGCAATACAAAACAAAATGGAGAATATTGTAATAACCACTGATATTTATTTAGATTTATTTATTTATTTAGATTTATATACCGCCCTTTCCTGAAGGACTCAGGGCGGTTTACAGGGTATTTAAAAGAAAATCAATACAAACGTTAAAACAAATTTAAAAAGATTAAATAAAACCCTGAGAAAAAATAAAAACCCAGTTAAAATTAAAAATTAAAAAATTCTCAGCCTGGGCCAGAGAGCTCGAAGAGCCAGGTCTTCAGGTCTCGGCGGAATGAACGGAGGTCGGGGGCAGTCCTAAGCTCCGCAGGCAGCTGGTTCCACAGGGCAGGCGCACCCACTGAGAAGGCCCTACCCCTGGGTGTTACCCGCCGGCAATCTTTAACCGGCGGCACCCTGAGAAGACCCTCCCTGTGGGAGCGCACTGGACGAAGGGAGCTTGATGCTGGCAGCAGGTGTTCCCTCAAATATCCTGGACCCAAACCATTTAGGGCTTTATAGGTCATCACCAGCACCTTGAATCTCACCCGAAGGGCAACTGGAAGCCAATGCAGCTCGCGGAGTAGAGGTGTTACATGGGAGTATCGGGAGACCCCCATCATGACTCGTGCGGCTGCATTCTGCACCAGCTGAAGCCTCCGGGTGGTACTCAAGGGCAGCCCCATGTAGAGAGCATTGCAGTAGTCTAAACGGGAGGTCACGAGCGCATGAGTGACTGTGCGTCGGTCATCTCGGTCTATGGTTGCAAAACAAGTAAAGAAGGTCAAGAACTGGAGTGCACCTGGCCTGGACGAGCTGCATTGATACTGGTTGAAACACCTCACCAGCCTCCATTACCGCATGGCCACTCAGTTTGATGAAATGCTTCAAAATGCCACAAGTGAAGAATGATTAACAGCTGGTTGAACATACTTGATAATGAAAGACCCTGAAAAGAGGACAGAACCAAGCAACTACCACCCAATTACTTGTCTGCCAACAACGTTCAAACTTTTTACAAGAATACTGGCAAATTCAGTATTCAATCATCTGATTGAAAACAATTTGTATCCAGCAGAACAAAAAGGAAATTATAAAAAATCAAGAGGAACAAAAGATCAGCTGCTCATTGACAAACTGGTACTTAAAAATGCAAAATGACAAAAAAACAAATTTAAATATGGTGTGGATTGATTACAAGAAAGCATTTGACTCATTACCCCACAGTTGGATTAATGCATGTCTGGAAAACTTTGGAATCAGCAAAAACATCTGTACATTTTTGAAAGCAAATATGCAAAAATGGAAAACAGTTCTAATAGTAAATGGGGAGAACATTGGTGAAATCAACATCAGACGAGGAATCTTCCAGGGGGACTCACTTTCACCACTACTGTCCAACATCACATTAATTCCATTGACAATAATATTGTGAAACACAAAACTGGGATACCACATCTCAAGCCAGCATGGCAAGATAAACCATCTACTATACATGGATGACTTAAAACTGTATGTGAAAAGCCACACTGAACTTAAATCAATACTCAACGCAGTTCAACTGTTTAGCAGCCACATCAGAATGGACTTTGGACTTGGAAAATGTGCTATATTATCCATGCAACGAGGAAAAGTGGGAAAAATAGAAGGAATAGAACTGGGAAACTGAAGTATTATGAAAGCACTAGCAAAGGATGATGGTTACAAATACCTAGGCATATTGGACGCAGATAACATCTTGAATGGAAAAGTCAAAGAGTCAACACAAAAGGAAGAGTCCGCAAAATACTAAAATCAAAGCTGAACGGTGGAAATCTAATTAAAGCCATTAATACATGGGCAGTCCCAGTGATACGCTACCCAGCTGGAATTATCAACTGGACATTGGCCGAATTGGAACACCTAAACTGGAAAATGCGTAAACCTTTGAACATGCACCATGCTCTATATCCATGAAGTGACATCGACAGATTGTACCTGCCAAAAAGAATAGGGGGCAGAGGGCTACTGCAAGTCCACCAAACTGTAGAAGAAGAAAAATGAAGTTTGAATGACTATGTGAATCAAAGTACAGAAAAATTGTTGCAGGCTGTGAAAACAGAGAGCATTATCAAAATAACAGAAACAAAGGCAGAATATAAGGAAAAACGGCTGGATGACAGATTAAATAGATGGAAAACCAAAGCTTTGCATGGACAACATTTGAAAAATATTGAAGGAAAATGTGATAACAACTTGACATGGGCATGATTTAAGATGGAAACCATCAAGAAAGAAACAGAAGGCTTAATACTGGCTGCTCAAGAACAAGCACTACAGACTAATGCCATGAAAGTGAAGATACAAAAATCTACTGACAATCCAAATTTCTGACTTTGCAACAACAAAGCTGAAACTGTTTCACATTTAATATGTGAGTGCAGCAAAATCGTGCAAATTAATTACAAAGCTAGACATGACTGAGTTGCTAAACTAATCCACTGGGCATTGTGTAAAAAATACGACTTGCCTGTGTCCAAAAAGTCGTGGGAACATAGGATGGAAAAAGTTGTTGAGAATGAGAGGGTGAAGATCTTGTGGGACTTCTGAATACAGACAGGTCACCATTTGGAACACAACACGCCAGATATCACAGTTGTAGAGAACCGAAGCATACAGCTGAAATGTCTTTACAAAGACAAGAGCGAGACCGTAGGCAGAGGTTCATAAGTTTATTCGGTTCAGCTCCAGGCAGCTGACTGTCAAAACAATCCTGGCTTATATAGAGAACTGTCAAACATCATAACCAATCAGGTAACAGTATTTTTCCCGCCGCTCAGAGGACAGCCAATCGACGAGCGGCATTCTGACAGCTCGGCGGCTGTCGGGGAATTCCTCTCAGCTGAGCGCTTAGCTCAGTTCGGAGGACCAGATTGTGGACTGCGGATTTGACAGTTCCGGGAACTGTCAAATCCGGCGCGTGCGTGTTTGGTCCCGGCAGCCCTTTTGACAGCTGTCATCGGGAATGGCGGCCAGCGGGGCGGCGCGCATGCGTTGTTGCTTCTGGCAGCCATTTGACAGCTGTCAACTGTCAAAGGTCTGCCGGGCCGGTGTTTTACTTGCAATTTGGAATCCCTCGGTTTCCAGATATGATTCAACAGCTGATTGATATCACTGTACCAGGAGATGTCAGAGTCGAAGAAAAATAACTGGGAAAAATTACAAAATACCGCAACCTGGCCATTGAAACTGCACAATTATGGATGAAACACGTAACAGTGATACCCATTGTCATCGAGGCACTTGGGAAATATGTCCAAAAACTTTACAAAACACATCAAGAAATTGCAACTTCCTGCAATAACTCTAGCAAAGCTACAAAAAACTGTGCTACTCGGAACATCTTACATTTTAAGGAGATACCTGGTTGATACCTAGGATGCTGGCAGCAGCCCGTGTCAACCATTAGTGCCAGTCAGTTTGAGTGTTCAGTTGACTGAGTTTCATGTTTTCTGAATAAAAGTTTAATAATAATAATAATAATAATAATAATAATAATAATAATAATAATAATAATAATAATAATAATAATAATAATAAAGGTTTTAACTAAACTATGCCATCAAACCTGAAAAACAGTTTGGAGGAGGTCAGCCTACATACCGATCGATACTAATGGATTATGCAGAGCATACAAACTGTCACACAATATCTTTAATTTCACATGCTAACAAAATAATGATTAGGATTACCCAACCAGACCACAACCTTGTATGGAAATGGAAATGCCAAATGTTCAATCTGGTTTATATATGGGACAAGAAGCACAGTCTCTACAAATCACAGCAAAATAGATTAACTACATGTTGGCAAAAGAATGAGACATGTCTTATTTATTCAAACTATATGCTGACTATCTATTGAAGGAGGCAAAATTATAAGATGATGAGCAAGGTTTTAAAACTGGAGAAAGAAGCAAATGATTTGCATTATGCTGATAGCATAGCTCTGGTAGTTGAAAATATTAATGATCTGCCCATTATAGAAATGAAAGTCAAGGAGGATAGTGGGAAAATGGGACAAAGATTAATGGCAAAAAAGACCAAACTAATGATAACAGGTACAGTAACCAGCCTTACAATCGACAATGAGCATACTGAACTGTTGTATACCTTCTTCTTTTAGGATTAACAATCAGTAATAAAGAAACCAGTGCTCAGGAAATAAGTTTCAGATTAGCATTTGGTAGGATAATGGTGAAGGCTTTGGAAAAGACATACAAATGCCATAGTGTCTATATACCTATACAAATGAGAATTATGTTATCAGTATACTCTGTGACTTCTATGGAACTAAAAGCTGGAGTTTGAAGAAACAGGATAAAAATGTACTAATGTTTTTTGAAGTTGCTGTTTGAGAAAACTCTTGAGAATACCATGGCTAGTCCAGAAAATAAATGTGAATCGTGGAACAAATCAATTTAGAGGTCTCCCTTGAGGCAAAAATGACCAATATCAAATTAATATATTTTGAATGCATTATGCAAAGTCCCAGCTCCCTTGAGAGGACCACAATGCTGGGGAAAAAAGTGGAAGGAAAGATAAGTCAAGGCTGACCAGCAAGTTGGACAGACTCAATTATAGTGGTTATGGCACTATTGAGCAATGTTGAGAGACATGAATAGCCAGGCTGGACATAGATTATCCAGGATAAGGTCTATGTGAATGCTAAGAATCAACATAAATCTGATGGCACATAACCAGTCAACAAGATAATTATTTTCCAGCAGGCTCAGACTAAATTCTGGTGTTATGATCCACTCATACTATTCTTGACACTTCTGCTAAACAAATGATTATAAGAAGCATCCTGTAAACTAACCAGGGGTCTAGGTCAAAAACCAGCTCTATATTTTAATATATTCTCTATTGTGCTAATAAATCCAGATTTATCAGGGATTACAGGAACCTAACAACAAGAAAACGTATTGTCTTTGATGCCTCACACAGCAACTCTGGCCCTATTGACTTTTTTAATGCAATGGACTTTGTGAAGATTAGATATAAATAAAAATGAAAATCATTTTTAGATGATGGGAACCAAACATTGTGGTAGAATTAAAATAAGTCAGTGGAAAATGAAAGGCTATTCAGGTAGGAAATCTATTATATAAGGAACATAAGGAACCTCCAATATTTAATCCAGTATCTACACACATCTGCATAAATCACTCCAGGGAAAGTGCATCTAATCATGTTTCCATTCCCTCAGTGGTGAAATAGACAAAACACTAACTCAAAAAAAATGTATAGATAGGGAGACAGATGGCTTGGTAAAAAATTATTTTCATCTTTTGAGTTAATGCAGCCACAATTATTTATTGCCTTATGATGACCTTCATGAATTTGAAATCAGGGTATTTTATAACTGTATGACACATAAATACTTGGTCACTTTCTATGTTATGCATGTAACAGCAGAGGGAAAATTGCACATAATCCCCTAAACATATTTACTTAGACATAGGTTCTCTTCCTTTAAGTGAATGTATTTAAACATAACTGTGAATAGGATCCTATCCTTGTAAACAAGGACCAACACATAAAGATAGATAGATAGATAGATAGATAGATAGATAGATAGATAGATAGATAGATAGATAGATAGAGATAGATAGATAGATAGATAGATAGATAGATAGATAGATAGATAGATAGATAGATAGATAGATAGATAGATAGATAGACAGACAGACTAGATGACCTCCAAGGTCCCTTTCTACTTTACTATTATGATTATGATAGAAGTGTTTTATTGTTTTAAAATGCTTTTAGCATTTTTAACTGTTATCATATTTTTAGAATTGTAAACCGCCCAGAGATACTGTCTGAGATGGGCAGCTATAGAAATTGAATAAATAAAATAAAAATAAATTTATTTAATGAATAATAAAATTGTCATGAGTAAAAGTCATACCATGATTATTCTGTATAATAACTCTACCTTGCTCAATAGTAAGTAACAGTATGTGGCTGAACAGTTCAGTCAATTTCTCACTCAAATGAGCTTGGCATCTAGTTAGTCTTATGTCTATTCTATACAATTACTTTAAAAAAATGAAAAACTTAAAAATGAACCTTTCCATTAAAATGTATGTAAGCATTTCCTAAAATATCTTCACTTGTATACATTTCTGCTAAAGTACATATTTCATCAATATTTATTTATTTTTGAGCTGAGAACTCATGGCACCACTTGGCTCCATGCAGACTGTAATGGTTATGACAGATGAAACCCTTCAAAAGAATTTTGAGGCATTTTTTTTCCTTAAAGAGTCTTTTATTCGGGAAACAAAGTATTGATTGGCCTTACATAGTTGAACCCAAAACTAAATTCCCCTCCCCTGGAAACAAAGTTTCAAAGTACAATTCCCACCTCAATAACCTGTCATAAAGCACATTTCTCAATAAGCTTATGGCGCGGGCTTTCTCTCCAGTTCTCCAGCCCACCAAAACGTTATCAGCTCTGGACACAGTTTGTCCTTGAGTTCCCATGGCAGAGTTATTATTATGGCTAACTGAGCTCGCCTCCCAAATCCCCCTCCCTGCACCAAATAATTCTAAAAGCAAGAAAAAGAAAATAGATAAAATGGCTGCTTTTTCATCTGTTGTCAAAGCAAGAACATCTGATGTTAGCAGTGTTGACATCGACACTTTAAAGTTAATTAGGTTCCCATCTGCCTATTAACTTAGCAAGGACAACTTCAGCCAATGGTCACCAGATCATCTTTTCCAGCATCCTGAGCAGTGTGAACGGATGAAGCTGAGAGAAGGAAGAGTCAAAACTACAAAATGGTTCTAATCAATGTTGCCATTTCAGAATTTCTTTATGCACTGGGGGGGCCAGGGGACAAAATTCTGCAAGTGAAGGTTGGATTATTTCAGGAAGCCTTTTGAACAATTTATAGCTCTTAGTTTCAGGATTCTCTCTCTCATGTCAGAGTCCATGGCAGGAAGGATAAAAGGACAACGTTGCTGCAGATGTTCACTCTCAAGCGGTGGATGGCAATGAAAGCAACCAAAACTCAAAACTCTTTCCTTTTACATGTTCATTCTACCTCAGTCCAGAAAGGCTGAACAAGGCTTACATCATAAAATGTTCAACTGATGTCTAGATTTCTGGATAAAAGCTAGAATTGCATAGACCAATAGTGTTCTAAATTAAGAATTACAATGTACATATGGGATTTTAGTTACATGAAATTTTTTATAACACCATTCCTATCTTTTAGGTGTTTTATAAAACTATAACTTCTACACACTGAGTTTGTGTAGAAAAGTTAAGAAATAATGTTTTGAAAGATTGAAAATCTTTCACTTTAGAATTAAGGTATTCGGAACAATGCATTGTCATAAGATCTATTTTTTGTTATAACTTGAATTACCCAATTCCTAGTGGAAATACATACATAATTTGCTCATTAACATCACTACCAACATAGAAGGTTCTAATGTGATTAAAGAAGTGGGCAGAAATATATGGCCAGTGGTCATTATTTGGCTCAGCTCTGCAGAGTTCTTGTTGAATTTTCAAGGTTTATTTCTCATTTACCATAGAATACATGTCCCTGTGGAGCTCTGGATTTTGCTTTGAAGCCTACTATTTATAAACAGCAACTAAATCCCTCATGAGGTTAATTGAATAACCACAAAATACAAACCTTCTCTTCCTCTCCTAAAAAGAAAGGAGAGAGAGAGAGAGAGAGAGAGAGAGAGAGAGAGAGAGAGAGAGAGAGAGAGAGAGACAGAGAGAGAGACAGAGAGAGAGACAGAGAGAGACAGAGAGAGACAGAGAGAGACAGAGAGAGAGAGACAGAGAGAGAGAGAGAGACAGAGAGAGAGAGAGAGACAGAGAGAGAGAGAGAGAGACAGAGAGAGAGAGAGAGAGAGAGAGAGAGAGAGAGAACAGAAGAAATTAAAAGAAGAGCACATTCAAAGATGATATTTGCTCAAAACCTGGGAAAAGTTGCTATGGAAACCATATTCTTTGGATCCATAAATATAGTTAACATAGGCAGAAGCAGAAGCCAAGTCCGGTTGGAATGAGGTCAGAAAACAAGGAAGATTTGACAAGGGAAGTGATTTTGAATCTCAGTGTTGTTCTCTCCCTTTCCCCCCCACACCCCTATCCTAATATTTGTTTCTCGGTGTATCTTTTTAATCCAAACTGTTATGTTTTAATGGAACATTCTTTATGCCTTCCCTCTCAGTTTTCTCTTACATGAACATAAAAAACGCTTTTTTGTACAAACAGAGTGAAAGTGACTATTTCAAACCCTGTGGGGCATTCGGTGCATTATCCACATATTGGAAAATAGTGGAGTATTTTTCTTCTGTTTCAACATATTTGTTAAGGTTCACTGGGAACCTCAGAAAGACTACACACCAGTAGTAACCCATGTGAAAAAGCAGAATGCAAAAAAATATGAAAACAATATGTTTCTAATGGGATATTAGTTTTAGTTTAGTTTAGTTTTATTGTATTTGTATACCGCCCTTCTCCCGAAGGACTCAGGGCGGTGAACAGGGCATACATAAAAAATACGAGATACAAAAATTAAAAAAGAATTAAATAATAGCCCAGTTAAAACAGTCGGTAACAATATACAATATAAAAATCCCCATTAAAAATCCCCATTAAAACCCCCAATATATCCCCATCAGGCCAGGCCGGCTTGTACAAATAAATGGGTCTTCAGACCGCGTCGGAAGGAGCGAAGGTCAGGCGCCATCCGGAGCTCGACCGGCAGCTGATTCCATAAAGCCGGAGCACCCACAGAGAAGGCCCTCCCCCTGGGGGCCACCAGCCGACATTCTCTGACCGGAGGCACCCTGGGCAGCTGAGAGAAGGGGGCGGCAAAGGCTGGATCCCCCGAAAGAAGTCTCTGCCAAGAGAATGGGCGGCAAGCCTCCACCGCCCCTTTCTCTCGGTGGAACGCTCCACCGCCCCATTCTCTCGTCTCAGCGGAGACTTCTTTCGGGGGATCCAGCCTCTGTCACCCCCTTCTCTCAGCTAGGCAGCTGAGAGAAGGGGGCAGCAGAGGCTGGATCCCCCGAAAGAAGTCTCTGCTGAGAGAATGGGCGACAAGCCTCCACCGCCCCATTCTTTCAGCGGAGGTTTGCAGAGGTGGCGGCGGACCTGCGCGTGCAGCTCTCCAAACTGCTGTCGCCCGTTTGGAGAGCTGCTGCCTTGTCAAACATGGATGAAGGCAGAAGCTCTCCAAACGGGGCAGTGGAGGTTTGGAGAGCTGCGCACACAGCTCTTCAACCCGCCGCTCTCCAAACCTCCACCGCCCCGTTTGGAGAGCTGCTGCCTTCGTCAAACATGGACGAAGGCAGCAGTTCTGCAAATGGGGTGGTGGAGGTTTGGAGAGCTGCGCGCACAACTCTCCAAACCGCCACTGCCCGTTTGGAGAGCTGCTGCCTTCGTCAAACATGGACGAAGGCAGCAGCTATCCAAACAGGGTGGTGGAGGTTTGGAGAGCTGCGCGCGCAGCTCCCCAAACCTCCGCCACCCCATTCTCTTAATGGGACTTTTTTACTCCCACTTTTTTCCAGAATGGCGGAGGAGGACTGGGAGCCGCAGGAGATGGCTTAAAGAGCCGCATGCGGCTCTGGAGCCGCGGGTTGCCGACCCATGACCTATGGGATAGTTTGTCCATATGTGTGTGTGTCCGTGTGTGCGCGCACATACACACACACAAAGAGAGAGAGAGAGAAAGAGACCAGTTTTGCAACTCTTAATAATAAAATGACTCCATGAATTTTTCAGCAAGTTCAGAACATAAAGGTTGGAATCGAGAAGACTGTTTATTGTGACACTGTTGAGATTTCTATCCTGAAAATAAGTCTCTATCCAGTTAAGGAGACCTTGCCTCAAAATAAGTGTGGAGTTACAAGTGAATTAGTTTGAAGGAACAAATAACATTTTAGAGCCCCTGTACATACTGGTTCTTTTTCTACAGTATGGAACACTGTGTTTTCATTTACATTCAAATTAATTACCAGCTCAGATGCATTTGGGCAAAGCCTCATATTCTGTAGACCTCCTGACATTGTTCTCCAATGGTAACCTCTGATTCTGTATCTGCCTTATTATGAATATAGCATCTCTTCTCCCTCCTCTTGTATGAAATGCTTTAAAAACTGCCTAATTTTTTTTATAAATGGAGCTTGTGTGGTTAAAATTAGGCCATGGATTAAAATTGTCCATGTTCATGGACCTCAGCAAAAGCTGCTAAGTTCTGTTTCAATTATTTATTTAAATATCAAATTTAGAGACCACCCATCTCACTCACAGAACAACTCCGGTTTTACCCCATGATTGTCTATTCTCATTTTAGAAGACGAATAATAGTTTGGTAGTTAAATATTCATGTGAAGATATAATAATTGCATCAGTAGTTAATAAAATCTCAGACGTCTTTTAAGAAGTATGATAGACTCCTCTGCCAATTAGTGTAAGTAACATTGGCTAGATAAATTCATGATTTCACTTAGAAAAGTTTAATTTATATATTACAGAAGAAATGATATATTGAGTAGCAGCTTCCTGGAAAAATATATATCTGGCAAAATAGCCAGAAATAACCAGAACATGATGTTGATGCCTTTAGTAATCAGATCAATGAAAGCTAGGTGCTGAAATGTTTTTAGTTTAAATCTTCCCATTTTGTTCATTTTTATCACTCTTGCCTGTTTTCCCTTCATGTGGCAGCATGTTCTTCCTTAGGATCTTGAAGTTCCTCTTGGGAGCATCTGCTGAAGGCTTCTCCCATGGGAAAACCTTGGGTTTTGCAGTTTGCAAAAAGTAATGGTAGGATTGTTCCCTAAAGTGCTCTATGGATAAAAGAAATAACAAACATCAGAAAGTATGATAAAATTTAGGTAAGCCCTTAGCCTCTGTAATATAAAAGAGGTTCAAACATCTTGTGCCAGTTATCTCCTCAGGTCACAATTTTTTTTTAATTTTTTTTTACAAAGGGCACTTGAAGAAAAAAAACTATAGTGTGAGACTAGGAATAGGAAATGAATCCATCATGGTTAACCATTGTCTAGCATTTTTGGAAATTGTACTCCAAAATACTGAGAGGTTTCAGGATCATAACTTTGGTCTACACTTTTTTAACATATTGAAAATAACCAGTTGATCAAATTCAGATGGTTGACATCTAATTCTGAGGTGTTTAACATTAAATGTGAATTTGATGACCTCACTCAAAGACATTTCAGTGGCTAAAACTTCAGGAGGTTTTTTTTACAAAATAAAATAATAAAATAATAAAATAAAATAATAAATAAAATAAATAAATAAAATAAAATAAAATAATAAATAAAATAAAATAAATAAATAAAATAAAATAAAATAAAATAAAATAAAATAAAATAAAATAAAATAAAATAAAATAAAATAAAATAATAAAATAATAAAATAATAAAATAAAATAATAAAATAAAATAAATAAAATAAAATAATAAAATAATAAAATAAAATAAAATAAAATAAAATAAAATAAAATAAAATAAAATAAAATAAAATAATAAAATGAAATAAAATGAAATAAAATAATAAAATAAAATAAAATAATAAAATAAAATAAAATAAAATAAAATAAAATAAAATAAAATAAAATAAAATAAAATAAAATAAAATATAAAATAAAATAAAATATAAAATGAAATAAAATAATAAAATAAAATAAAATAAAATAATAAAATAAAATAAAATAAAATAAAATAAAATAAAATAAAATAAAATAAAATAATAAAATAAAATAAAATAAAATAAAATAAATAAAATAAAATAAAATAAAATAAAATAAAATAAAATAAAATAAAATAATAAAATAATAATAAAATAAAATAAAATAATAAAATAAAATAAAATAAAAGTTCAGGGTGACTATAGATAATGTCAAATTTACTAGCTTAACACCTCATCTGGATAAACTGGTGAAAACCATGATTATAGGTAAAATGGTGAAGCACAGCAAACCATTTAGGGCAGGGGTGTCAAATTCGCAATGTCACGTGACGTGTTGTGACATATCACAACTTTTTTCCCATTGCTGGCAATGGGGTACATGCGGTTTTGGCATGACGCATCCAGCCTGTGGGCTGGCAGTTTGACACCCCTCATTTAGGGTTTTTGAATCTTGTAGTCTCAATACATCTTGATGGGCCCCAGAGTGTAAAAGGCTGATTCAGAAGGACAGGCCTCAAATAAGACTCACTGTATTGTGATGGTTGACACCACCACCACCATTAGGGCAGAAAATAGAAATCAGGATAGAAGGCAGCTTATAGGGACTTAAGGGGAATGATTAAAACTCACTGGAACACTGAACTGCAATCTCCCAATAATGAGAATAGGTAGAGTAGGGTCCAATTAGATTGGACATCAACATAAACTAATAAGTATAACATGTTTTGTGACAACAAATTCATAGTGCATCTATGTATGGATCATCATTACAAAAAAATAATAAAATGTTTTTTTTATTTATTATGGATTTATTATGGATTATTTTATATGCAAAGTACTAGTTGAATAAAAAAGAGCAGTTTGCAGAAAGACTGAATAAAGAGGGATGTAGATGCTGGAAGTTGGTTGAAGATTTTATGCAGGATGTGGCAACATCATAGTAAGTGAACTGCAAACAAACAACTGAACTTAGTAAACCTGAAATATGTTCACAAAGAACTAGGAGAAGAGACTGAATTCCCAAAGAACTGAACTAGCTGCTCAGATAAATCAATGGCTGGAGGCATCTAATTCAGGTAACAAAATGGGATTTAAAGATTGGAGGTCCAGTAAATGAATTTTTATTTTCTTTGCTCATCGTGTCAATCAATATTCATTCATGTTACTTTTCCCAATTTTGATTTTTTTTTAAAAAAGTACAAATATGTTTTAATAATAGTTTGCCTTCATCTCTTCCTGCAGGCATGTGTTATCTCACTGTTACACATTCTTTGTCTATTTTCAATCCCAATAACAGACACTTTCTGAATTGCATCTTTTGTAAAGAAAAAAAGAGCCATTTTTACATCAGTTTCTTATAGAAGCAACCATTTTTTTAAAAAAAAATGACCAAAGGGTTAATTGTATTGTAAGTGTACAAATGTGACATCTATGATTAAAATTTCCAGTAATCTGAAGTTTTAATAAGAGAGCCTTTTGTATGAGACCAAACATACATGTAATATGGCTAGATATTTTATCTTGTCTTAATAATAAAACAGCCAATAATTCTTCTTGCTACTGAGGTCAATGTTATTTTACCTCTGAATATACCCATCCTGCATAAAATTTATACATTTTTATTGAAGATATAGCCCACCTTTCTTTTCAGACAGACAGTCTAGTTGTCAAATCACAAAATGCAAACTAAAAACCAGGTCTGATCCCCCTTTAAAGCTATGTAAATCAAGACCTCTTGTAAACAAAGTGTAAAAGCCCTGAATTATAACCTGATCTTATGCTCAGAAGTGAGAATTATAACCTGATCTTATGCTCAGAAGTGAGAATCCCACCGACTTCAATGGGGTTTACTCCCAGTTTTGCTATTGCAATGATACATGTTCTTGGTCTCTCCTGATGCTGTCTATATTCTTCCCAGATTATTCCAAATTAAGTTGCCTTCCTAATGCAGCTCCTCACACATTCTTTTGAATCAATATTCTGAAACAAGATAATTAAATTTAAAATGAATTACACATTGTCATTTACAATTTTGTTACTAGCCTGAAAAGTTAATGTGGTCTCTGCTCCTTAGAAACTTCTCTGAGTACCAGAAACAGTGGAGAGCATTGTTTGAGACAGAACAGTACAGAACAATAAAGTTGGAAGGGACCACCTCCTGCTCAAGCAAAAAATCCCATACCTTGTCAGACAAATGGGTGTCCAATCTCTTCTTAGAAACCTCCGGTGATGGAGCACCCACAACCTCTGAAGGAAAGCCATTTAGGCAAATATTTCAAATGCCCTAACTGTAGCTTTCTTCCTTCTTAGGTTTATGACATTTGCTAATCTGTTTCATTTTTTCCCCCACACTGTAGAAAACAACATAACTTACAATATGTTCATCTGACAAATATTCAGGAGATTGCACACCAAACCCGGCATGACAGTCCAAACATCATCCGTCGCACAGTCCTTACTGAAATTCTGTAATATCTGTTGGCAATAAACACATCAAAGACTCTACAGAAGCCTCTAAAGAGTTTCTAGATGTTTTCCCCACCATAAGGTTTCACTTAAAGAAAAAAATATTTTATAGATATGCTTTCCTGCCACTACTCTAACATTAATGGCAATTGGGAGGGGATTTAATTTTCCTTGCATAAGGAATAAAGCAGTTTTGAACTCCAGAAGTAGAACCCAAAAGGATATATAGTCCAGATGTTCTTTGTTACTATCTTTTCTTTTTTTAGGTAGACACACTACAGCTCAGCCTCAGGAAAGCTTGAAGCCTGTGAGAAACGTTCTGAGTTTCTTTTTCGAAGGCAGCAATCTTTTCCACCAGGGAAGATTTTGAAAAACTTTTCTCTGAACTGTGTCAGTTAATGCTAGGACTATTTATTCATTGTCTAAAAAAAAAAATCACAGAAAACCAGAATGGATTTTTCTGTGGGGCAAAAAGTGACTGCACATTAGACTGATGTAAAATAATTAAAATTCCCTTTGATGAAAGGGAATGCATGATGGAGGCAGTGCTTAAGGCTGGGTGACTTGGGTGCACATTGACAGATGGTGTTTGTTTGTTTGTTTGTTTGTTTGTTTGTTTGTTTATCTATCACATTTCTTAACCGCCCATCTTCTCTCAGAGGTATTGCAATACATCCCATAGCTTGTATTGATGGCCCTTAGCCTACATTGACCCCCAACATCTTTTTTACATGCCAAGTGGGTTATCCACATGATCCCACCTTAGTGATTTATTAGTTTGACTATTGCAATGTATTAAACATGGGGCCACTTTTGAAGAGCACCCAGAAATTTCATCCAGTTCAGAATGCAGCAGTTCACGTGGTATTGGATGCCTCTTGAGGCACTTAGTTCCAAGTGTCTTCCTGCTTGCAATTCAAGGTACTACCTATTACCTTTAAAGCCTTGGATGGGACAGGAAGGGGCAGGTTTCCTGTGGGACTTCTCCCTGAAGATGTCTGCTGGTCTCACTGGGTCAGATACAGTGGGCATCCTCCAGGTTCCTTCCCTTACATCTTGCCATTCAGTAGGAACTACGAAGTATGCCTTTTCTGTGGCAGCCCCTAACCTATGGTATCTCCCCTCCTTGATATCTCACAGATTCCCCACCTTCTTAGCTTTCCAGGCTCAGGGATAGCAAGGTTGAAACCCAGAGTACCTTAGAGTTAGATGATGTTTTTTGATTGGGTTCCAGGTTTTTCTTGTATGTTTGTTGGACTGTTTTATTATTACATTATTGCTCATAGCTAGCTGCCCAGACCTATGTCTCACAAGATGCCATGTAAATCATATTAAAAAATGCATTATTTTGTTGTCCCTGCACTATGCATAATTGTTCACTTCTAAGCTACAGAGTGATGGCTGGTTTGAAATGGAATGTCTGTAAATTAATATGTTTCCAAATATACTTCCTAGGCCAGCATAAGCCAGGCATGAATTCTGAGAAAATATAACATAAATATTCTGTTAGCAACTACCTGCCTAGGAAAAAGAAAATATCCAGCTATCTATGGTAGTCATTCTGCAAGAATGCTAATTGCATTGTTTCAATTTGCACGGGAAGAGTTAATTTGAGGGGGACGGAGGGGGTTTTCATGCTGAAAAATGTAAGGGAATTGGCCTTGTTTCTTGGAGGTTTGACACTGCAATTCAGTATCATGGTTTCAGAGCTGCAAAAGAGAGAGAGAGAAATAGAAAGACATAGAGAAAGAGAATTATATGCCCCATAGTTACCCCCCCCCCTTCACTGTAACCCTGTGGAATAATTAGCTTGGTTTCATTCTTATGGCTATACTCAACAGAAGATATTAGGCTCTTCATTCACATATTCAAATATTGGGGACTATGATAAGCATGTTACCGTAAGTAGGTCACAAGAAGCATCTCCCAGATCTATTGGGGAAAGAGTTGAGAATTTCAGTGATGCATTGGCATTTCCTGCCCTGAGTGTGTGTAGTCTTATAAACCCCCAAGAATGTTTTGTTTGTTTTTTGTAACACTCTTCTGTATTTGAAAGGAAGAGATCCTGTATATTTGTTTGGATTGTGCTTCATTAAATGACTTATCATATTGCCAGCAAGATGCATCACATTCACCAGAATTGTTCTTTGTTAATCAAAGGAGAATATGCTGAGAATGCATATTAGGATGGATTCCAGAAATCTACATTATCTTAACAAGTTCATAGTGTGCCAGAGGCATTTCTCCCTATTCTTTTCATTTTTTTTCTATTAAAAATTATTTGAAGCAATTAAAGAGGCAGGGGTGAGGAGGGATGGGTTGAATTCCTCATCAAGAAACATGAATCATGTCCTCAATATTGAAAACTGTACCATTCCGGTTGGGAGATAAAAATCTATTTCCTGCCTCTATTGCTTTGGTCCTACTACATTATGTTCCCTTAATAAACAACACAATATGCCTGAAAAGATCCTTCTTCCTGAATTTGGATTACCTTTTGCGTTTTGTTCAGCATTTTTATCCAGCATTTAAAGTGATGAATACCACGGAGTTGAGATTTTGCAAATCTGGCATATTTCTGCCAAGAGAAGAGAGCTACAATAGAAGAGAAGGTGCTGATTCATTTTTCAATGCTAAAAATATGTTTTCCCTTCATGCTTCATGATGCTTACACATTTCCAATAATTCCTAAAGGGATCAGTAATAGACCAGAATATTTAGAAACTTGTAAGGGGCTTCCGGTTCCAGAATTCTGGTGCTCCCAGATGTGCGAGGGATTCGCTCCTCGTGTTGCCTGGATTTCTTCATCAGGGGGACAGGGGTCAAAAGTTGCCCTGGAGGGTCAATGAGTGGGGGAGAGGTCTCTCCAGTCTGCGGTAGAAGGGCGGCAGCCCTCCCGTCAGCTTGGAGCTACTCTCCGAACCAAAGAAGAAAGGATCGGCCACTCCCATGGCCCACCATTTAGCCATTTCCTGCCAAAGCCAAAAGCACAACAAAGCACTTGAAAGCACTTGAAAACTGGGTAAGAATTGCCTTCTTGTTTTCCTAATTGTCTACTTTCCCTGTCAAAAGCTTCTTGAATTTGCTTCACCCTGCGAGGAGAGAGGGAAGGGATTTTTTTCCCCACCCTCCTTAAGAGCAGCCTTTGTCTACATTGGGAGAGAAAAGAAACAGCCTTCTACTAAATTATACTGATTTATTGGACTTACTGCCTTTCTACTTTTGGCCCAAAGTTCCTATATTTACAGAAATGGACTATTCTACCTATTAGTCTAAAAAGGGGGACAAAAAAAGAAATAACTAAAAAGATACTGTCTTTTGAAGTACTCTGAGGATATCTAGTGAATTCTATTGACAAACAAGCTTGCTTACATTTTGGGCTGACCTTGGCATTAAGATAAAAACCTGAAACAGCTGGAGATGAATTTGGCTTAGACTTGTGGAGGTGGACTCTTACTGATTTTTGTTTGAAAAATAGCCTCTACCAAGGACTATTTATAATTATTACAAAATGGAAAAGGATCAGCCACAAACGTTGCTTGATTATAACCTCATACTTGAAACAATCTACAGAATCACTGAGATGTCTATCTCCAGATTTAATAATTTACATGCCAACCTTAAGTCACAAATTAAAACCCAGACTGCAACTAAAGAATTTACACTTCAGAATATAATAAAATTGGAAGATATTACTATTGAGACAGAGCAACAACTATCCAAAGAACCAACAACTTTAAAAGTACAAGGAACTATCACTATGGCAAATAACTATCTAACAAAATGAAATTCAATCATGAAAAAAGTAAGGTTCTACATTAGGCCAGAAAAACCAAATGTACAGGTATAGTATAGGGGGTACCTTGCTCAATAGTAGTAACTGTTAGAGGGATCTCGGAGTCCTAGTGGGCAATCACTTAAATATGAGCCAGCAGTGTGCTGCAGCTGCCAAAAAAGCCAAAACAGTGCTAGGCTGCATTAACAGAGGGATAGAATCAAGATCACGTGAAGTGTTAATACCACTTTACAATGCCTTGGTAAAGCCACACTTGGAATACTGCATCCAGTTCTAGTCACCATGATGTAAAAAAGATGCTGAGACTCTAGAAAGAGTACAGAGAAGAGCAACAAAGATGATTAGGGGACTAAAACATATAAGGAACGGCTGCTGGAATTGGGTAAGTCTAGTTTAATGAAGAGAAGGACTAGGGATGACATGATAGCATGTTCCAATATCTCAGGGGCTGCCACAAAGAAGAGGGAGTCAAGTTATTCTCAAAAACGCCCGAAGTCAGGACAAGAAGCAACAAATAGAAACTAATTAAGGAGAGGAGAAACATCCTGACAGTTAGAACAATTAACCAGTGGAACAGCCTGCCTCCAGAAGCTGTGAATGCTCCAACACTGGAAGTTTTTAAGAAGAGACTGGACAGCCATTTGTCTGAAATGGTATAGGGTTTCCTGCCTGAGCAGGCAGTTGGACTAGATGACCTCCAAGGTCCCTTCCAACTTTACTATTATGATTATGAACCTTAAGGACCAACAACATACTATGGGAAAACTTAATGTGCAAGATACTGTATTTTCCAGTGTATAAGATGACTTTTTAACCCATGAAAATCATCTCAAAAGTTGGGGGGTCGTCTTATACGGCCAGTCATCTTATACGCCAGAAAATCAGCGAGCCCGAGAAGGCACGCCCTCCCCTCTCACTGTGGAGGAAGCAGGGCAGGCTGGCATCTGGCGGGAGCCAGCAGGGATGTCTTGCGCATGCGTGCGCTCCCCGGCTGTTAAGGAGCACTCCTTAGCAGCCGGGGAGTGCGAGCGTGTGCAAGACTGCCCTGCCGGCTCCCGCCAGACGCTCTTCCCTCTTGAGGCAGCATCCCCGAGGACTCCTTAGGAGCCGGGGACTGCCCTGCCGGCTCCCACCAGATGCCAGCCTGCCCTGCTTCCTCCACAGTGAGAGGGGAGGGTGTGCCTTCCCGGACTCGCTGATTTTCTGGCGTATAAGACGAAAAATCTTGAAAATCATCTCAAAAGTTGGGGGGTCATCTTATACACCCAGTCGTCTTATACGCTGGAAAATACGGTAGTGATGTTAACACAGAGGACATGGAAGATCAATAAAGACAGTTTCCTGAAAGCCTGTATAGCCAAGCATTAATTACAAAATTGGATAACACTCTATTTAAAGCAAATGAACCCAGATGGAAGAGGAATCCAGACCGAACTGAAGATAAAGTTTTTAGAGCAACATAATGATTACAAATGGTTTGGTTGTTGTGGACCACTGATAGCTAGATGGCCTCCTTCAATTCAAATAATATTTATTGGAGCGAAGGGATACCTATCTGGCAATTCAAAGGTCTTGGTCTGGAAACCTGATTGACAAAGAAAGAAAGCCAGAGTTAGATTTAAAATATATGTTAAATATTTGTTAAGCATTCAGAATACACTTGCTTAGTCCCAGACATGGGACAAATCTTATTTCCTGTTTCAGCCTAGCCCAAGGCCATCTACAGGCAGTAGCCACAGCAGTGGCAGCTCATATTTGTTAGCAAGCCAAAAAAAAACACCCCACAAATATGAGCTGCCACTGCTGTGGCTACTGCCTGTAAATGGCCTTGGGCTAGGTTGAAACAGGAAATAAGATTTGTCCCATGTCTGGGACTAAGCAAGTGTATTCTGAATGCTTAACAAATATTTAACACATATCTTCCTTGCTTCTCAGCTAACAAAGAGAGAGAGAGAGAGCCTGTGGCCTAGGGGTTAAAACAACTGCTTAAGACACAGTCGGCCCAGGTTCGAATCTCAGAAGGGTATGGCTGACTGATGAGAACAAATAAGTTTGAAATGATCATATCGGTCTCCCTTTATTCTTTGTTAGCAACCCCCCGCAAAAAAAAACATACATATACATATACATATACATATACATATACATATACATATACATATACATATACATATACATATACATATACATATACATATACATATACATATACATATACATATACATATACATATACATATACATTTCTGCCAACCTAGCAGTTCGAAAGCACGTAAAAAGGCAAGTAGAAAAATAGGGACCACCCCGTTTGGAGGGTCGAATCCTGAGTGCCGCGTAACAGAGTGAGCGCCTGTTACTCGTCCCAGCTTCTGCCAACCTAGCAGTTCGAAAGCACGTAAAAATGCAAGTAGAAAAATAGGGACCACTACGGTGGGAAGGTAATAGCATTCCGTGTGCCTTTGGCATCTAGTCATGCTGGCCACATGACCACGGAGACATCCTCGGACAAGCGCTGGCTCTTCGGCTTTGAAACGGAGATGAGCACCGGCCCCTAGAGTCGGAAACGACTAGCACACGTGTGCGGGGGAACCTTTACCTTTACTTTACTATACATATACATATACACATACACATACACATACACACACACACACACACACACACACACACACACACACACACATATATATATATATATATATATATATATATATATATATAAAGTTTATCTGGATTTTCATTGAAGAAATAATTTGCCTATATTTATCTCCAGGTGAATTTATGTGTGGCGTATGCTGGCCTAAGAAACATATTTGGAAACATATTAATTTATGGACATTCCATTTCAAACTAGCCATCACTCTGTAGCTTAGAAGGGAACAATTATGCATAGTGTAGGAACAACAAAATAATGCATTTTTAATTTATATGATTTACATGGCATCTTATGAGACACAAATCTGGACAGATAGCTATCAGCAATAATAAAAACGTAATAATAAAACAGTCCAACAAACATACAAGAAAACTAACAAGAAAATCCTAACTTGCCTCTTAGATCCTGCTACACAGGGATGGTCCTTGACCAGCTGTCAGCTATTGGTGCCCAAGGGAAATCATGAATCTGTATTTTTAATTAGTTGTATAAATATATAATAAAAATAAAAATTTGTGGGAATTTAAATGTTTAAATCTAAATCCATATAAATGTAGAAGTAGGTGGAGCAGACAAAGATATAGTAAACATAGAAGAAATAAGTTTTGGATGAAATTCTCAACATGAATCAATTTAAGATTTTTTTTAAAAAAAACACAATCCTTTTTGGATGCATTTTATCTCACAGTTCACATGTTCCCTCTATGAGTATAATAAAGTCATTCATTTATTTCTGACATACATTTTTATCCCCAGATACCACTTCTTGTATTATGCTTAGTATTTTTGGGGTAGGGTGGGGGGGGCAGTATGGTGAGGTTTGAAAAAAATTCAGAGGAGTGAAAACATCAAGGACAATTAATGTCCAAATAGCACAATAAGCAGCAGCTTATCATGGTCACTTCACTTAAAATATGAAATGAATGACATCTTCAAGTAGTTCTGAGTCTCAATGGATTCCCCCCCTTCCCCACACTTATTGTTACAAGTCAGTGTAACAATTTGTTCCTTCCCACTCATCATTTTGCAGCAGTTGCTGTAATTCCAACAAGAAAACTGATTTACTGTCCACCACTGATGTGCTTCCTCTCTGGGAGGCTGCAGTGCTGTCACTTTTTATAAGCTCAAGCTCATTGTCTCAATTTATTTATCATTCAGTGGGCAATTCTGCACAAGCTATTTATGGCTTACAGTTATAAGAACTGGAAAAGAAAGCAAGCGGTTGCCTTGTGCCTAATGAGCAAAAGTACCAGTTTAAGAAGTTGATCTTTAATTCTCAAACTATCACCTCAATGGATGCTCTGATTAATATCAGCAATGTATAATTTTTAATAGGTAAATTATTTATTTTAACAAGTTTGCCTATTAGCTGTCAGTCCTCCATTTTCACTAAACAAAATTCCTCATTAAATATTTTGTATAGAACATGAAGGGTATTGGGAATGAGCAAACTAGTCTTATCTTCTCCCTGCCTTAAGGACTTTGAAGATGAGTATCTGGTTTATCTTAGGATACTTTGCAAAGCATATATTTTGTATGCTGCATACAGACATAATGAACACAGATGCATAATAAGCCTCTTCAAGGAAATTGTGTGTGTGGGGGGGTATCAATCAGGATCCTGATGGATCCATGCACATAAGTTTGGTTTCTTCCAGGCGTGAAGGATCAGGATCATACATAAATTCTAGTTCAGAAGATTTACAGCTCAAGCCTATACACAAGAATCTAGTCAACAATAAAATACTACATTGGCACCAGATAAGGGCCAATGGAATTCAGGAGAGGTTGGACTTGGACCATTTGTGGGAAAGTAATGACTCTAGGCTGATCACTTGTTTAACTCCATCCCCTGCAGCTCTGCTCTTCTTCTCCTCAATTTCAGATTTAGGAGAATTGCACTTTGAATGAACTCATGAATAGTACGAATGTTGGTAGGGATAGCCCACCCATTTGGACAAAATAAGTGTTCTCCTAAGGAGCCAAGTTAAAAAGGGTACCACATTTTTGGAAAAAAATATAAATAACAAAACCTAAAATAATTAAAAATACAGATTCATAATGTGCCTTGAGCACCAAGAGCTGACACCTGGTCAAGGACCATCCCTGTGTATCAGGATCCAAGAGGCAAGTTAGGATTTTCCTGATCAAAAGCTTTGTGTTCATTGCTGAAAATGGCTACTGGGATATATTTTTATTTTTATTTTTCCTATATTTAAACGTGGTTTTAGTATTTTTTTTAAATTCAGGAAGCCTTGAATGAACACGTTTCAAATGCAGTAAAAAGCAGATCACCATCAAGACTATGCTTTTGTTGCTATTGTTCAATTGCTAGGTTGTGTCCAACTCTTCATGGACCATAGCATACCTGACTCCCCTGTCCTCCACTGTCTCCCTGAGTCTACCCAAACTCACATCTACTGTGTCGATGACACCATCTAACCAACTCATTCTCTATCACCACCTTCTCCTTTTGCCCTCAATAACCTATATGCAGCCTGTCCTTTTTAATCTATTTTTTATCCCTTGATTTTTTCTTTCAATATGTACAAATATTTCCTAATTCCCCTCTTCCCTGCCTATATTTCTAGAAGAAACAGAAGGTGCTCTCTCTGTTTACTCTGCTGCTATTTCAAAATCTTATATAAATTATCTTCTAACTGAACGTGAATCTGATATTTGCTTTTGGGTCACTTTGGAAGCCACAGTTGTGTTACCTGGGAGATCAGGAAAAAAAGAAGCAGCAAAAATGACTTTGCGGGTGAAACATTGCAGAGTAGTGAAAATGCAAGTTACTAGGAAGAAGGGAAAAAATGCTTTAGAAGCGCATAATCAGGAGGTATACAAGATCTGCCTGGCAAGCCAAAACCCTTGCACAATTTGGTTGTGCAAACACACAGCTGTTTTGGTATTTCCACTGCCAACATGTCTATTAAAGTTCTGCACTTAAAGAAGTACCACAGTAATTCAAGCAGGGTCTGGTTTAAGATTCTCAGGAGGAATTTCAGAATATCTCAACTTCAGAGCATAAAAATCCCTTCTTCTGTTGACATGAATACAGCAAAGATAAAATATCAATTGACCTCTTTTCGTGGCTTAACAAACTGCTAGATGTTGGGAGGTGGTGATTCATCCACATGACTCAGCACAATCAAACATATGTTGGAGCTTATGTAAGGTTAATTCTCCGGACCTCTTTTCTGCCTCCATTTAGTACTGTACTGTCCAAAGAGGAAGCTGTGGGGTAGGTGAAGAGTTATTTCTTCCTAAACCCCAGGGCAATGTGAAAAAACCTTCCAAAAACCTTACTGTGATGAATTTGCAGGATATTGTACGGGTAAAATCTGCTTGGTATTTCACACCGAGAACTGATTCTTCTAAGATTACTGAAACAATCAATTATTCAATTTTATGGGACAAGTTTCAGTTTTTCTGCCTGAGGATGAGGATAGGTTCCTCAGAAGAGAGAAACTAAACATTTGGTCTTTGTACCCCTATTCACCCTGGCTGAAAAGAGCCAGCAGTACCGAAGATGATAAATGTTTCTTTAAGAAGAGGGTTTTTTTTACTAATCCCTCTGAAAGAAATAGTTGTAGGACCCTGACTAAAAACTTCCATTGGCTTCCGCTGTTTTGATTAATAATCTGTCTACTTTCTCATTTCCCCTTTTAAAGTGGTACGTTTCAAAACTTTCTTTGATGTAAAAGGATAATTAAAATTTCTATTTTTTATTCTGAACAGATTTTGGAGAAGGCATTTTTAATGAATTCTCACCCACCCCTATTTCTTTTATCCCCCCCCCCATATTGTTAATTGATGCGTTCAATACTTCCCCAATCCATTACTGGATAATTATAGTGGACAGAGGTAGGAAAATGTTGGCCCACATTTTAAGAACAAGGATTTGATGCTGCTTAGTGACAGAATACACAGGTCTAAGACTCAATGGATCTCAGTCTAAATGAAATAGCAGATCTGTAAAAAGTCAGGAGAGTCGAATTAATGTGTTCATGTGTGTATAACAGAATCATGATTGTGTGTAATTAATACTGTCATGATTGTGGGGTTCCTTGGTGCTCTCTGAGCTTGGTGTTTTTCTTGCAGATGTTTCATTATCAAACTGGATAACATTATCAGCACTTACAAGCGCTCAGTGCTCTGAGAGCACTGAAGTAAGAGCACCAAGGACCCCATTATTCAACCCTGAACTACAAATATTATTTTCTGTTGGTACAGTCATGATTTTCTGCATGTTACTTTTATTAATGTTTGCTATTTATTAAGAGAAAATTAGGCATGCCCCATATGTATATATGTCATCTCAATATATTCTGGTTTTTAGAAATATTATTTACTTCCTTAAATATTTTCACCAAGTTACACACCTTCTTTCCCAAACAGTCAAGATTTAAAAATGCCTCTCCTAGATATTTCTCACTAGGATTGATTTGTGTGTGTGTGTGTTTGTGTGTGTGTTTGGGTCTTGAATTTTAGCAATGCAGCTCAACGTAAACTCTCTATTTCTCTGTTTCATGTTCTTGAAGACCATCTACTCCGTTCAGTCAGGTGCAACTGATATACATTTAGAATTAAATCATTCTGAGCATCAGTCTTTTTGTTATTCTAATTATTATTGCCAATTTACTGCAAATCTTCCAGAAAAGTATTAATAGATCCCAACCTACCTTCTGCCATTTCTGCAGACATGGCTTTTTTAGTTTCTTTCCACCTGGCTGCAAATACATATATCACTAATTACTTAAAGCATAATATATACATGACTTACACAGCTATCAATTTTTCTCATTAAGCATTTTGTTCCAATTGCTGTATAATTCTGAATAATAATGTAAGGTATTCTATATCCCCCACAGTCTCTATCTGTGGTTTTATTTTTCTGCTTCATTGTTACAGGGTTTAAGAGTGGAGTCTTTTTTGATCAACTAAGATGAAACATATTCTTACGGGAATCAGTAAGAAACTGTGTGGCCTTCTGAAATATACTTTGATTTTATATTTCTTTAAAAAAGGAATAGGAAATAGATCAGATAATGAACTCTACTTTTGAACCTGTTTTATCTGTTATTAGCTGCGAAGTGGTGTCTGACCTATTGCGACCCCATGGACAATGTTCCTCCAGGCCTTCCTGTCCTCTACCATCTTCTGGACTCCATTTAAGCTCACACCTACTGGTTCAGTGACTCCATCCAGTCACCTCATTCTCTGTTGTCCCCTTCTTCTCTTGCCCTCAACCTTTCCCAGCATTAGGCTCTTCTCCAGTGAGTCATTCCTTCTCATTAGGTGGCCAAAGTATTTGAGTTTCAACTTCAGGATCTGGCCTTCTAAAGAGCAGTCAGGGTTGATCTCCTCTAGGACTGACCGGTTTGATTGCCTTGCAGTCCAAGGGACTTGCAGGAGTCTTCTCCAGCACCATACTTCAAAGGCCTCAATTCTTTGGCACTCAGCCTTTCTTATGGTCCAGCTTTCACTGCCATACATTGCAACTGGGAAGACCATCGCCTTGACTATATGCACTTTTGTTGACAGGGTGATGTCTCTGCTTTTTAGTATGCTGTCTAGATTTGCCATGGCTTTCCTCCCCAGGAGCAAGCGTCTTTTAATTTCTTGGCTACAGTCCCCATCTGCAGTGATCTTGGAGCCCAGGAAAATAAAATCTGTCACTACCTCCATTTCTTCCCCATCTATTTGCCAGGAATTGAGAGGGCCAGATGCCATGATCTTGGTTTTCTTAATCTGTTATTAGCCTGGGCCTGAATGTGCATAACATGATGACAATGCAAAGGTTAAAGCTAAACAAGTCCTGATTTGAACAATGGAAGATCTATTTGGAATTACATTATACATTTCTTTGAGCTTATTGAAAAAAATGTTTGGCTACAAGTCAATGGTGGGACTCAGCCATTTCGTACCAGTTCGCCAGAACCGGTAGCTATTTTTTTGTTGCCCAGGCCCAGAATGGACTTCCGAAAGTGGCACCCACACAAAGAGCTGATTGTTTACATATTTGAATCCCACCTCTGCTACAAGTACAGTAAAACAAAACAAAAAAAACCCAGGTATTATGGACTCCATCAAGTCTAGCTAATGCAGATTTGTATTTTTAAGTAAGAATGGGCATAAGTGGATGTAAAATTAACTCCACAATGAAATAAACATGCCAACATTTTACCAACTTTCATGTTATGGTTACAGGTTGGGAAGAGGCAACCGTACCAATACTACATTGTGGCATTATTTGGAAACTTGAAAATGATTTCTCTTTAATTATAGCATGATATATAATTCTAGAATGAAAGATAAAAACAGCTTTTGGGTGGTTGAGGAGACTAATGTAGAAATGAAAAATGAGGATAGGTTTGGTTTTTTAAAAATGTGGAGAAAAAAATATTCTTTTTTATTTTCTGCTTCTGATTCAGAGCCTTTCTAGAAGCCTTGAATTGCAGAAAGCGTAATAAGGATCTTTGGGAAATTGTTCCTTGCTTTTTTTAAAATTAATCATCATCATTTCTTCCACTGCTCAGGGTATACTATCAATAACCTGCTAAAAAGAGATTCTATCAAGATGGTACTATCTTGATGTAAGTATGCATCAGCGTACTTAGATAGTTCTTGCAATTTTATTATCTTATTTGATTGATATTACTAGAACCAGAAACAAGTGATCATCTTCTGTCTTGTTATCAAAGAGAGAGGGTTCAATTTATTGTTTAGAATGATGACTCCCAAGGAAGTTATGCAATACATCTTACCCTCCAGGCGACTATTTCAGAGACTGTGAAAGACATATGTTTGTCTTTAGAGAGAGGGAAGGGAATATAAAGAGTATTAAAACAATTGTTTATAAATACCAGATTGGATGTTCCAAAGAATAGAAGTAGTCCTTGACTTACGAGCACAATTGAGTCCAAAATGTATGTTGCTAAGTGAGGCATTTGTTAAATGAGTTTTGCTCCATTTTACAACCTTTCTTGTCACAGTTGTTGAGTGAACCATTGCAGTTGATAAGTTAGTAACACTGTTGTTAACTGAATCTGGCTTCTCCACTGACTTTGCTTATCAGAAGGTCACAAAAGGTGATCACATGACCCCAGGACACTACAACCATCACAAATATGAACTAGTTGCCAAGTGTCTGAATTTTGATCACATGACCATGGGAATGCTGCAACAGTGGTAAGTGTGAAAAATGACCACAAGTCACTTTTTTCAGTGCCATTGTAACTTTGAACAATCACTAAATGAACTGTTGTAAGTTGAGGACTCTTTATCTATTTTAAGGATGTCTAATATGACTCTTCAGGACAAAGTCACATCTTCAAAATTTCATTCCTGAGAATCCCATGTAAATGTGAAGGAATCTCAAAACAAACAAACAAAACAAAAGAGAAATGGGCCTATTCTCTTTCTAGAATCATCAGGGCATGAAGTATCAGCTCTACTAGAAGATTATCAACTATTTTAGGGGACCCATTGCATTCCAGCCTCTTTTTTGTACTGTTTGATAAGCCTCAACTATTTATCGTGAAATGTGCTGGAAAGGAAAACAGCTTAAAAAAAGCATTATCTAAAGGTTTTACTGAATGGGGAAAAATAAATCCCATATTACATTAAGGAGAGCCAATATTAAATTGTAGAGAAGTGCTAGATACACCAAGATATCAGGCTAATTTTGTTCTTAAGTCATTGGATAAAATTCAAGGATATTTTCACATCTCTGTAGAAGCCAAAGCATTCTTGCTACCTTAAATTCCTGCTGAGATCTCTTTAGAGGATTGAACTGTTTTTATGTTTTACTATGGTGATGACTATCAAATCCAAGCTGTCAAATTATTTATTTTCAGTGACTAATTAGATATTCTTATTTTATGCACTTTACTGTCATTAGAAGAGGGGGGAAATAAAACAATAGGTTTTTTTCCAAGTGTGATTAGCTTTTTCCTTCAATCAGAACCCACATCATTTTTTTTTGTTTGCACCTGGACTCATTCAAGATCCATATATTTTAACAATAACTTATTAAAATTAGAGAGTGGGTTGGGGAAGACTCTACAATAACCTTGAATTTCATAGATCAGTTATACATACCCATTTAGGTACATGTATGTGCAACAAAAGTTGCAATTTTTAATAGTAAAATTTAAAACCTAATAGTTTTAAAAACATCAAATATAGGAATTGGTATAAAATAATTGCTAGATTGGGACATCAGTGTTTGGCATCACTGAAGCCATCTGATTCAAATGCAGACATTTCTGAACTCTATATAATCATTTTCAACCCTTATACACCACATCAGTGGAATTTATCATAGCTGGAGGGACAATAAATAAAGTTGTAAATCCCAGTCCCTAAATTATACTCTAGATACATTATAATTTGTAAGATTATAAATGCAAATTTAATCTAGAGCAGGGGTCCCCAACCTTTTTGGTTCCACAAATCAGTGGTGGTGATGGGAGGGGGGGAGGAATGTTTTTGTGCACACAACATATATCCCGCACATGTGCAAATGAAGCTTTGCATGCTCACCCATCACTTTGGCAGCCCAGTTCACAATGGCGGCCCAGGGGTGGAGGACCCCTGATCTAGAGGACATTAGTGATTCCATTAATCCTTCTTAATGTGAAGACATCATCCTTTGTTCTGTATGTGTGTCTGTCTGTGTGTATATATATATAGAGATAGATAGATAGATAGATAGATAGATAGATAGATAGATAGATAGATAGATAGATAGATATAGATGATATAGATATAGATATAGATATAGATATAGATATAGATATAGATATAGATATAGATATAGATATAGATATAGATATAGATATAGATATAGATATAGATATAGAGATATAGATATAGATATAGATATGTTAAATGTTTGTTAAGTATTTAGAATGCACTTGCTTGGTCCTAGACACGGGACAAATCTTATTTCCTGTTTCAGCCTAGCCCAAGGCCATCTACAGGCAGTAGCCACAGCAGTGGCAGCTCATATTTGTGTAATTTTTTTGGCTTGCTAACAAAGAATTAAAGGGAGACAGATATGATCATTTCAAACTTATTTGTTCTCATCAGTCAGCCATACCCTTCTGAGATTTGAACCTGGGCTGATTGCACATTAAGCAATTGTTCTAACCATTAGGCCACTGGCTCTTTTTCGCTTTGTTAGCTGAGAAGCAAGGGAGATATGTGTTAAATGTTTGTTAAGTATTTAGAATACCTTGCTAGGCCCCAAACTTGGGACAAATCTTATTTCCTGTTTCAGCCTAACCCAAGGCCATTAACTGCAGTTGATGGCCTTTGGTTAGGCTGAAACAGGAAGTAAGATTTGTCCCATGTTTGGGGCCTAGCAAGGTATTCTAAATACTTAACAAACACTTTATATATATATATTGTTTTCATTTAATTATTTACTAATATGACATTCTTTAATATCTAATGTTAACTCGGAGATACCATAACTATTAATATCATGCTTCTCCAAAGTTAACAGGATCATTTGGCAATCATTGGTTTATATTTTAAAAATGAGTTTTGAATGTCCCCTTATTTAATAATAATAATATATATTAACCTCTTAGAACAGGACATGGTAGCATTTGCTTTTTTTTCAAGCCAACCAATGTTGGGGAAAAAATATTATATAAAGATGGTCAGGACTTCATTTGTCTGTCTGTCTCTTCATCAACAGGGTAAGTCTCTGACAGTGATAAAATAAAAAAATGGTGTGGGGTGGGCAATAAATTGGCAAAAGAAAGATAAAGTTTGGGTGTGAGCTGGATCCAGTGAGGATTTACAGAAATGTTAGAATCCATGATTTTCCTCTCTAATTCTATATCTGCAAGGACTTTGAATAATGGTTGCAGGATTTGGGTATGGCTAGTCTAGAGGCAAAAAGGACTAGGGGTGACATGATAGCAGTATTCCAGTATTTGAGGGCTGTGACAAAGAAGAGGGGAGTCAACTTATTTTCCACAGGACCAGAGGGCAGAAGAAACAATGGATGGAAACTAATCAAGGAGAGAAGCAACCTGAAATTAAGGACAAACTTCCTAACAATGAGGACAATCAACCAGTGGAACGGCTTGCCTTCAGAAATCGTGGGCGCTCCATCACTGGAGGTTTTTAGGAAGAGACTGAACACTTATCTGAAATGGTTTAGAGTCTCCTGCTTGAGCAGGGGGTTGGACTAGAAGACCTCCAAGGTCCCGTCCAGCTCTATTCTGACTGACTGTGCTTTGTTTGATAAACCTTGGTTTGAAAATATTAAGATGTGTATTGCTTTGGATGGAGATTACTCATAATAATCATTATATAACATTCCAAAGACCTGTCTATACTTGACTTTAAGCAACATATTGTTAATATATATGATCTAGCAGTATTTGAATATGGGATAATACATTTCTTTTCTTTACATAACTTACATAGCTTCAGGTAATAAAATAAATCATAAAACAAATTATATAATCAAATAAATAAAAAATAGATTTGTATACATGAACTGAATCAAGTTTGATATTTCTCTTGGAGTTTAAATCAATCTCAGATCTTTTGAACTTCTGAGAGAGATATCCTTGAGAGATGTAAGTAGGTGGGAAAATGCACTCAATATAATAAAAAAAAAAGACTTGTAAGCTGCTCTCAGCACCTCAACAAAGGATTGACCTTTGTTTCCAACTACTCTCTTCTATAAATTAAACACTCTTGGCCCCTGATAAAAATAGTCTAGTTTTTTTAAAAGTGATTTTTAGATACAGCTTCAAATCCGATAAAAACAACAATGTAACAAAGGAGAAAAAGGGTGAAGAGAATTAAATTTGGATTTCAGAATAAATTGGCAGTTTTAACTGTATACTCACTTCCATTTTACTAACCATTTCTATGGAGCTCCATAAACTTTGTCTCTTTTTTGTAGCTCAAGGATACATTGAGAAACTCTTAAAAAGAACATCTCATTAACAAAGTCACAAATTTCATCCCTGTATCTCAGTAAGAGTCACAGAGCTTGCACAATGTGAAAGGGGAAGAGTCATTTACATGTTTGTAGAATAAGTTGTTTGGAAAAGAAAAGACGGAAAGATTGAAAGAAGACACAAAGCTATACTGAATAGCTTGATTTTCAATAATAACACTGCATTATTTCATTAGCTTCCCACTGAAACCTTCTCTTTCTACTATGGTACCATTGAAGAAGAACATTCATAACAAAGATGAAATGGTACACTTTCCTCTCTCATTTGTCCAGATGTATTGAGATAGTGTGCTGGACAGTTTTTCCAGAATTCAGGTGTTTCTTGCCTATCAGTTCTTGAGAGTACAAGTAGTCCTTGACCTATAACCACAATTGAGCCCAAAATTTATGTTGCTAAGTGAGACATTTGTTAAGTGAGTTTTATCTCATTTTACCACTGTTAAGTGAATCACTGCAGTTGTTAAGTTAGTAACAACCATTTGTTAAGTGAATCTGGCTTCCCTATTGACTTTGCTTGTCAGAAGGTCACAAAAGGTGACCACATGTCCTCGGGACACTGCAACTGTCAAAAATGAGTTAGTTGCCAAGCATCTGAATGTTGATCATGTGATCATGGGGATACTGCAACAGTCATAAGTGTGAAAAACAGAACTAAGTCCCTATTTTCAGAGCTGTTGTAACTTTGAACAGTCCTGTTTTAAGTCGAGGACTTACTGTATAATCGATAAATTTTGAAACATAGGTTATACTGAAACTCAGACTTGAGAAAATAATTATGTTTGCCTCTGAACAAATTAAACCAGTTGAATTCTGGAATACAGGTAGCTTTGATAGCCCCTGAGAGTATTCCCTGTGTCCAAACTGTGTGAGGTATACTTTTCTGCAACTTCCCTTACATCAATGTGTAGCTGGCTTTATAATATATAATTATGATAATACAGGTGCCTGTTTGAATCTCAGTAATGCCAAAGCAATGAAATTTGTGTCAAGATCACAATGCCACTCTCTTTTGTAATTGGGTTTCAGTATTGTGCACAACTATGTGGTGGGAATGTCACAATGTTATGAACTATGCTTTCTCTGTTACCCTCTTTGCCGTTATTGCTTTATTTATGATTCTTCATTTTTATACTGAGGTATTATTACATTGTTCTGAATTATTCCAAGAGCATTGGTAAAGAGCAATACATCAACTAAGCAAACAAAATACATAACCAAAGTGGCATTTCTGATTAAATATATTCATGTTTGATCAAATCATTCTATTGAAAATAGCTCCTACCTGTCAGTGCAATCTGCAGGTTTTTTAAAAAATCCACAATTAAAAGAACTTTTGTTTCTACTGTAATAGAGGTATAAAAATGAGCACTTATTTTAGTTTTATTATTCTTTAGAATACTCAAATCTGCTGCTAGTCTGGTATATACAAAAACCTATCAGGTGTTACTCATAAAACCAATATTCTGCAAAGTAATAGCAATAGCACTTAGAATAGAATAGAGCTGGAAGGGACCTTGGAGATCTTCTAGTCCAGCCCCCTGCTCAACAGGAGGATCTATACCATCTCAGACAAGTGATTATCCAGCCTCTTCTTAAAAATCTCCCGTGACAGAGAGCCCATGATTTCTGGAGGCAAGCTGTTCCACTGGTTAATTGACCTCCTGTCAGGAAGTTTCTCCTTAATTCCACGTTGCTTCTCTCTTTGATCAGTTTCCAACCATTGCTCCTTGTCCTGCCCTCTGGTGCTTTGGTGAATAACATGACCCCTTCTTCTTGGTGGCAGCCCCTCAAATACTGGAATGCTGCTATCATGTCATCCCTATTTCTTCTTTACTTTAGAGTAGCCAAACTCCAGTCTTGCAGCCATTCTTTGTATGTTTTAGTCTCCAGGCCCTAAACCATCTTAGTTGCTCTTCTCTGAATTTTCTCCAAACTCTCAACATCTTTTTTGTGATATGGTGACCAGAACTGGCTGCAGTATTCCAGATGTGGTCTTACTAGGGTTTTATAAAGCAGTACTAATACTTTGTGTGATCTTGATTCTATGCCTCTGTTTATACAACCCAGGATTGAATTAGTTTTTTTGGCTGCTGCTGCACACTACTGGGTCATAGTCAAGTGATCATCCACTAGGACTCCAAGGTCTCTCTCACAGTTATTGTTTTTAAGCCATGTTTCACCTAATCTATACTTGTACCTTTGATTTTTCCTGCATAAATGTAAAACTTTGTTTTTCTCCACATTGAAACTCATTTTGTTGGATAGAGCCCATTGTTCAAGTTTGTCACAATCTTTTTGGATCCTGAGTTTGTCTTCTGGGTTGTTGCCTACTCCTGCCAGTTTGGTGTCATCTGCAAATTTAATGAGTTCCTCTTCAATTCCCTCATCTAAGTCATTTATGAAGATATTGAATAATACTGGGCCTAAGACGGAAGCTTGTGGTACCCCACTGCTTACGTCTCTCCATGTGGATGTAGTGCCATTGAGGACTACTGGTTGAGTACAGCCGGCCAGCTACAGATGCATCTGGTGGTGATGTTGTCTATTCCACCTTTTTCTAGCTTACCAAGGAGTAGTTTGTGGAGTGGGCAGAGATGACCAAATCGACCATTTTGATTAAAGAAAAGAATATAAGTACTTTTGTTTCTACTTGGGGACTGCTTCTGTACTTTGTGCTTGAAGTGGAAAACAACTTTGATTTGGAGTTTTACTGATTAGATTTATTTGTCATAGAAATGGCTAGTTGATACTACTATAGAAAAGTAAACAGTTGAGGTTCAGTGTTAATACTTTATTCTACTCAATAGAGGGAGTCGGAAGTAAATGACTTTTCTTTTCTTTTCTTTTCTTTTCTTTTTTCTTTTCTTTTCTTTTCTTTTCTTTTCTTTTCTTTTCTTTTCTTTTCTTTTCTTTTCTTTTCTTTTCTTTTCTTTTCTTTTCTTTTCTTTTCTTTTCTTCTTTTCTTCTTCTCCCCCTCACTTTTCTTTCCCTTTTCCCTCCCCACTGTGTCCTATTATTTGCTTTTTTATATTTTATTCTAGTAATCTAATAAAATGTTAAATTTAAAAAAAAAGTTTCATTTTTGCAGCCGTCAATTTATAAGACAAGTTCTATAACCATTGTGTTATTACAAGGTTTGTGGTATAAGTGGTAAACACTAGTTCAGTGGAAGTCTTGCCTCTGTGAAGTAGCCTATGAACTAATCGGTTTAATATGCAATGAATTGAGACATACTATTCAAAATGAGATCTTAAGGCAATATATCTTGAAAAATTGTACTTTGGAATAAAGCATAAAAATGTGTCCTGAGGCTTTGATGATGTGTGGGATGTTACCAAAAGGCAATGCCGTTTGTTTCTACCATCCAGAGATGGTTTTCAGCCCATTCGGAGGCTCCAACTGGTACAGAATGCAGCCGCGAGAGTTGTGTTGGGAGTTTCCCGATACTCCCATGTTACACCTCTGCTCCGTGAGCTCCCAGTTGTCTTCTGAGTGAGATTCAAGGTACTGGTAATGTTGTTCAGGGCCCTACATGGCATGGGTCCGGAGTACCTCAGGGATCACCTGCTGCCAGCATCAACTTCCCTCCACCCTGTGCGTTCCCACAGAGAGGGCCTCCTCAGGGTGCCACCAGTCAGAGAATGTCGTCTGGTGGCCCCCAGGGGGAGGTCCTTCTCTGTGGGCGCCCCGGATTTATGGAATCGGTTGCCGGTCGAGCTCTGGATGGCGCTCGACCTTCGCTCCTTCCGAGACGATCTGAAGACGCACTTATTCGAACAAGCCGGCCTGGCCTGATGGGGGGATGGGTTTGGGATTTTATTGTTGTTTTTTAATATATGTATTTACTGTTTTAGTTTGGGCATTGTATTTAATTCTTTTTTAACTTTTGTATTTTTGTATTTTTATATACTTGCCCTGTTCACCGCCCTGAGTCCTTTGGGAGAAGGGCGGTATATAAATAAAATTATTATTATTATTATTATTATTATTATTATTATTATTATTATTATTATTATTATTATTATTATTATTATTATTATTATTATTATTATTATTATTATTATTCTGGCAATAGGAAAATGGATATTATAGAGAAACCATTTTGCTATAAGAAAAATAATCACCGGACATTCCTAATCAATGTATTTTCTAACCTAGTTCATTATTACTATTAGTATCTCTAAAATCTTATAAAATATTTTCATTGTAATCTTTTTAATATGAAAGGATCAAATTTGTTTTGTTTTAATACCACTTGCATTTATGCACTTCTGTATGTCTCATTGGACTTATTGTTAGATTGTTTTTGCAAATCGAAACAGACTTTCAGAATAATCTTCAATTTAAGAAATGTCCGGGAACAGAAACAAGGAATTTTCAAACTTCTAATTTGTAAGAGGAATAGAGAAAATGTGTACCATTCTCCATCCCTTGAAAATACAGGATAATATCTTAAAGCAACAATAAATTATTTTTTTTTTATTGAAAAGCTTTAAAAATACAGTTTTCCTTTAAAAAACCCCCTTCCCCCTCCCTCCTCCCCTCCCTACCTCCCCCCTTCCCCCCCTCCCCCCCTCCCTCCTCCCCCCCCACCTCCCCCTAACCCCCCTCCCCCCCCCGGACTTCCCAGAGCTAAATACAAGGTATATATATATAAAAAAGCAATCATAAACAACCATATACTAAGCAACAATAAATTATTTTAAATGAATGCATCATATGAAGTTCCCACTCTTGAAAAAATCTACTCTGCTGTTTGTGTGTGTGAGAGAGAGGATTGATGGGAGAAAGGAAGCATGAGTTTTCCAAATCTTCCTTTCGGATCTATAATAGAATATCTTTTGGATATTCTCCTCCAGTTCAATTGAATCAGTCTATTTTCCCCAATAATCTTTGTATGCTTAAAGTTTTCTGACTGCTTTGATGTATTTCCTTCCAATACTAGAGGTTTTTTTTTGCATGACTAATAATAAAATATTCCCTTCTTTGTTGTAGCATTTGTAATGTTTGATGTAATATGATAGACAAATGATATCATTAATCCTTGAAGGTGATATACTGTGTGTGTGTGTGTGTGTGTGTGTATTTTTCCCCACGTAGAATTGAAGGTGTAAAAGCAACGTTTCGATGAAATCCCATCCGTCATCCTCAGGCTGGTGGCTTCAGCTTCCTTCTTCTGGGAGAAGCATGTGGTAGTGACTGTTTGTTCCTCTTTTTTAAGAGGAACACACAATGCTTTTTTTGTAAAAGAAAAAGGTGCCAGAACTCACACATGTCATACAACCCGCCTTGCCTACCCTACAAGGTTCCATCCAAAAAAGGTGCTGGAACTCCGTTCTGACCGTTCTATGAGAAAAAAAGCCCTTATATATATATATATATATATATATATATATATATATATATATATATATATATATATATATACACCGTATATATATATATATATATATATATATACACCGTATATATATATATATATATATATATATATATATATATATATATATATATATATATATATATATATATATATATATATATATATATATATATATATATATATATAAAATATATATAATATATATATATATAATATATATATATATAATATATATATATAATATATATATATATATAATATATATATATAATATATATATATATATATATATATATATATATATATATATATATATATATATATATATATATATATATATATATATATATATATACCATCTGTAAAACATATTATTCAATTTTCCTTTAAATTATAGCACAGATTAAATTTTGTTGATTAATAGCTTTTTCCATTGTCCCATTCTCATTATTTCTTTGATGCTTTGCATTCATTTATCATGAAGTGATAATTTTTCATTTGTGTTACCTATATCTTATTTCAATAACAGTTTACTTAATTTCGATGGCTGGTATTTTTCAACACTCTGAAGTTTTTGGAAGAACTGTAATGACTTCCAGTCATTGGACAGAAGGCTAGCCTACATGTGACAGTTTTGGTTAAGTTTCAAAAATTCAAGTATTAGTACAAAAGAGGTAGGAAATCAGAAAGCATTGTTTGATACAGCACAGACCCTTTAAAAGAATAACAGAGTCGGAAGGGACCTTTGAGGTCTTATTTATACCAAACAAAAGAAACTTTATACCATTTCGCCCTGTGTTTTGAGATTTTCAAACATGTCATATTTCTAAAACATTGTAAGTCTTACAGATCTGGTTTATTCAGGGCTTGGGAATTTACAGAATTTTTGTTAGCTCAGTCAAGATAGCCCACATACTAAATGATGGTTATAGTCCAGCTAATGGGAGGGTTATTATACTGCTACTAAAAGAAGTTCAATATATTTCTGAGCAGTATCTCATAGACTTCCAAAGAGGAAGCATAATTCACTTTTTTCACAGCATTTGCCAGTAAAAACTGATTTATTAAATGATTACAATTATATCCAACTTTAAAAGCTCAACTCACCATTTCACAAGTGATGAAATTAATTTGCTTTCCAAAATTTTATTCTGTGAATGTGTTAATAGTTATTAGCCAGATAATTTTTGAATGATTTATCATTAGGCATCCAACGTGTGTTTGTTTATTTTTGAGAGCAACCAACATTCTGCAATATCTATTATACAACATATGATGTGATATGACAGCTTACAAGTTGTAGTAATCAGCATTACAATCTGACACATATCAGTGAATGTTTTACAGTATCTGACAGCAAACTTATATTAACACTTCTAAAAATATTCTTACTTCCATGATTTACTTAACAAGTTTGGAGACATCCTCTTGACTGGGTTAATTAAAAAATAAAAGATAGCAGTCTGACTGAGAAGTAAAATCTGTTTCATTCCTCAAATAATAACAGATTGGAAAATCAAAGTCCAGATTCAATCAATATCTGACTTAAAAACAATCAATCTCCAATGCTCTCAGAATTAACCTCTTAACTACAGGAGCATTTCAAAATAAAACATAAAGTAAATGCTGTACTGCATAAGTATAACCTGTAAGGAAGTATCTTACATAACCTGGATAAACTGTAAGCAAATTAGGCAATTGACTCAAACCTTCCATGGGAATGTTATTTATTTATTTATTTATTTTAACCAAAGACTGAAGATAATTGGAAAAAGACAAGAGTTCAAATTCTGAAACAGCATTTCAATATATGATTTAAGATTGATAATGCAAATATAATCATCCTGAAAGACATTTTTTGATTGAAAGAAAAGCAGAAAAAGATTTGATTTCACAGGGATAAATTAGTAGGTTTTATTTTTACTTTTAAATAGCAGAGATTTCAACTGAACTCTGTTCAAAGGTAAGGGAAATTTTGGAAAATTTTAAAGAACTGGGAAAGGTACAAAAGGAGGTCGCAGAGGAGACTATGCAAAAAAAATACAACAGAGAAAGAGATGATTGTACTGGGTGCTACAGGCATTGAATTTTCTAACTTTTTGCTTTGACTATAGATTAGATATGTTTGACATGGAAGGTAAATGGAGCTCCTCAGAAGAGGGAGAAAAAATATGACTTAAGAAAAACCTTTGGACTGTGCATGGGAATAGAATTTTCATAGCAAGGGAGATTCAGGAAAGGAACGCATCAATGGAAGAACACATACAGGTAGTCCTTGACCTACCACAGTTTACATAGTGACCATTCAAAGTTATAACAGCACTGAGAAAAGAGACTTATAACCATTTTTCACAGTTATGACCTTTGCAGGATCCCCATGATGTTGTGATCAGAATTCAGATGCTTGGCAACTGACTGGGTATTTATGACCAGTGCTGTTTCCCAAACAAATAGCTAGAAGAGATAAGAATGCCTTCTTAAATGAACAATGCAAAGAAATAGAAGAAAACAATAGAATAGGGAGGACCAGAGATCTTTTCAAGAAAATTGGAGAGATGAAACGAACGTTTCATGCAAAAATGGGCATGATAAAGGACCAAAACGGCAGGGACCTAACAGAGGCAGAAGAGATTAAGAAGAGGTGGCAAAATTACACAGAAGAACTATACAAGAATGAGCTTAACGTCCCTGATAATCACAATGAGGTGGTCACTGACCTCGAGCCAGACATCCTAGAATGTGAAGTGAAGTGGGCCTTAGAAAAGCTGAGCAACAACAAAGCTAGTGGAGGTGACAGTATTCCAGCTGAGCTATTCAAAATCTTAAAAGACGATGCAGTAAAAGTGCTACACTCAATTTGCCAGCAAATTTGGAAAACTCAACAGTGGCCACAGGATTGGAAAAGATCAGTTTACATTCCAATTCCAAAGAAAGGCAGTGCCAAAGAATGTTCAAACTATCGCACCATTGCACTCATTTCTCATGCTAGTAAAGTTATGCTTAAAATCCTACAAGCTAGACTCCAGCAGTATGTGGATCGAGAACTACCAGAAGTACAGGCAGGATTTCGAAGAGGCAGAGGAACTAGAGATCAAATTGCTAACATACGCTGGATCATGGAGAAAGCTAGAGAATTCCAGAAAAACATCTACTTCTGCTTCATTGACTATGCTAAAGCCTTTGATTGTGTGGATCATAACAAACTCTGGCAAGTCCTTAAAGAGATGGGCATACCAGACCATCTTATTTGTCTCTTGAGAAATCTATATGCGGGCCAAGAAGCAACAGTGAGAACTGGACACGGAACCACTGATTGGTTCAAAATTGGGAAAGGAGTCCGGCAAGGCTGTATACTATCGCCTTGCCTATTTAACTTATATGCAGAGCACATCATGAGAAAGGCAGGGCTAGATGAATCAAAAGTTGGAATTAAGATTGCCGGAAGAAACATCAACAACCTAAGATATGCAGATGATACCACTCTAATGGCAGAAAGTGAAGAAGAACTAAAGAGCCTCTTGTTGCGGGTGAAGAAGGAGAGTGCAAAACTTGGGTTGAAACTAAACATTAAGAAAACCAAGATCATGGCATCTGGCCCTCTCAATTCCTGGCAAATAGATGGGGAAGAAATGGAGGTAGTGACAGATTTTATTTTCCTGGGCTCCAAGATCACTGCAGATGGGGACTGTAGCCAAGAAATTAAAAGACGCTTGCTCCTCGGGAGGAAAGCCATGACAAATCTAGACAGCACACTAAAAAGCAGAGACATCACCCTGTCAACAAAAGTGTGTTTAGTCAAGGCTATGGTCTTCCCAGTTGCAATGTATGGCAGTGAAAGCTGGACCATAAGAAAGGCTGAGCGCCAAAGAATTGAAGCCTTTGAACTATGGTGCTGGAGAAGACTCCTGCGAGTTCCTTGGACTGCAAGGCGATCAAACCAGTCAGTCCTAGAGGAGATCAACCCTGACTGCTCTTTAGAAGGCCAGATCCTGAAGCTAAAACTCAAATACTTTGGGTCTTCCGGTGGTGGCGCGGCGCCGAAGACAGCCTTCCCCGGCTGCCCGCGGCTCAGCTGTTTGTTTTTTCGCCCGAAACAGCGCCGATCAGCTGTTCGGGCGAAATTGAAGCCCCCTCCTCGGGAGAAGAGGAGGGGGTGAGGCCCCTGGTAGGGGTAGAGTTCTCCGGGGCCGCCTGAGCATGGAGCTTGGGCGGCTGAAGGATTGAACTCCCCCGAAGCCTGGGTTGCTCCCAGCTGGCCGGCGTCTCTGCTCTGAACTTTTTGGAGCAGAGCCAGGCGTCTGCGAACCATCCCTGCCTGAAGAAAGGACTATGATTTAAAGGAGCAGGCAGAGCGGTACAAGTGGCAAAGGTGAAGAGGATGATTTTACTATACTCTCTAGCTTGTTGGACTTTTTAAACTTTAAGTGAAAGTGCGTCATAATTGAGGACTAAAAGATGGCGGCGAAACCTCCCCCTAAAACTCTTCGGAGCGGTGGATCCTCGCCGGTGCAACAGTCATCACTACAGGCGTTGCACCCTTCTGAAGCGCTGACATCGAAGGACTTACGAGATGCTCTGGATAAACTTTTGGAATCAATCAATCAATCAATGAGTGATAAATTTGCACAGATGGAGGAGAAATTGGAGAAATTGGAGGAGAGAATGGAAGAGAGGATGGAACAGAAGCTCAGCGTGATGAAGGTAGACATTTTGTCTTCAGTGCAAAAAGTGGCGGAATGTGTGGAAGAATTAGATGAAAAAATGGATGATTTGGCTCAAAGGAATGCTATATTAGAAGTAAAAGCACGGGAGAATGAAATTGCAAGAGACAAAGTGGAAAGGGAGGTAAGCCTAGCCCAATATTACCAGATGCAGTTTGCTGTCAGAATCAGAGGTTTAAAAGAGAACATTAAAGAAGATTTAAAGCAGCTGATCTCTGAGGCTCTTGAAGTGGCATTAAATCAGCCAGCATCTGAAATAAGAGCAGCTATGGATAAAGTGTTTCGGGTGAATTCATGGATTGCCAGACAGAGAAAGTTGCCTAGAGATGTGGTGGTTTATTTTGCAAAAAGAGAGATTAGAGATCAAGTTATACAAGCTGCCTATGATGCTAAAGTGGTGATTGCTGAACAAGAAGTCTTGGTTTTAAAAGAAATTCCTCCAAGGATTTTAAGGGGAAGGAAGGACTATACATTTCTCGTGCATGAGCTTAAGCAAAGAGATATAAGGTTCAGATGGGAGATTCCAGATGGGCTGATGGTGATGCATGAAGGTAAAAGGTATCGGCTGATTACTGTAAAGCAAGCGCGTGATTTCTACAATAATGTCTTAAAAGCAACCCCATTAACACTTCTGGAAGCTGGAAAGGGATCTGGAGAAGGAGAACTGTTGTGTATTTACTAATTGCTATGACATTAAGTTAAACAATAGTTACAAGGCTGAGGTAAAACCGCGGCAGCTTTTGACAGCTGTCAAAAGCTGCCGGACGAAACCGCGCAAGCGCCAACCACTGACAGTTCAACACGCGCTACAGATGACAGCTCCGAGCTGTCAAAACCGGACGAACCCGATTGGCGGCGACCACGGCGCGGGAGCAGACTCACCCCTGATTGGTCAATCCACCGGCAGCTGTCAGTATAAATAGATGTCATGTTCCCTTGTTCTTTGCCTGGTTCAGAATAAAAAGTTAAACTGTTAACTTGCTGTCTCGCCTGCTTCTTAGCCAAAGCACTGGCGACGAGGATGGGATGCTGCTTGCTTAGCTGAAGTCACTACCTAAGGTGAGAAGAGATTTTTCCCCTTAGCCGAGCTGGTCACTTGCTGAAGTCACTGGAAGTCAAACTTCCATTCAACGCAAGCAGCGACACCCACCATTACAGACAGCATGACGAACCACGGCCACATTCGAGAATTCGATACCCGCCACCCAGAAGGCTGGGAATCGCATCTGGGCCAGGTAGAAGGGTACCTGGTAGTAAAGAAGATCACAGATGACCGGGCCAAGGCGGCCGCCCTCCTCTGGCTCAGCGGCCCCGCTGTTTATGATGCCGCTGTGGGGATCTTCACCCCGGAGCCGGTCGCCACCATCTCCTATGCAGACCACACTGAGGGGCTGAGTAAATACTTCATGCCCCTCAAGTCAGAACTCTACTGGAGAGTGAACTTCGCTCGGAAACTCCAGCTTCCTGACGAGCCAGCAAATGACTTCATAACCAGGGTCAGGCATGCTGCACGTCGGTGCCGGTTCCCGGATTTAGAAGACCGAATCCGGGACCAGATTGTCATAGGGCTTAAGGACGAACGGCTGAGGAAGAAGCTGATCGCCAAGCCTGAAATGACAATGACCGATGTGGCTAGAGAAGTCATCGCATACGAAGACTGCCACGGAGACGACCGACGGGTACCGGACAGCGGACCACGGGGGTCCGTGCACCAGGAAGACGGCAGGTTCAGCGGTTCTGAGGACGACGACGGCCCCACAGATATAGACGCGGTGCAACGGCGGTTCGAGAAACTGAGGATGCAACGCAACTACAAGGGGGGCCCTGCCAACAATCAGAGGGGGGCCAACTTCCCGACAAACAGGGCGAAGTGTGCCAGCTGCGGCGGAAGCCACCCTAGGGCAACGTGCCGGTTCCGCAGTGCCAAATGCCACGGGTGCGGGAAGACAGGCCACCTCAAAGCAGTGTGCCGCAGCCGGAGCCGGGAAAACCTGCACGATCTGGAGGTGACAGCCGAAGGTATGGCCCCATATACACGCAGAGCTAGGCACAGCCCCAGGACCCCAGTGACTGCAATCAAGCACATTTGTTTCTATTTTGGGGGGAAATATTGCATTTTCTTTTACTTCCAAAATTAGTCTTCATTTTATTAATAAATAATAAAATATGAACTCTATGAGCTCTTTTAAATAATATGCTTTGGTTAAGAAATGGTAGCTCTTCTTTTCTTTAGGACTTACCACTGTGCCTTTGATTCTTTTGTATATTGATAATCCCATATTCAGATCCCTAAAGAATTGAAAAGTAAAGGACTGGGGTGGGGCAAAGAGATTGTTGAGCAAATATTCTTTCTGTAAAAGAAAGTTCTGTATTTTATTTTAAATATATGGGGCATGAGAGGGCATCTTAGCTAGCTAAAAATTCAAAATATATATTTATGCAAATATTTTCCAATAAATTTGTTTAATGTTGATGCAGAAGTCTTTCTCCCTGAAAAGTTTTGTTGCTGTATTCTTACAGGCATTGTTCATTTGGAACTAAAACCCATTGAACAAAATATGAATTATTTCTGGGTAGATATGGTATCAGTGCAATTGTATTGTTTAAATTATTCAAATCTTAAAGTATGTTTGGATGTATAGGCTAAAATAGAACTTTGAAGCATGCAGCTTATAAAAAAAGTAGTTGTCCTCTTAGTAATGTAAATGCTAAAGAAATATAAATTGGGGTAAGACTCATTAGGATGCATTTAACATATGAATAAATGAGTTCTATGAGATTAACCCCTGATTATTGTATATAGTTTGCAACCCATTTATTGAACCTTCTACTTATCAGTAAGTTTTGTTTATGAGCTGGGTCTGCATAACTGCAGTGTTAATGTTACATCCATACATATTGTGTGAGTTTCTACAAAGTTTCAGGGATCGGAGACTTGAGATTGGGTCTGGGTTTCTATGGCAGTTCTAATAGCTGAGATGTAGCCTAATTAAGCTTCTATTTATTTTATTTTATTTTATTTTAATCCCATTTATATCCCGCCCTTCTCCGAAGACTCAGGGCGGCTTACAATCTAAGCACAAATCAAATGTGCTTAGCAATAGCCTTCATTCTATGTATATGCCTGCTTATTAGGGCTTTCGCCCCCCCCAAAGCGGCATTATTACAAAGTCAGCTTATTGCCCCCAACAATCTGGGTCCTCATTTTACCTACCTCGGAAGGATGGAAGGCTGAGTCAACCTTGAGCCTGGTGGGATGCGAACCTGCAATAATTGCAGGCAGCTGGTGTTACTTAAGGAGGCATTAGCCCACTGCTCCACCAAGGCTCATCTATCCATTTAATTCCATCCAAATATTTGTTTTCCATTTGTGTATATTAATACAGTTAGGTCATTTTAGTCTTTGGAGTTAATGGTCCAATCAGGAAAGAAGAATTGCTTTTTAAAAAGTAAAGTATGATTTTCTTTTTTTTTCTTTTTTTAATCCTGCTTCGTTTGGGGGGTCTTGTTCACAATGGTGAGAAAGCTCCTCTACCTTCAAGTCTTTCTTTGATCGCATTATTGTTCATTCAACAGCGCTTTATTACTCCAAGAACTCCTCAGAAGACCTCAGTGCAAGCTAAGAAATTCAAGGCCAAGAACATTAGTATTTCTTGTTTCATGTTTTACTCTGAGGGACAAGGATGGACAAGGAAGAACTTGCTTAGGTGCCTCTTGGTCTTCAGAAGTTCCTTCTCCTAGGTAATTTTTCTAGATTATAAGTGGGACTTTGTTGTTCAAATGAATATGTATTATTAATTTTTATAAGTTTTGCTTATTGGTTTCTCTACTCAGCTGCCTTATTGTTTTCAATATTCAACGAAATCAGGTCATTCCTGCCCAAGAGTACACATCTCAGTTGAATTTGAGGCTTCTTTACAAAAAAGAAGTTGTGTGCCTTATATTCTGATGTTACAACATAATTAATAGCGTATTTTATGCTGTAGCACAGTGGCCCCCAATCTTTTGGCCACCAGGGACTGGTTCTGAGGAGAGAGAATTTTCCACAGACAAGAGGGGGCATGGTTTCACATGCTGCCTGTATCCCACAGATGGGGCTTTGCTTGTTTGCATGGCCCAGTTTCTGGCATGCCATGGACCAGTGCCAGTCCCAGGACTTAGGGTTGGGGCCCCTGCTGTAGCGTACAGCATGCCCAATTAAAAAAATATAGGAGTTGAGAATCACCAGCCATTTGTATCTCTGAAAATCTTCAATTCCAATTTAAACAAGTGCTACGGTTGCCTAATGGCTTTTTCTCATGCCATATATAATGACTACTTGAAGAATCTGCAGATTTTCAATCTGTTTCATTTCATCCTTACAAAATCCACAAAAGGAACTTTGAGAATGCAACGCCTAGGAATACTTTGCAGTATTACTTTAATGCTGCATGAGAACAATTCAGTGAGAGGATCAGTATCCTATTATTATTTTAAAGCAGAAATAAAGAGAGAGAGAAAAAAACTTGCAAACAAAAATGACAGCAGAGTTGTCAGCATGGAGGTGATAATTCAGTTGTAATCTCAAACAGAAATGGGTCAGGCAAGAATAAAGAACAAGAGCAACTGAAAAGCTTGATTCATATCTGGTTAAAACAAAGTATCACTTAGCACAGCTGGAAATAGACTTTGATGTAGGATTACAAAGATGTGCAAGAGTAGTGGAAGCTTTGAAAATTAGCCTGCAGTTAGTGGTAATGGAGGAGGAGAAGACAAAAAGACATACCTGCATTGCTTTCTCTTCTTTTTAAAGCTTCTGTAATCAATTTGTGTCTTTTTCAAAAATGAAAAAGGAAAAAAGAAAAGAAAAGAAAAGAGAGAGAGGGAGCACAAGAGAGTAAAAGAGACAGAGCTACATTCAATTCATTCCAGATTCATAACACAATCTAAAGCAGGGGTGTCAAACTGCCGGCCCATGGGCCAGATGCATCATCAGTAAGCCAGGCCCATCCCATTGCCGGCAATGGAAAAAAAAACTCCGATACATTATGCGAAGTCACATGATGTCACGAGTTTGATATGTCTGATCTAAAGCACAGTACTTTTTTTAGAGAGGACAGCAAGAACTTAAGCTGACTGTGGTGATGCTGAAAGAATTGTACATACATGTTGACATCATAAAGTAAACACTACCATTATGAATGTGTGTCCTGACATTGGATGCCACTATATGTAAATTGTAGCCTTTGTATAAATCAAATCACCAGGACCAGATAGATTACACCCCAAGGTTCTCAAGGAACTGGCAGATGTGATCTCAGAACTACTGAACTATATTTTTTAAAGATCCTGGAGCACTGGGGAAATACCAGAGGACTGGAAAAGAGCTGATGTGGTTCCCATCTTCAAAAAAAGAAAAAAAATGGATCCAGGAAATTATAGACCTATCAGCCTGACCTCAATACCTGGGAAGATTCTGGAAAAGTTAATCAAACAAAGAATCAGTGAACGCCTAGAGGCAAACAAAGTCATTACTCAAAGCCAACATGGGTTGGTCAAAAAAAGATCATGCCAGACAAATCTTATTGCATTCTTTGACCAAGTGACAAAATTAGTGGATCAGAGGAATGTTGTGGATATAATTTACTTGGACTTCAGTAAGGAATTTGATAAATGTGAGGCATTAAATATGTGCCAGTAGTGTGTTGCAGCTGCCAAAAAAGCCAACACAGTGCTAGGCTGCATTAACAGAGGGATAGAATCAAGATCACGTGAAGTGTTAATACCACTTTACAATGCCTTGGTAAGGCCACACTTGGAATACTGCATCCAGTTTTGGTCACCATGATGTAAAAAAGATGCTGAGAGTACAGAGAAGAGCAACAAAGATGATTAGGGGACTAGAGGCTAAAACATATAAGGAACGGTTGCTGCAATTGGGTATGTCTAGTTTAATGAAGAGAAGGACGAGGGGGGACATGATGGCAGTGTTCCAATATCTCAGGGGTTGCCAAAAAGAAGAGGGAGTCAAGCTATTTTCCAAAGTCAGGACAAGAAGGCAGGACAAGAAGCAACGGATGGAAACTAATCAAGGAGAGAAGCAACCTAGAACTAAGGAGAAGCTTCCTGACAGTTAGAACAATTAACCAGTGGAACAACCTGCCTCCATAAGGAGTGAATGCTCCAACACTGGAAGTTTTTAAGAAGAGACTGGACAGCCATTTATCTGAAATGGTATAGGGTTGGACTAGATGACCTCCAAGATCCCTTCCAACTTCATTATTATTATTATTATTATTATTATTATTATTATTATTATTATTATTATTATTATTATTATTATTATTAAAAACTTTTATTCATAAAACATGAAACTCAGTCAACTGAACACTGAAACTGACTGGCACTAATGGTTGACACAGTTTGCTGCCAGCATCCTAGGTATCAATCAGGTATCTCCTTAAAATGTAAGATGTTCCGAGTAGCGCAGTTTTTTGTAGCTTTGCTGGAGTTATTGCAGGAAGCTGCAATTTCTTGATGTATTTTGCAAAGTTTTTGGACATAGTTCCAGTGCCCCAATGACAGTGGGTATCAGTTACACGTTTCATCCATAATCATGCAGTTTCGATGACCAGGTCACAGTATTTCATATTTTTTCCCAGTTCTTTTTCTTCGACTCTGGCATCTCCTGGTATAGCAGTATCAATCAACTGTACGCTTCGGTTCTCTCTGACTGCAATAAATGGTGTGTTGTGTTCCAAATGGCGATCTGTCTGTATTCGAAAGTCCCACAAGATCTTCACCCTCTCATTCTCAACAACCTTTTCCACCCTATGTTCCCACGACCTTTCGGACACAGGCAAGTCGTATTTTTTACACAATGCCCATTGGATTAGTTTAGCAACTTGGTCACGTCTAGCTTTGTAATCAATTTGAGCGATTTTGCTGCACTCACATATTAAATGTGAAACAGTTTCAACTTTGTCGTTGCAAAGTCGGCAATTTGGATTGTCAGTAGATTTTTGTATCTTCGCTTTCATGGCATTAGTCTGTAGTGCCTGTTCTTGAGCAGCCAGTATTAAGCCTTCTGTTTCTTTCTTGATGGTTCCCATCTTAAGCCATGCCCATGTCAAGTTGTTATCACATTTTCCTTCAATGTTTTTCAAATGCTGTCCATGCAAAGCTTTGGTTTTCCATCTATTTAATCTGTCATCTAGCCATTTTTCCTTATATTCTACCTTTCTTTCTGTTATTTTTATAATGTTCTCTGTATTATTATTATTATTATTATTATTATTATTATTATTATTATTATTATTATTATTATTATTATTATTATTATTATTATTATTATTATTATTATTATTACCTTATTTGTCATATTCTGTGGACACCCATGGAAAATGGTTTCAAATACATTACAATCAATTTAGGAAATAAATGACCATGACTTGTAATTTGCTGCTGGCTCTCCCATTGACTTTGCTTGTTGGAAGCCAGCTGTGAAAATTGCAAATGATGATCATGTGACTGCAGGATGCTGTGACTGTTTGCCAAGAACCTGAAAAGTGATCACGTGATCATAGGGATGCTGCAATAGCCATAAGTTCAAAAATCAGTTGTGAGTCTGTTTTTCCAGTGCCATTGTACATTTGAACAGTCGCTAAATGAGGCAGTCAGTAAACAATGATTTTACATGATTAGTCATTATCATAAGTTTCTTATTTAATAGTGTCCCATTTAAACTTGGCAAAATACCTGTGAGTTAAGCCTGGCTGAAGGACAGTGACTGACAAAACCGAATTTTATCTGTGGAATTCTCATTCACAGAACGCCATATTTCTTCATCCTTTTTTAAAAAAAACAAGAATTAAACAAATACATTATTGTTCTCAGCTGAAATGCACTAAATGGCCCATGGTAAAAAGTGTTAAGTTATTCTAAGTTTAAAGATGTTGAACATTCCTAAATATTATATAACAATACTGGGGATCTGCAAATGAAAGAAGAAAAAAGACAATTAAATCAAAACGGATACATTCAGATGATGGTGGTCTGAATTTTTGATTTTAAAAAGCCTTGTCAATTGTGAAAAGATTTTCCTTTAAAACCCCATATTGAAAGCATTTGTTCCTCTCAGAAGCTGTCTAATTTTTCCGCTGTGGTGAAAGTATCTTTTTTTTTCTGATCAGCAGTACATTTTATTGCTTGAATGATCCAGTCAGTTAGGGATAACGTAGTGAAAGGAATTTTGTCATGGTGCTACATAGGCATTCAGATTTAAGTATGTGCTGACATGTTTGAGGACGAATTTCCATTTCAGATGAAGGCAATACTTCCTTGAAAAGATGAAACATTAAATTCATTTTCCATGGCAAGTATTATAAGGTACCATTGACAGAAAGACTATTCCTGTGGCTCAGGAGGGGTGGAGACCATTGGACACATACTTCTTTGATGATCTTTTTATAGATATATTTTTTTTAAAAAATCATATCCTCCCAATAATTGATAGGTATCCTGGCCACTCCAACATAGTTCATCTCCAGTGGCTACTGAAGGACAAACACTGGGGATTCATCAAAAACACGTGATTAATCCACTCTAGCTATTTTACACAACTAATGCAGCAAACCCTTTTGCATTACTATTCTTTTGCATTTTAGTATTTAATGGCCATGGGCCTCACAGTTTAAGGATTGATAGTTTTAGTATAGCTAGGCCATGCTGTGTTTTGCTCATGTGTAACTGACAGATGGGATGCCAAATTGTGATTTTAATATAGATTTTACCTGTTATTTATTATTTTATTTTGCAATTTTTTTACTGGATATTCCTTGAGTGTTTTTAACTTGTTCTGGTCTCTGGTTTTTGACCTTGATAAACTTACATGACTTGACTTAAATTCTCTTTAAACACAAAACAGCACAAAAAATAAAATACTTCCTCTTGCACTTGAAAAAGCAACCATCTTCCCGAAAAACTAATCATTGATGAAAGAAAGTATTTCTTTATACTAAGAAAATAAACTTGAAATCAATGTTCTCTTAGGACAGGAAATGTAGCTCTCCAACTTCCTTGTTGGCAAATCTGATGATGTGATTTCTTTTTTTTCCCCTCAAGATAATTTTCAATTTAAACCTAAGGAACTTCAGATGGTTATACTGATGAATATCATATTTATTCACAGTTGGAACAATCTCTTTGTTCTCTCAGTCTGATTGAAATTAGTTGATATTTATTTATTTTATCTTGCTTTTACTTTTTTATAAATATCTCAAGGCAGGAAACATGCCTAATATGTCTTCCTCCTATTTTTCCCACAAAAACAACCCTGTTAGGTAGGCTGGGCTGAGAGAGAGAATGACTGGCCCAAAGTCACCCATATGCTTAAAGTGGTACTAGAATTATCAGTGTCCAGGTTTCTATCCTGGTGCTGTAACCACTAGACCAAACTAGATATATATTAAGAAAAATATTTATATTTTTAAATATAAATAAATACATTTATTTAGAAAAATATTGTCCTCATGTCCAGATTTCCTTTATATGAAAGGTTCTGTTCTCATTTAGGTTTAGCATCAAGTCGAAGTAAATACATCTCTACTGAACTTAGTGCTGAGTCCAATCAGCTTGCATTTAGTGTGCTAAATACACACTAAATTTACTATGCTATTATACCTAGATGCATTTTTATTTTACTTTGCACAGTAAGTTGATACTATCAAAAAAATCTGAAAATAAGAAATACAGTGGTACCTTGGTATTCATTGTTAATTGCTTCTGGGAGGCACAATGAGTACTTAAAAACGATGAGTAGCAAACAATTTCCCCCCCATAAGGAATAACATAGTGAGTCACAAGGCAGCTGATACCAACAAGTTCTAGCTTGTGCATTGACTACCAAATAAACAATGAGTACCAGGACAAAAAAATTGCATCAAAATGCACTTAGTACCAAATTCGATGAGATTCAAATCAGTTGAGTAACAAGGTACCACTGTAGATTAAAAGAAGCAGAGGCTGAAAAAGATCTGTGAAAATAACTATTGGTAGATTGAGAAAGAGAGCAATGCAACATTAAACCAGACGATCCTAGTAATAAACCTAAGAGCTGCTTTCCACTGAAGGTAATGGTGATATCTGTGCTTTGCCCATACCTATTGGAACTTTAAAAAACTTCATTTGGAGTGTCTATTTTCCTCTTTCTGAGAAGCAATTTGGAGTGTCTTGAGGGACGACAGCGAGACAGCAGGCACGGTTCAACAACGATTTATTCGGGCAAGTGTCCCGGGTGAAACAGTGCCGGGAATCTCTTGTATTTATAGTAAAGAGGGATAACAACAACAACAATCAAGAACCAATAAACAAGCAAGAATCTCCCGCCAGACTAGGATGCCCAATAAGAAGGAGACCGGCTAAAGGTAGGCGCGGCTGGGCGGCTTGTTGCCGGGGCCAGCTGGCAGCTTTGACAGCTCCGGCCGAGCTGCGCATGCGCGGTTCTCTGAAGTTTGACAGCTGTCAGTGCACTGCGCATGCGCGGCAGTTTGACAGCTGTCAGTCAGCCGGTTTGACAGCTGTCAGTGCACTGCGCATGCGTGGCAGTTTGACAGCTGTCAGAATCGGCCGCTAGCCGCTTGTGTGGGGGGGGAATGCCGCGGCAGCCTTTTGACGACTGTCAACGGCTGCCGGGGATCCCTTATAATTGTGAAGGGGTTGTAGTGTGTGTGAATATGTAACACCCCTTCCCCCCTTGCCCCTGGAAGTTCAACTGGGGGCAGTTCCACTAGTCCTGCTGCCGGCCCATTCATAGTCCGCCAAGTACGTGGGAGCCTTCCGCGGTCTGGTGGAGCAGCGGAGGCTCGGGCTGGGCTGGCTTGTGCTGGGCTGGTCTTCCCTTTCCACGGTGGGGAGAATTTCTGGGTCGGTAGGTTGGGGGTTGTCGGCGACGTCAGGAACGATTGGTAATGGGCTAGGTGGCGATGACGGTGCTGCTGGGGAAAATAGTGTGCCCGGCTGGGCTCGGGAACTGCGGTCCTGCGGTGTGCGCTTCCTTAGTTGGTCAGCGTGTCTCCGGATGAGCCTTCCGTCTCCTAAGTCGACGAGGTAGGAGACTGGGCCAGTTTGGTCGGAGATCACGCCTTGCAGCCACTTGTCGCCGACCCCGAAGTTCTTTGCCCAAATGGGCTGGCCGGGAGGGAAGACCTTGGCGGTCAGTGCGTTGGTTTGTTTGGCGGCTGCCCTGTCGGGGTGCAAATGGTCCAGTTTTGTGACTAGGCGGCGCCCCCATCAGAGTTCGGCCGGAGACTTGCCGGTGGTGGTGCATGGTGTGGAGTGCTGGGCCAGGAGATATTTCGCCAGTCTGCAGTGCCAGTCGCCGGAGATGATTTTTCTTAGGGCATCTTTGGTCGCCTTCACCATGGCCTCTGCGAGACCGTTCGTGGAGGGGTGAAAGGGCGCGGAGGTGGCGTGCCTAATCAAGTTGGCCTTGATGAAAACCTGGAAGTCATTAGAGGTGAATTGGGGCCCGTTGTCAGATACGATGACATCAGGCAACCCATGGGTTGCAAATACCCTCCTTAAACCCCTGATTGTAGCGGCTGAGGTTGTGCTGGCCACTGGGATGACCTCGAGCCATTTGGAAAAACTATCTACTATTATTAGAAAATTTTGTCCCTGGAAGGGGCCGGCGTAATCAACATGAATTCGGGACCAGGGGTTTTTTGTCACTTCCCACTTATGGACAGGAACGTGGGGAAGGGGAGGCCTGGTCTGTTGGCACATGTTGCAGGTTGCGACAAAGTGTTCGATGTCTGCATCGAGCCCTGGCCACCACAAGTAGCTGCGGGCGAGGGATTTCATCTTGACCACCCCTGGGTGGCCTTCGTGAAGGGAGGTTAAAACTTGTTGCCTGTGTGGGGCGGGTACTATGACCCGGCTGCCCCAGAGGACGCAGCCGAGGTGAGCTGACAGTTCCTGGCGCCTTAGGAAAAAGGGCTGAAATTCAGGTCCCGGGGAGGTGGATTGCCAGCCGGTTTGGACCCAGGTCAGAACCCTGCCCAGGATTTTGTCCTTGGTGGTTGCTGCAGCTATTTCTTTGGCTGATACGGGTTGGTCCGGCAATTCCTGGATGGCCAGGATTTGGCCGGCGGGTGCGGGGTCTGGGTCGAGGTTGGGCAGGGGCAGTCTGCTAAGGCCATCTGCGTGGCCCATTTCCTTGCCTGGTTTATGTTCAATTTTGAAGGAGTATGCTGCTAGGAATGTTGTCCAGCTGAGCATTCTGGGGGATAGAATTTGCGGGGTCAATTTGTCCCAGGTGAAGAGCCCTAGCAGGGGTTTGTGGTCAGTGAAGATTGTAAAATGGCGGCCGTATAAGTAATTGTGAAATTTCTTCACGCTCGCCACCAGTGCTAGGGCTTCCTTGTCAATTTGCGCGTAATTGCGCTCGGCTTTGGACAAGGTCCTGGAGTAATATGCGATGGGCGATTGAGTCCCATCGCTGTGGAGGTGGCTGAGGACAGCGCCTATGCCATAGGGGGAAGCGTCGCAAGCGACACAGAGGAGCATTTTTTCTTTGAAGTGGGTGACAGTGGACTTGCCTGAAAGGAGTTGTTTTAATTGGTTAAAACTGTTTTCGTGGGCTTGAGTCCAGAGCCACTGGGCTCCTTTGTCTAATAGCCTGTGGAGCGGCTCTGCTATGGATGCTTTGTGGGGGAGGAAGGCATGATAGAAGTTTATTAGTCCCAAAAAGGCTTGTAATTCTGCCTTGTTTTTGGGGGGTGGTGCTGCCCTGATGGCTTTGACTTTAGAATCCGTGGGGTGGATTCCGTTAGCGTCAATTTTGTACCCCAGGAATTCCGTAGAAGGAACTCCAATGGAGCACTTTTCCTTCTTTAATTTGAGGCCGGCGGTGCGGAATCTTTGAAGCACCTCCCGCAGCCTGTCAGCTAATGTGTGTTCCGTTTCCCCTGCGATGAGCACGTCATCGAAATAGGGGCAGACCCCAGGGATTCCCTTAAGAGTCCGCTCCATGGTCTCCTGGAATATTCCAGGTGCTACTGCTATCCCGAACTGCAGGCGGTTCACTTTGAATGCTCCGCGGTGGGTTACAATGGTTTGGGCATTGGCGGTTCGTTCTGAGACTGGTAGCTGCAAGAATGCATGGGCTAAGTCTAATTTGGCAAATATAGTGCCTGCCTGAATAGAAGAAAGCACGTCCCTGACAGCTGGGACTGGGTAGGCGTGGGGGTTCAAAGCCCGGTTCAGGGTGGCTTTATAGTCCGCGCAGAGGCGGACCTCCCCGTTGGGCTTGACAGGGGTGACTATGGGGGTCTCCCAAGTGCCCCCTTCTGTGGGTTCTATGACTACCAGTCCGATTAGCCTGTCAAGCTCTGCCTCTATCTTAGATTTGAGCGTGAAGGGGACTCTCCTCGCCTTGATCCTGATGGGCATGACTTCTGGGTTTAATTTTAGGTCGATGGGCGGGCCATTGAATTTCCCCAACGACCCGTCAAACACGTCTGCGAATTGTTCGCAGATGGCTTGTAATTGGTGAGGCTGAAAGTGGTTCACGCCCAGGATTTTTATACCAAGGGGTTCGAACCAGTCGAGGCCAATGAGACTGGCTCGTTTACCAGTTGCGATTTGGGCTGTTAATTCCCCCTGGAAATGTTGATAGCTAATGGAGAGCCTCGTTTCTCCTTTTAATTTGATAGGGGCGCCCTGGCAATCTGCTAGCAGAATTTTTGAGGGGGTAATAGGAAACTGGCGCCTGCATTGGCGCGCGATCCCTTGTAATGTGTCCCAGGACAGAATGGAGACCGAGGACCCAGAGTCCACCTCCATTTCGCAGGGGATGCCCTGAATCCGAACCTGAATTTTAATTTTGGGGCGGATGAAACTGGTGGTTAGGGGCCCCTGGTCCGTGTTGGTGGTCATGACAGATGACCGCAGGGCCTTCCCTGGCAATTTGGGGGTGGGGATATTACCTTCCGTGGCCGCCTACAGGTCGTGAAGGGTCTCGCGGCCGGTGCTGCGGCAGGCGGAGCGAATGTGGCCAGTTTTTCCGCAGCCATGGCACTTGGCATTTCGAAATTTGCATGATGCCCTGGCATGGTTGCCACCGCAGCTGGCGCACTTGGAGCGGTTGGTGGTCTCCCTTGAGCCTCCGGCCGGATGGTCTGGCCCTTTGTCGCCCTCCCGGCGAGTCTGGGGGTTGGTGGGTCTCGGACGGATGGCGTCCACTTCAGTCTTCTGCTCAGTCGTTCCTGGATCAGCACTTCTAGGGCAGTCGTGGTGAACTGACCCCGTGAAGGGATTTCCAGGCGGCAGCGCATCCTCCCAATGGCTATCTTCATATGCCATAATTTCTATGGTTAATTCGGCCAGGTCCATCGTCGGCTTTGTGACGAGCTTCTTCTGGAGCTTCAAGTTCCGCAGCCCGACGATGACCTGGTCCCTTATGCGGTCCTCGAGGTCCGGGAAATGGCAGCGACGGGCCGCTTGTCGGACCATGGCTATGAATGCCTTGGCCGATTCGCCTGGTCGCTGGTACTGGCGGGCAAAGTTCAACCGCCAGCACAGCTCAGACCGTCTCGGGGCGAAGTGACGGTTGAGGCGGTCGACCAGCTCGGCATAAGGCACAGAGGCCACCGGAGCAGGGTCGCAGAGTCCAACGGCGACATCATAGACCGCCGGGCCGCTGAGGCAAAGGAGCGCTGCGGCTTTGGGGCGATCCTCGACAATGTTGTTGACGAGGAGGTACCCCTCCACTTGCCCGAGATGCGATTCCCAGCCCTCGGGCTGGGAGACATCAAATTCTCGGACATGCCCAAGATTTGCCATACTGTCAGGGTCCACGGGTCTGCTTGGGGTGGAGTGCGTGGAGGGCTCTCCCGACCAGCAAGTGACTTCAGCGGTGTCAGCTGGTGGGACGGGTTCCCTCCTTCACTTGTGGCTTCAGCTAGTGACTTCAGCTAACAAGCAGACCCGCATCCCATCCTCGTCGCCAGGTGGAGTGTCTTGAGGGACGACAGCAAGACAGCAGGCACGGTTCAACAACGATTTATTCGGGCAAGTGTCCCGGGCGAAACAGTGCCGGGAATCTCTTGTATTTATAGTAAAGAGGGATAACAACAACAACAAGCAAGAACCAATAAACAAGCAAGAATCTCCCGCCAGACTAGGACCCCCAATAAGAAGGAGACCGGCTAAAGGTAGGCGCGGCTGGGCGGCTTGTTGCCAAGGCCAGCTGGCAGCTTTGACAGCTCCGGCCGAGCTGCGCATGTGCGGTTCTCTGAAGTTTGACAGCTGTCAGTGCACTGCGCATGCGCGGCAGTTTGACAGCTGTCAGAGTCAGCCGGTTTGACAGCTGTCAGTGCACTGCGCATGCGCGGCAGTTTGACAGCTGTCAGAATCGGCCGCTAGCCGCTTGTGGGGGGGGAATGCCGCGGCAGCCTTTTGACGACTGTCAACGGCTGCCGGGGATCCCTTATAATTGTGAGGGGGTTGTAGTGTGTGTGAATATGTAACACAATTAGTACTCAAGGTTTGGATGGGCAGTAGATGAAAGCCGAAGGCAACATAATACAGTACAGGCTTTAACAGGCTATTGGGAAGTCCAGGAAAAGAAAGAGATATTTTATTCCTGAAATATTCTTCAAAGATGTTCCCAAATGATGACTCCCTTCCAAATTAAATTCAGATGAATTTGCCCATCAATAATTTTATTTTATTTTATCTTATATATTTTGTGTATTTTAAACAAACAAATGTGACGATGCTGTGGGCAATGGTGAGGATGAGAGACACTGGCTTGCGTAGATATGATATAAACGATATTAAAAAGAACCCAATTAACTCAGCTCGCACCTTGATATTTAATGCTTTGCAGGTACAAACATTTAAAAAGACCCAGAAAATTACCATAATAGGCACCTTTTTTCAATCAACTGTGATTGAAGCAGTTTTATTAAAAACAAAGCAGTTTTAATATGTTTATGGGAGCACAATGGCTCAGTGGTTAAAAACACTGAGCTTGTCAGCTGGAAAGCTGATAGCCTGGGTTCAAAACCTGAGTGCTTCACAACAGGGTGAATTCCCAGTTCTTGTCCCAGCTCCTGCCCACCTAGCAGTTCCAAAACATGCAAATGCAAATACCAGGAGCCATGGTGGCACAGTGGTTAGAATGCAATAATAATGCTCACTTCCAGGAGTTTGATTCTGAGTGGCTCAAGGTTGACTCAGCCTTCCATCCTTCCGAGGTTGGTAAAATGAGGACCCAGATTGTTGGGGGCAATAGGCTGATGCTATAAACTGCTTAGAGAAGGCTGTAAAGCACTATGAAGTAGTATATACTCTAAGTCTAAGTGCTATTGCTATTGCTACCACTTTGATGGGAAGGTAACAGTGTTCCATGCACCTTTTGCATCTAGACATGTTGGCCACATGACCACAGCATTGTCTTTGGACAATGCTGACTCCCTTGGCTAAGAAACAGAGATGAGCACTCTTGTCCTAGAATCAGACATAACTGGAAAAGGAAATTTTTGTCTTTCACCTTTATTATGTTGATGGAAGGCTAGCAAAGAATGCTCTGGAGGGTGGGAGATAGCTACCATGTTTTCACCCCCTCATATCTCATTCAAGGAAAGTATTCTTGGCAGGCTTTCTGCGGTAAATTCAACCAGGTAGGCCAATTCACTTCTGTTAAGAGTTGTCTGCTATACAGTACTCCCTTCTTTATTTATTTTTTCTTTACTCACAAATACCCTGTGAGGTATGTTGAGCTGAGGTGGAATGATTTGCCCTGAATCATCCATTGAGCTTCGATGTCTGAAAGTGGGCTTGGACTACTGGTGGGATTCAGCCAGTCTGTACCACTTCAAGAGAACTGGTAGCTAATTTTTGTTGCCCAGGCTCAGAATGGACTTCCGGAGGCGGCATCCAGACAGAGAACTGGTTGTTCACATATTTGAATCCCACCACTGGCTTGAACCTTGGTGTCCCCACTGCCAACCCAATACTATAACTAATGTACTCAACTAGCTCTCAGGAAACATTGAATTGGGGGATTATCTAACTTGTCTCTCATTTGTTGCTTATATGAATTCTCCCCGTGATCCTGTTGCATTCTTAACAAAGAATATCTGATTAAATAGTCTGTGTGAAAGGAGAAATTTAGCACACACGATGAGAGTGTTCAAGTTACAACCTGCATGGATTAAAATAAATACATTCAGAATTGTATAATAATTATGTATCCTTTTGCATTTAGTAAAAGGTTTCTGGAATATTTTTTGAATTATGCTTTATTGGACCAATATGAAATAATAGAAATATGTATACAATTGTATATGCAAAAAGGAAAAAAGGGTGGGGGATGGAGATATGTGTTTGCAAGATTTGCTGATATCTTCATGTTACTGAGTCAGATAAAAACAGTGTTAGGTCAAAGATCATATTAGTCCAGCTCAGTCAATGGTTATCTAGTCAATTTTTTTTAACATCAGCAATGACTGCGTGGATAGAAGATCAATAATAGAAAACTACTGTAGATTGCTTTGCACTCTTTTAATCAATTGCTCTGTGTTAGGCAATCTAAACTTGCAATGGCATGGGATAAATCTAACAGCATACTAATTTGAGGTTATAGGAAATGTTGCTCGAGAATGAAGGAAATATTTTATCTAACATTTTTTAAACAATGTAAAAATGTCTTTTCTATCTCACGAAGCCCTTAAGACATAATTTTAAGTATTTTCTAGTGTTCATTACATAGATGATGTTACATTGAAATATTCCTCAGAGGTTTTTTTAATATATTAAAATTATATACCGCAATGATTTCTACTACCTAAAGGAGTAGAAATTACATTGTATATAAAATAACACTATATTGTAAATAAAGTAACATGCAGTAATTTAAATCTTTTGTAGAAAACACATCTGAAAAGCAACTTAGATGTAAAACCTTACCACACATACTTGTTCTTAAAGAAAAAAATTCTACAAACTATATTTAGCAAAGAAGCAAGCTAACTAAAACTGCAGCCATGTAGTTCTTAACAAGCCGGTATTGAAAACAAACAATTGTCAATACTTTCAATGAGAACATAACTTTCTGTAAAAGCCTGGCCTTTTTTTGTTTTAGCTATGTCCTGAAATGCCGATAAAGAGGTGGTTGGATGACTTTTAATAAATAATGAATTCCAAAGCGTGCTTACTAATGCAGAAGTGATGGCTTATGAGTCTATGTTGTGTTGGTGACCAGGATGAATAGAATAACATTTGTTCTGTGGTATAAAATGCACAGGAAAATAAACACAGAAAAATCCTATACAGGTGGTCCTCGACCTTTAACAGTTCATTTAGTGACTGTTCGAAGTTACAGTGGCACTGAAAAAAGTTACTTATGATCATTTTCTACACTTATGACCAGTGGTGGGATTCAAATATGTGAATAACCAGTTCTCTGTATGGATGCCACTTCCGGAAGTCCATTCTGGGCCTGGGCAACAAAAAAATAGCTACCGGTTCTGCCGAAGTGGTGTGAAAGCTGAATTCCATCACTGCTTATGACCCTTGCAGCATCCCCACAGTCAGGTTATTTACATTCATATGCTTGACAACTGACTTATATTTATGACGGTTGCAGTGTCCCAGAGTCATGTGATCCCATTTTATGACCCTCTGACAAACAAAGTCAGTAGATTCACCTAACAACTGTGTAACTAATTTAAGAATCTGGTGAGAAAAGTCATAAAATGGGCCAAAACCCACTTAACAAATTTCTCACTTAGCAATGTAAATTTTGGGCTCAGTTGTGGCCATATGTTGAGGACTACCTGTATTCCTCAAATTATGTGCATGTATAAGTTCAAGTGAGCTTACCAAAGTATAGAAAGTAAGAGCACTGAGAATCAACCATTTCCCATTTTTTAGGATTTGGGAATTGGAACGAAGCTATTATTACCACCAGTATCCTGGCTAATCTTCTTACAGAGTACAGAAGCCTTCTGAAGCTGATTTGGAAGCACGATGGTCTTGATATATGGTTAACTTTTGTCAGCTAATTCAGCAACCTTTGGCCTGAAAAAATGACATTTCATGGTATTAAATAAGTCAAATAAATGAAAACCTTGTCTGAGAGGTGTAGTTACAACCTCTGTGAATGCAGAGCCTTTTTCACCATGATGTATTAGCAGATATTCTACCTGAGACCTTACTGGGTCTTTAATCCAGGATAAATTCACCTGAATGGAAGACAAAATAGCAGATGGTCTCAGCAATATTTGAGACATGGAAGGACAGGTTCTCATATTTGTATAAACCAAGGATAAAATATTTATTTATTTCAAATTATCTTGCAGCCCTCTGGGTTCCCTGTCATCTTCCTTCCTTCCCTGTATTCCTCCAATACACCAATTCTGGGTGTATTCTTTATTATTCTGAGGTACCCTCACAAACATTTTAAAATACTTTTTTTTCCCCTTTTCTCAAATCTATAAAATAGATAGTGGCTTGCTTGTTTTAAACAGAAGTAGGTGATCCAGCTGTCCATAGAAACTTTGCAGCTGAATAGGTACTATTATCTCTCTTAACATGTACGTGTTCATAAAGAAAGCTTTTCTACTCTTGTTCTCAACTGTTGATTGTAGAGGCTAGAACCAGATTTCTAAAGAGACTAGACTGTCACATACAGGAACAAAAGGTACCCACAGCCTGAAATGCCAGTGTACTTAAATCAAAATGTTTCCATGTTTTTTAAAAGGAGAAAAGTAAAATCATGCACATCTAGATGGTAAATGCTGATATGTATCCCTTAGAGGCCCATTTATTCAACAGCAAGGAATGTGTCTCCCTGAGAGATCTCAAAAGCCTTTCTAGTTCATTGACTTAAGACTAAATAACCCCCAGTTGCGTAAAGAACAAATACCTGTCAGATAAGTCTGCTAATGGTGTTCTGATCTATTATTGCCCCTCCTTCCCCAAGTCCCAGGCTTTTGCCTTTAGATTTTCAATACCTTATATTTAATATTTCCTGGTGGGGTGATAAATAACCTATGCTTAAGGAAGGATAAATAATGACTGTCCTCCTTGTCTGATGAGAAACTGTGCTGTTCTGCATCTTATTTATAGGAACAGATTTTTAGAGATGAGTGGGAAGGGCTATTTCCTTGCATTTCTCCAAAGCTTGAATTTCACCAACATTTTGCTGGCTGTCACTCCCTGTCCTGTTTCTGCCCACTGTCTTTCTCTCCATCATTGACGCTAAGAGAAAGAAGAGCAAGGCTACTGTTATCCTTAGATGTGTAAGAGGAGAATAATAATGGCTTTGTTCTTAAAATTGGAAAATATTAGATGAAAATTCTGCAAAGTGACCATTTTGGTGGAGAGGGTGATTTGTTCTGCTTACAACTCATGGACAATCACTGAATATACACATTTATACATGCATACAAATTGAGATAAATAAAGCCTTATTGAAATGTTTCTCTTGTTTCATGAAAGCATTCTCATCCTTCAGGAAAGAGGGTTATTTTTTTATCTTGCTCTCATGGACCTTGAGAATTTCTTTTGATGTTGTTTGGAGCATACTCTGTAGTTGGAAAGTTGAAAGGTACCAGTGTAGATATGTGTCTGCATTCCTCAGTCCAGTGGTGGGATTCAACCAGTTCGCACCAGTTCAGCAGAACCTGTAGCTAATTTTTTGTTGCCCAAGCCCAGAATGGATTTCCAAAAGTGGCATCCCACCACTGCCTCAGTCCCTCCAGATGTATACACTTCTCATTTTGAAAAAGCCACAATGGAGTTCTTCATGATATCTTTCTCTTGTATTTGATGGAAATACCAGAGTCCATTAAAGTTGGGCAGCTGACAAATTTAGGGAGCCTACAAACTGATGGAGGGATGGTCATATAGTGGGGAGGGGGAAATCACGCATTCTGTGATCATAATAAAAGATTTTGATTTGAGTGACCAGCATACACATTTTGTTTGCTCTCCATAAAAAAAATTATTTGCCCGACCAGAAAAAAAGCAGGATAATTTTTTATACTGTACTAATTCTAATAGGGACGTGGTGGCTCAGTGGGTTAGGATGCTGAGCTTGTCGATCAGAAGGTCAGCAGTTTGGCAGGTCGAATCCTGAGTGCCGCGTAACTGAGTGAGCGCCTGTTACTCGTCCCAGCTTCTGCCAACCTAGCAGTTCGAAAGCACGTAAAAATGCAAGTAGAAAAATCGGGACCACTATGGTGGGAAGGTAACAGCATTACATGTGCCTTTGGCATCTAGTCATGCCGGCCACATGACCACAGAGACGTCCTCGGACAAGTGCTGGCTCTTCGGCTTTCAAACGGAGATGAGCACCGGCCCCTAGAGTTGGAAACGACTAGCACGCATGTGTGGGGGAACCTTTACCTTTACTTTACCTAATGTTAAAGATTTTCAGGGCAGGTTCCTCAAAATTTTCTAATGACTGTTCTTTCATTAAGTAAGTCATTGTTCTTTCACTGAATCAGGCCATATTTGAGCTATAAAATTTTGGACAGTCAATAGATGGTAGCAGAGAAATTCTTTAATTTCTTGTCTGGCAATTAGCAGTCATGCCTATTCTCTTACAAAAGATTTTGTGTATTTACGTCTGAACTGCAAAACTCAACATTACCAAGGAAGTTAATGAGGACTGTCATGGAAATCTTTGGATGCTGTATATGTTTTATATATATATATATATATATATATATATATATATATATATATATATATATATATATATATATATATATATATATATATATATATATATATATATATATATATATATATATATATATATATATATATATATATATATATATATGTAGGTCTAGAGTCTCGGGTTTCTTCCCGTGTTCCTTTCATCTTCAGAAAGTTGTGGCGACGTTTCGACGAAATCCCATCCGTCATCATCAGGCCGGAGTGTTCCTCCTGCTGCTTTCAGGAGCAATGCGTGGTCTGTCTGTTCCTTTCTTTCCAACTGCCGGTGGGGCTGTGTTCCGACTGGGTGGAGACGTGGCTGCTTTCTGATTGGGTGGGGGTGTCCTCCGACTGGGTGGAGGCGTGGTTGTCTTCTGATTGAGTGGAGGCGTGGCTGTCTTCTGATTGGGTGGATGTGTGGTTGTCTTCCGATTGGTTGGAGGCGTGGCTGTCTTCTGATTGGGTGGGGTGTGTTCTGAATGGGTGGGGTTTTTTGTTGTGTCGTAATATCCTGAGTGTTGTGATTTGGTGTCCTGAGGAGTGGGCTGTGTAGTGGCCTCCAGAGCTTTGGCTTGGCTCCGAGTTCGAGGACCCGCCATGCATCTCTGGTATGGGTCAGTCAGGTTCGTGTGTGCGTTCTTCTGCTTGGGTGATAGCACTTTTGCTTGAAAAGAGCTAGAAAACTTCCTAACACACCTGAATAGCCTACATCCCAAAATAAAATTCACCATGGAGATTGAAACAAACAACCAGTTACCTTTCCTGGATGTACTTATATACAAAAAACAAAACGGAACCCTAGGACACACAGTCTACCGAAAGAAAAAACACACCAACCGTTACCTCAATGCGCAATCACATCATCACCCAGCACAAATAAATTCAGTAGCCAAAACACTAATAACAAGAACCAGACGCCTTGCAGATGAAACACATATACAAACAGAACTACACACCCTGACAGACATATTGACAGCAAACAAGTTCCAAAAAAAACAAAATCACCAATATAATTCAGCAGAGGACTCCGAAACAGAAAAACATCCAAGAAGAAGAACAGAACAACGGACGAGCCATCTTGCCCTACATAAAAGGAACAACCGACAAAATCAGTAAAGTACTACGCAAACATAACATCAAAACCGCATTTAACACTGACAGAAAGATATCAACCATCCTGAGAAATCCCAAAGACAAAATAGAAGCAGAAGAACACACACACGAACCTGACTGACCCATACCAGAGATGCATGGCGGGTCCTCGAACTCGGAGCCAAGCCAAAGCTCTGGAGGCCACTACACAGCCCACTCCTCAGGACACCAAATCACAACACTCAGGATATTACGACACAACAAAAAACCCCACCCATTCAGAACACACCCCACCCAATCAGAAGACAGCCACGCCTCCAACCAATCGGAAGACAACCACACATCCACCCAATCAGAAGACAGCCACGCCTCCACTCAATCAGAAGACAACCATGCCTCCACCCAGTCGGAGGACACCCCCACCCAATCAGAAAGCAGCCACGCCTCCACCCAGTCGGAACACAGCCCCACCGGCAGTTGGAAGGAAAGGAACAGACAGACCACGCATTGCTCCTGAAAGCAGCAGGAGGAACACTCCGGCCTGATGATGACGGATGGGATTTCGTCGAAACGTCGCCACAACTTTCTGAAGATGAAAGGAACGCGGGAAGAAACCCGAGACTCTAGACCTACACATACAGACACCCGCGAGAATCTACGAAAACAAATATATATATATATATATATATATATATATATATATATATATATATATATATATATATATATATATATATATATATATATATATATATATATATATATATATATATATATATATATATATATATATATATATATATATATATATATATATACACACACACACATACATACATACATACATACATACATACATACATACATACATACATATATATATATATATATATATATATATATATATATATATATATATATATATATATATATATAAGCATGTATATATTGGTGGACTTCAACTCCAAAAATTCCACAGTGAACTGTATTTATATCTACATTTTTTTTCATGCATTACAATTCTTACCATCCTAACTAAATAAAGAATGTGAACACCTGAAAGTGCTATACAGACATTAAATAGGTATTATATAGGATATTAGTCAATTTGCTAAATAGCAGGTTCTTAAAGGATGGATTTAGTAAACTTTCAATTGTGTTAACTGCTGTCTTTGTGCTTTTGACTTTGCTGCTGGGAGTGTATGGGATTATATTCCTGGCTCAGGAATTCTGGGAATTGAAGTCCACGAGTCATAAAAGAGCCAAGGCTGCCTACCCCTGGTCTAGTCTCTTCTTAAAAATCTCCAGTGATGGGGCGCCCACGATTTCTGTGGGTAAGCTGTTCCACTGGTTGATTGTCCTCACTGTCAAGAAGTTTCTCCTTAATTCCAGGTTGCTTCTCTCTTTGATCAATTTCCAACCATTGTTTCTCGTCCTTCCCTCTGGTGCTTTGGTGAACAACCTGGCCCCCCTCTTCCTTGTGGCAGCCTCTCAGATACTGGAACACTGCTATCATGTCTCCCCTATTTCTTCTTGAAAGACAAAATGGTTCTGAAAACAATAGTTCCCCTATGAATTGGATAAGGTTACAAACAGAAAAGTATCAGAAGTGTGAGAAGAATATTAAGTTGGAATTGGCCAATCTAGTCAGAAATTTTAAAAGTGGATGGGAAGTGAAGGGAAACATATTTCAAATCCATCATAGACAATGAGATACCATAGAAAGTGAGGCATTCACCTTGAATCTTCTGGAATTCACACCTTCCAACTGAGAGAAAATCGGATTTATTTCAGGTAATATGCAGCTGTCATAAATACATGCCAGTTGCCAAATGCCAAAATTTTGATCATGTGACCATGGGGATGCTGCAATGATTCTAAGTGTGAAAGAAGAACTATGGACATGCTCTAAGATGCTACCTTTCGTTGCCTTTTAAAGAGCTGCCAAATAATAGCATCCTGGCTGCATTAAGCCTAGGAACTGAAAACAGGGTGATGTCAGGAAACCAACCTCTAGCAAACTTTCCAGATTTCAATATAGCAAAAGAGAAACCACTTCAATTGCAGCTAACAATTTGGTGCCATACACCAAATAAATAACCAATCAAACAATCAATTTGGTTCGGATGACAAGTAGATACCGCAACCTGAGCCACTCCAGGTGCAGCACTGATTCTGACATCGGATAAAGATCTTATGTGGAAATGCCCTTTGAGAGAAGCTACTAATTCTATATTATGTTGACAAGTCTCACTGTGCAGCTGTAGCTCAGCCAGATTTTCAGGGTCAAACAAAACATTACTGTAAAACTGTACCTGAGAGTTATCTCTCTCTTTTTCTTTCTGACTCTGAAATAGGAATTATAAAGACTTCTCACATTGGTGCAATGCTCTGTGGATGGAAGAAATATTAGTTGTAAAAAAATTAATGCATTTCATCTTTCCCCAGGTGGGAGGAGAGGAACCTACTATAAGACTAGATAGGCACTGCACTTACTTTCCAGGTTTTATGAAGTGCTAAGAGTCTCTTGCGCCTTTTCAAAAACTATTAAAGACCTCATTGCCCTTACAACAATACTGGGTTCTTTAAAGAAGAGAAACATCTACTGTAGGCCAGTACTAGCCATTTGCTAATGCTATCTCATTTTAGATAACTGACTGGTAGAAATTAGTCCAGAGTCACAGGAGGGAGAGGATCTTTCCCAGGGAGCAAAGAGACATCGTAGCTTGGAATCTCTGGCATATAGGAAGAGGGTGATGATGGATCTTCCTAGCAGTTTGCAAAGTATATCTAATATTTATGCAGATAAAGTGCTTTAATCTAGCAAGTTTCCGCTCTATAGGTGAGCAACAATAAAGAAACTACTCTGAACTACTCATATCACTCTTGGTTCCTTGGGCCTGACAGTAACCCACCATTTGGTTTCCTGGTTTAATATGGTTGAATAACTGAAGTGAATGGTAGGTTATTTTTGTTTCCCAGTAACCTAAGTACTTGTATCTCACAGGATGTGGCCACTGTTTTGCCTAGCAAAACAATTCAACTGCTAGACATCAAAGGAGGGCAAAAGAAACTAGCAGTCGAACCAAACTATATATGCAGTAAGTCTCTGACTCCGGTATATATTTTATTGAATGATATTACTCCTAAGGCAAAAAGATAAAAGCTTGCATCTGGATAACATGGCAACCCAAAGGTCAAAGAAAGAATTGGAAATAGGAATTCAGTCTCAGAACTGGGGGAACGAATGCTAGCTGGAATCATAAATGTTCAGAACTCACCATCAGTCTAATTTGAGTCAAATAAAGACTTGCTTACACATTATACAGCCAAATCTAACAAAGAGAAACAAAGCGGATCCTCTTAAATTTTTATCTCATCTTCTTATCTTTGTCTATGAGAATGTGCTAATTTACAATCTCCTGAGTACAGGTAGTAAACAAAGATCAAACAGTTATCTCTAATTGTTTCATCCTGGTTTCTCTGACCAACCCTTCCCATAACATTAAAGTAATCAATAAGTGAGTAGTTTCCCCCTGTGCTTTGTCACTCTAATCAAGACCATCCATGGCCTTGTATCACATGGGATGAAAAGAGTTTGATTGGACTCTGTGTTGAACAGAAAAAACTAACATATTGATTATTCCTGGGCTATCTTATGCTTCTTTCTTTTCCATTAAATTTAGTAGTTATCTTACTAAGTAGGAACTTTAGAATATGCCACAAAAAGGAAAGTATACATATCCTGATCTTGAGCTCTTGAGCTCTTCATACTCAACTAAGCAAAGAAAAAAGAAACAACAAAGTGACTTGCCTTAGTATGGCATGGTCTTAGCTGTTTCCTGTCTTTCTGGTAATGAATGGGATGATGGCCAGATGTGCAAGAAAACTATGCTCACATGAAATGCCTGGCAGGACCATTGTACACACATCTTCCATCACTATCATATAACAATTCAAGATTATTTGGAGCCATGGTGGTGCAGCAGTTAGAATGCAGGATTGCAGGCAAACTCTGCCTACAGCCAGGAGTTCAATTCTGACAGGCTCAAGGTTGACTCAGCCTTCCATCTTTCCAAAGTCAGTAAAATGAGGACCCAGATTGTTGGGGGCCATATGCTGACTCTATAAACTGCTTAGAGAGGGCTGTAAAGTGCTACTGTAACGAGGTTCATAAGTCTATGTGCTGTTGCTGTAGCTATTCAGTTAATAAACGTTATACCTTTTTGTTAAAGATTTAGCCATTCTTTATTAAGAATGAATCTTACTACCTAGGACTATTATTCTGATTGACTTAATTGGATTTGACACAATATCTAGCGTTCTAGGGAGGCTAGCGACTTTTACTGGTTAGACTTCTGTTATTTAAGCCACTGGCACATACCATTAATTTCAACTAATAATTTATCAGATGTCATTGTTGTTCTTAGATGTATATCTTCCATAATATCCTTTGTCTACTTGTGTTTCTCCAGCCTCATCAGAAGAGATCCTTGCTATTTCTGAGGGACTGGATTAACATATGGAAAACTAGGAAGGTTACACACTATAAGAGAAATAATTGTACAGTGAAAGATGGACACTTCTATACATTCTCAGCCACTGTGTGAACAAAGACCTCTCCCAATTTTCAGGAGAAAATTTAAATGTTTTCATTTTGGGGGGGAGAAAAAAATCAAAACCAAATAAATCAAAGGAAAATGGGTGAAAAATATATAAAAGGAAATGTCGGCCTAACAACACTTTCCCCTAAAAGACTTAAGTATATTTCTGAATATACATATATAATATACTCAGCAGTATCAGCAGCAGGTATAGGTCAAAATCAGCAAAATGGTTGCTAGAGTATCACAATAAAAAACCTTTCTTTCTGAGAATATGTGCAGCACCCATATAAAAGAGATGGGACTTACAATGCTATGCTTCCTCCTATATCTTGCTGATGGTGACATTCACTGTGGACGCCACATCGATACTCTTTTCTCCCTAAGAAGAATCAGATAGGAATCTAAATACACACACACAGGGTGGATAAAATAACAAAAGTGAAATTAACTAGGTACATTTTTTTGTCCAAGAAGTCTATCCCTTTTGATTTTCTGCTCCACAATCCAATCTTCACTGAGTTAATATTCCCACTCAACATATTCAGTATTTACTAGGCCGTTTTCCCATCGGAGTTTCCACAAAGTTTTTCTGCATTTTTCCTAATCTCTCCCTCTTTTTATGTGGCTGATAACTGGTGCTTAGAGATGAGCTAAGTATGAACATATATGATATGAATATATTGTAGCAAGATAAGCAGCATTGTATTCACTAGATGAATTTTTACCGTATGGAAACTATCATACTTAATGAAATGAGGTATTCAGAGGTGTATTTATTGACTGGATGTCAAAAAACAGGAAAAATACGATCAATTTTTGAATGTCAAATTGCCTGTCTTTCTTCTACCTTGAGAGTTCTGCTTCTATTCTTTCTTTATATTTTATGTTCACTTGTTCTTTCAACCACCTTGGAGACCAGGCTGGCTCTACAGCCTACAGTATGAATATGCCTGCTATATTCCTTTTTGATCTTCTTCCCTTGATGTGTCAGTTTCTTTGTGGCTTGCCTACTTGTCAAACCATTTTTACTCTTCAAAACTTTGTATGAATTTTTAAATAAGCAGCACAGATCTCGGGACATTTGATGAATTTTTCATGAGCTAATGATGCTCCAGTACCACAAACACAGCTGTTTATGTGTTTAATGTACTAAGGACAAACATTTAAGTACAAATTTCTTCACTTATAAACCAGTCAGCCTGTTCCAAAAAGGCATTTATATACATGGTAGTGCAAGTAACGAGGTGATCGTAGGTCTGTTTCTTTTGCATTAATGAGAATAACTTGACTTTATACATAAATGTCAAAAAGGGCAAGGATCAGTTAGACCAGTCAACAAATGCAGTGGAGGATCTTTGAAATACAACCCTATTATTAAAAACAAAGACACCAACAAATGGCAATATTTATCTATTTTTAAAAGAGAGGAGCTACCTACTTTTCAGTTTAAGGTAATGAAATAGATTAAAGTTTAAATTTGTTCATACTGTAAGCAACCTACAATTGAATTTCTGTAAAGATGGTTGTTATCCTCTCTGTTATGTGTTTTTAAGATTAACCATATTTATTCATTTATTTAAACAATTGATAAGGCCATCTGTCATCCCATAAGTAACTCTGAGCAGCATGTAAGACTTAAAAGCAACAACAATAATTCAACAAAAACAAATGCCCATGTCACAATTTAACTCATACATTGTTACAGGAGTCTGAGAGGGTCTGGATGGGGGGGGAGGGGAAACCATCTGCAACTTAACCCTGGCAAGATGGAGTGACATTGACTTTTGGGCGCCCAAGATCTGGTGATGTGTTTTGTCTCTAGACAGACTGACAATGCCCTGGAGTGAGCTGGTGCACAATTTAATTACACATAATTACACATTTGTTGATCAGTGAACATAACAAAGTTGTATGGGACCTTAGAGGTCTTCTAATCTAATCCCCTGCTCAAGCAGGAAATCCTATACTACTTGTTCAATCTCTTCTTAAAAACCTCCAGTATTGGAGCACCCACAACTTCTGGAGGCAAGTCATTCCACTGATTAATTGTTCTAACAGCCAGGAAATTTCTCCTTATTTCTAAGTTGGTCCTCTCCTTGATTAGTTTCCATCCATTGCTTCTTGTCCTAGCATCTTGAATCACTCTTGAAAGCCTATTGGAAACCAATACAGCTCATGAAGCATTAGTGTTATATAAGCATAAAGAGAAATGGCAAAAACTAGTCACATCACTACATTCTGGAGCAGCAACAGCTTCTGAATACTCTTCAAAGCCCCTTGTGCAATTCCCTTGCTTCTCTTCATACAAAAAGGTTTCTAATATGTTTTAAAGGGGTGCCTCAGTTTGAGTTATTTCACAAAAACTCAGTTTCCAGTCAGTCTGTGACAAGCCTGTGAAGGCCATAGTGTAGATGCTGGCTAGTTATGACTTCCCACAGCATTTCTGGATGCTGGATGGAAGAGAGTAGCTTAAACAAATTCTCTGCTCTTGCTCTGTTATTTCTCTTTGCTGGAAATAGGAGTTAGTTTAGTTGCTCATATAGTTCTCAGGAGAGAAGGGGTTGACAACAAGAGGCAAAGTCTTAAAGATACCCAAAAGAAAAGGTTAAGATCAGAAAGATTCTGGGGAAAAGAAGCTGAGTAATCAAAGATCTGTTTGGAAGCAAAGTTGCTATGCTGGCTAACATGGATTAGATAGTTACAGTGGGGATTGAAGACACATTGTTGGTTTCTTTCCAGGGTATGGTTAATTGATAGACATAAAGTGCACAAGATATTAAAACAAATAGCACTAACACTACCAAACACTGGCAATAACAATATTGCTCTAAGAGAAGAAGGACAAATGTTCTAAATGTTCAGTGAATTGTGGGCCAAACACAATGTGTAAGAGCCTGGAAGCACCAAAAGGACCTCTTCCATACACCAGATTAACAAGCCATTGATACCATCAGTTTCAAAGAGGTATTGTATCCAGATCTTAATAGCCAAACATCTTCATATTTGTCCCTCGGATGATTGGCTACAATGATTTTCCAAAGCCAGCACCCATATCTTAAATTGAATTCAGTAACAACTGGCCATCCCTGAAGAACCTTCTATAAAGATGTCATTCAATCTTCACACTACTTAGTCAGCAGAAGTATAAATAAAGTTATATGTGCCCCAATGTTGTCTCTCAGACAGAAGCCACCCATTCTATCATTAGTATCATCACCTGAAGTGTTCATTGGAGCAGGTCTGTTTGTATGCTTTGATACTGCGTACACAAGCCATTCTTGAGGAATACTGGCAGCACTATAGCTTGGTGTGTCTTCTCAGAGATGAATCAGTTCTATCAATGCTAAGGGTACCATATGTCCACAGCCACCAGATAGCAGCAGAGAATTAAAGTTTTTACATATCTTTGTTGCCATCTAGTGGTCACTTCAGTCACTATGAATATAGGCTGTCTGCCATATTTCTTTGTACACTGCTTCTGCCAGCCACTGCACAACCACACATTATTTGATCCTCCCCAGCACCACCAAATGCAATGGGGAAACCAGCTCTAGAGCAAAGCATGACTAGATTTGGAGTCTGAAGGCTCAGTAATGTCTCTTGGGCCTGCAAGGCAGTTGCCCTTTTCCTGTATTATCACTACAGTTGGTAGCTTTGTGATCATATTTTGCACCAACTATAACTTTTGGCTATTTTTCCAGGATAGTCCCATGCAAACCCAGGTGTATTGTAACTGAACAATCCATTCCTTTAGTTCTGGAATTACCGGTTCTTTTGGGGTTAGATCAGGTATGGGGTTGAAGCTCTGGCCTGTAGCTACTTGAAAAGGAGTGTAAACTGTGCTGGAGTGAACTGCATTGTTATATGCCACTTCTGCAAAAGGCAGTAGGTCTGCCCAGTCCGTCTGTTGGAAACTTATATAATATCTTAAATATTGCTCAAGTACTGCATTAGACCATTCAGATTGGCCATTTCCTTGAGGATGATGACTAGACGTCAGTCCTTGGGTAGTTCCTAACAGGGATAAAAATTCCTTCCAAAATGCTGAGGTAAATTGCACCCCCCTGTCAGATATGATGCATTGTGGTGCCCCATGCAATCTGTAAATATGCTGTATAAAAAGTTTTCCTAATGCTTTTGCAGTTGGAATTTTTTGGCAAGGTATGAAATGGACTTGCTTAGAGAACAGATCAGTGACAGTCCAGACAACAGTGTTTCCGTTGCTTTCTGGTAGTTCTACGATAAAGTCCATGGCCATTTCTTTCCATGGGGCTGAGGGATTCGCCACTGGTTGTAACAGTCCTGGCGATTTCCCTTGTAACCTCTTGGCCATTGCACAAATTTGACAACTGCTCACTTAGCTTTCTATGTCTTTTTTCATAGATGGCCAGCAAAATTGCCTTTTAGTTAAGTGTAATGTTTTTACAAACCCGAAATGTCCTGCTGATTTTGTATCATGGCATAGTTTCATGAAATTGGTCCTCTGGGTGGCAGGTATGTATAACTTCTCACCCACCCAAGGTAACCCATCTTTAATATTGCACACATGCCTATTTTTTTGGAACCATTCGTCCCCTTCCAAGGACTTTCAGAATTCTATTCCGGTTTGGCTATCCACTTTTGGCTTCATTTTTACTTGTGCCCTGGTGGTGACTGGCGCCATTTCTGTAGCTGCTGTACTTACAGAACCATATTGCCAACAAGCAGACTTTCAAGATTCTATTATTGTAACAATATAATAAAACTACTATTAACATTCATAACTTTGGTTTCTTAGTCTTGTTTAAGAAATAAGTAAGACTTGTCAAGAACCCTGAAAGCATCTTTATATTTTCTCGGACTAAAGTGGGAAACAGTGAGATAAACTAATGCAGGGGTCAGCAACCTGAAACAGTGAAAGAGCCACTCAGAACCAGTTCCCTCACAAAAGGAAAAACTGGGAAGCCGCAAAAAATGTGTGCACATACCAATGGTTCTCCCTCTGACCTTTCTTCCGAGGTGTCCACCGCCCCTGCGGTGTAGGCCAGAGTCCAATCCCAGGTTTTGGCAGGAATTGTAGACTCTACAGCCTCTGTCCCCTTCATGGAAGATTCTTTTGGGTTGCCTTGAGCCTTCCCCAGCTTTTTGGAAGATGATGCCTCTGTTTTGCGTGGAGGGGCTTTCGAACGACATTCTGCAGCACAGTGGCCCTCTCTCCCACAATTGAAACATCCCTTTGATTTTTTAACCGTGGCCAGTGGGTTTTCCCCCTCACGTGTTTGCTCGAGTGGCAGGCGGCCCCATGGCTTTCCTCTGCATTGTCTCTTCAATAGGTCTATTTCCACTTCCTCTGCCAGGACATACCAGTCGTCAAGATGGTGTGGGTCTCCTCAAGGCAGGCAAGTGTCATACAGGTCGTAGTTTAGACCATCTTTGAAATGGCTGAGGAGGATGTCTTCTGGCCAGTTCAGCTTGCTGGCAATGGCTCGGAATTCTTGGGTATATTTGGCCACTGTTCGCCTGCCCTGCCTCACCGTTTTGATTCTCTCTCAGACCTTCCAGTCAGTCCTCGAATCGTTGCCTCAAGGATGGCATGAATCAGTTGAAGTCGTTGAGTTCTGGGGCGTTGGAATCATGCAGGTTCACCACCCAGTCTGCAGCCGTCCCGTCCAGGGCAGATTGCACAATTCGGATGCGTGTTTTGTCACTGGGAATGTCCCGTCCGTACTCTTCCATGTAGCTGAGGACTTGGGTTAGGAAAAATCCCAGTCGTGATGGCTCCCCCTTGAACTTTGCTTCCAGGGGCGGGAATCTTTGACTGGAGTGTTGTCTGCACCACGGAGAGTATCGCTCCTCATCTCGATCCCCGTCTGTGGGTCTGGGGGTGGTGGGTACCACTGAGTCAGCGACTCTTGTTCCATTGGACGGCCCTGGGGTTTCAGGTGTTGGATCCCTTCCATTACCCCTCCAGTTGCGTTGGTTGCGGTTTCCAGCTCTCTCCTCCCTTAGTGAGCTCAGGGTTGCTTTCATCAAGTCAATAGCATTTTCCAGAATCCGCTCTTCCTCACTGGTGTGCAGGGAGTTCTCCATCTGTTGTTTCCATTCCGGTTGGTGGTCGCTCCATCTCAGGGTCACTTCTCCCGAAGCCTTTTCCCACTCACTTTTCCTTCCAACGCCCATTGACCACTGGGGTTTTCGTTCGTGCTGCTCCACCATTTCCTCCCAGGAGGAATATGATGCTTCAGCTTCCCAATGTTTTTGGGAATTCGGCTGGGAGGAAGACTCCTTCTCCGTGGGGCTTCCCTCCTCTCTTGCTTCATCGTCAGACATCATTTTATTTGCAAAGTCCCCCGGTAAGGTTTCTCCTTCCAGGTTGACTTCCAGTGGAAGTCCTGTCTAATGTCAGGACCCACCCCAAACCACGTCTTAGGAAGACAAAACTCTTGGAGCCAAATCTAGTCCAAAAGAATCTTTACTATGACATGCTTGGTTGTAGGAATACAAGACAGGACTTAATATTGTTCCACGAACTAAACCCTTATAAAGAGTTTATTTATTTATTTATTTAGTTGCATTTGTATACCGCCCTTTCCCTGAGGACTCAGGGCGGTTTACAGGGAATTAAAAATCAAAACATACAAAAGTTAAAACCAGTTAAAAAGCATTAAATTCACCCTGTACACTAAAAACCCCAGTTAAAATTTTCTCCTCAGCCTGGGCCCGAGAGCTCAAAGAGCCAGGTCTTCAGGCCCCGGCGGAATGATCGGAGGTCGGGAGCAGTCCTCAGCTCCACCGGCAGCTGGTTTCAGAGGGCAGGCGTTCCCACTGAGAAGGCCCTATCCCTGGGTGTCACCCGCCGGCAATCTCTCACCGGCGGAACCCTGAGCAGACCCTCCCTGTGGGAGCGCACTGGGCGAAGGGCGTTTGATGCCGGCAGCAGGTGTTCCCTCAAATAACCCGGACCCAGGCCATGTAGGGCTTTATAGGTAATAACCAGCACCTTGAATTTCACCCGGTTCCCGGTTTAACCCCCCTTAACCCCATTTGGTCATTCCCCCGTCATTTACCTCGTATCATCCCTCTCGTGGGAAAAAGGAACTTAAGACCTTTTATGTTTATTGCTCTCTTCCGTGACACAAGCCAGATGCTAGCCCCCCCTTTTGTTTCCCCAGTTCAAAAGGCTTCTCTTTTCCTTTGAAATGCAGAATCCATGGAATAATGTTTTAAACATACATTTATGAATATGATATAAATGGATTCTGACAGCCTGACTGTTGACTCCTATTCTACTCATAAGTAACTACAGTTCCAAAATCTACAATTCCTAGTACTACTACTACTACTACCACTACTACTACTACTACATAAACACCCACTCCATTCTAAACCTGTGCACCAGATTTCTTGTTTTGCCCCTAATTGAAGAGCATTGCATTTTTCTTTGTTTAATTTCATTCTGCTAATTTCAGCCAACATCTCTAATTTTTCAATATCATTTTATTTTTTGCTTCTTTCTTGTAGTAGCACCTTCTAAATTAGCATGTGACCCTTTAATCGGGTGATGGGTTGCTCGAATCATAATATCCTAAGGCCGTGGTGGCGAACCTATGGCACACGTGCCACAGGTGGTATTCAGAGCCCTCTCTGTGGGCACTCATGTCGTCGTCCCAGTCCTAGGCTTTCAGTCCCATCCATGAGCAACCTGCATCAATACCCACACAGGGTAAGGTTGCCGTGCCGACAACCACCTCTCCAAGCATTTTTTTTACTAACCTGCCTTTTAGCTGCATTCCATTTCTCTGTTTGCTTCTCAGTCTTCACCATGTGTTTATGGGACTATCGGTTAAAAAAAAAGTTCCATCAGACTTTTTAACTTCTCGCGAGAACTCAAGGAGTTAGAAAGTCTGATGGAACTTTTTTTTACCCATAATCCCACAAACACGTGGCGAAGGCTGAGAAGCGAATGGAGAAACAGAATGCAGCTGAAAGGCAGGTTAGTAAAAAAAAAAAGTGAGGGCATTTGGGCAGGAGCGGGTATGGCAACCTTGCCCTGCATGGTGGTGGGAGGGTGGGGGCACATGCCTTTCCCATTCCAGGCCAGCCCCTGCAGCACAAGGGTGGCCAAGCTGGGAAGTGGTAGACAGCGTCTTGAGGTAGGGGCTGGCAGGCCGACCAAAGCAGCAGGTGGACTGCCAGAGGCTTGGGGAGGGAGGGCACTGAAGTGGACATTTGGCCCATTGGCAAGAGCAATGCACCTGAGTGGAAAGCAGCCTCAGATCAAGTGGGGCAGGTAAGAAAAGAAATCCTCACTCTCCCCAGAAATTGCCTTTCTTTCCTTACCTGTCTTCCAGCCCTGTGCCGTTGCTCCTTCGTAATTCCACTGCTGCATGTAAGGAAACAAAGGAAGGGGGTTTTTTTTGGGGGGGGGAAATGTCAATCAATCAATTCCAACATCTCGTGAAAGATCGTGAGGTTGGAATTGATTGACTGACCTTTTTTTTTTCAAAAAAACCTTCCTTTGTTTCCTTGCACATGGCAGCAGTGGCAGATCGCGAAGGAGAAGCAGAGGCGGGAGAAGGGTGCTCTGCGAGGGTTGGGTTGGGGCAGCGGGATGAGAGTGCTCTGCGAGGGTTGGGCCAGAGCGGTGGTGGTGATGGAGTGCTCCATCAGGGGGTGAAAGTAGTGGCTGGTGGTGGGGCGCTTCTCACTCCCTTTCCCCCCCCCCTAGACCTTTAAACCATTTTTTATAAAAAACAAGAGTTATATGTATTATGGAAAAGCCATCCCATGGCATTGGGCACAATACGCAAGGTGGAAAACAGTCATGCCATGCTCAAACCAGCCGTTTGCTGCCTCCTGTGCAATGCCACTACCATGAGGCTGTGAAACAAGCCAGGCGGTGGTAAGAAACTGGTATACTAGTTCCTTACCTCCGCCCGGCTTGGTCCATGGCCTCATGGCAGCCACATTGGGTGTGACGCATAAGGCGACCAATGGCCACAGCCGGAGGCAAACAGCCATGTCATGCTGAGACTGGCCACTTGCCACCTCCTGACCAATGCCACTGCCATGAAGCACCCCTCTGGCTCCTGGGAGTTCTACTGGCGTCCTTCATGCTGGGCATCCTTTGTGATGAGTTTCTGGAAAGATTTGCGATGGGGATGGGTGCGACGCGTGAGGTGGCAAGTGGCCACGGCTGGAGGCAAACAGCCACGTCACGCTGAAACCGGCCATTTGCCACCTCCTGCCCAGTGTCGCTGCCATGAGGCTGCAGAACGAGCTGGGCAGTGGTAAGAAACCAGTATAATGGTTCCTTACTTCCGCCCGCCTTGGTCTGTGGCCTAATGGCAGCCACATTGAGTGCAACGCACAAGGCAACAAACAGCCATGTTGTACTGAAACTGAGGGGCTGGCAGGCTGTGGCTGCTGATGGACACAGTTGGCTCACATGTGCTCACTGTGTGTGGGGGCCGATGGTGTCAGTCAACAGCTGCCCCAGCCCCTGCCTCGCCTGGCCTTGCCCTGCAGCAATGGCACCCCTGCCTCACCTCGCCTCACCCTGCAGGACGAGCCTCCTGCCCACCATCCCACCTGCCAGAGACCCCATGCCCACGCTGGCCATGCCCACCCAGTCTGCCATGCCCACTGCAGCCATGCCCACCCAATGGGCCATGCCCACCCAATTGGCCATGCCCACCCAATTGGCCACAACCACCCAATTGGCCACACCCAGCCAATGGGTGATGCCCACCCAGCACCCGACGATACATAAGTCAGATTTGAGTTGCAATTTGGAGACTCGGTCTCTAAAAGGTTCGCCATCACTCTCCTAAGGGGTGTAGGAGTAGAGAATGGATGTAATAGTTTAACCATTAGTTTATCTCACTGTTTCCCACTTTAATCCCAGAAAATATATAGATGCTTTCAGGGTTCTTGACAAGTCTTACTTATTTCTTAAACAAGACTAAGAAACCAAAGTTATGAATGTTAATAGTAGTTTTATTATATTGTTACAATAATAGAATCTTGAAAGTCTGCTTGTTGGCAATATGGTTCTCTAAGTACAGCAGCTACAGAATTATTCCTGACAACTACCGCAGCATAATAAATTCAAGCAGTATTTCTGTCTGTCCAATGAAATCAGGATAGCACATAAGATTATTGTTGGGATTTGAGAGAAGATGCCACAGAACAAAGCCATTATGGAGCAACAAAAGAGAAAGACTTATGAAAGAAAAAAAAATAATTATAGGAATTGATGTCTTATGTGTTTGAAAATCATCCTCAGATATATCTAATGCACCTCTGATTTGGAGTGTCTGAATAATTGCCTAATTCTGCAGAAGACATTGTATCTTTCTGTAGAACTTAATACTTGGAAACCGAACTTTCAATGCACAAATATGCTGGCCAAGCCTTCTTATCTATTTAAAAAAAAACATAGGAGGGTCTATTTATTTTCTCAGTAGGTTCTTGACAGTGCTTCCAGATGCATTTGCAGAAGATACAATGTGAAAAATTGCCTTATTTTTTTCAAAGTTTTTTTTATGTTTGAACGCAACATTACTCAACATTATTCAGTGCACTTTATTCAATCTACATCTTGTATTTGAAAACCAGTATAAAGAAATAATAATAATAAAAAAATCCTGATGCCTGATTTCTCCATTTGACAATTTCCCTGTTTCCAACTCTGAATAAGAAAACTAGAGAATGGTAGGTTATTATGCTGAAAGCATATTTCAAGCTTGGCTCAGCAAATGTTTGCCTAAAAGTGCATTAATTGCATGATCACTTGAAGGCAAGTGCTTATAATAAAAACTATTTTCTCAAAGTTGAGAGTCAGAAAGAAAATCTCACATTTTGTTCAAGTATAATGTTTTTGGCAATAGCTGGTTACAAGGTTGTTAAACTGTTACAAACGTCATAGAATTACAGAGCTGGAAAGAGCCTTTGAAGACCCTTCAAGTCCAACTTTCTTCATGTATGATGCCGGAATCTAAAATAAGCATTCCTGATTGATAGCTGTCCAGTTTTTCCCAATGTGCCTCTCTTGATAATGAGTTTTATCGTGAAACTATTCCTATTGTTAGGAAAATTTTCTCTAACACTGAGCCAGAATCTGCCCTTCCGAAATCTTAAGAATCTTAAAATCATTATTCCATGCCTCACAATTTCAAAAAGTAGAACATTAGTTTTTACTTTCTTCTGTATGACACTCTTTTAGACATTTGAAATGTGAGGTTATATTCTCCCTCTGTTGTCTTTTCTTAAGGTTAAGCATATCTAGGACCTTCTATCTTTTCTTCTAAGACTTAATTCCCAGAAGTCTGTTCTGGCTTCTTGCCCTACTCTACACCTGCATCAGTATTTCTGAATTTACTTGAAATTTTGATGCTCAGAATTTCCCCTAGAAACTTAAGAAGAGGCTTGACAATGCACACTGTAAGGAAAGTATTATTTCCCACAATTTAGAAACCACTATTGAAGTAGTCTAATATTTCATTTGCTTTTTAGCAGCCATTCTGCTTTTAGTCACATTCAGCTTCCAATTAGTTACAATATTAAAACAGTCTCCATACATACTATTACCAAGAAAATACTCCTTCCATATTCATTCATTTTTTTCAAAATGAATAGTTTTTTTAAAAAAAACTGTTCTGTTAATTTTAATTCTAATATATCAAAATAATGTTGATAGACAGAATGTTCCTATTGAAGATCTTGTGGAGCAGTGTGGACAAAAACAGTACAGTTGTGCTAAACACCTTAGACCAGGGGTTTAAAACTGCTGGCCCATGGGCCGGATGCATCATAGCAAAACCGTGCCCACCCCATTGCCGGCAATAGTAAAAAAGTCGCAATACGTTATGACATGTCACGTGATGTTGTGAGTTTGACACCCTTGCCTTAGACTGACTTCAGTTTATCCCAGTAATGGGCTAGCAATTGTTGGCAGATGTTTTTATACCATGGCAGAAAGGAGGTTTATATCACTTTCCCTCAACATTCTAATTCAGTGATGGTGAACACATGACATGTGTGTCAAAGGTGACATGCCATAATGTTTTGGGAGATGTGTTGGTGTACACCAACATTTGACAACAATCATTCTTGAAAGCATGCCTTATTTTGGGATGGTGTAGAAGTCATTGGGGTGTAGTCTTTGCAGCCTCTGGACCCTCTGGAAATTTTATGAGATGGCTGTGCTCTCATACAGCATCCAGGGCCTCCAAAAATCATGCAAGATCTTTCATTTATGAGGGTGACACACCAGAAGGGTCAAGTGATGCATTTTCCAAATTTTTGACATATTTACACCAAATGTTTGACACACTGAGCCAAAAAGAGTCACATTTACTCTTCTAATTGACTCTACATATTTACCAAGTCTTCCTTATTGGCTAGGAGTAAGTAAAAGAGAAACAATCCTCTATCTTCTGAGGGAAAAGTTGTACTAAGATTTTTAATGAAAGACTTTCAAGAATTCTTCTCTTAAATTACAGTGCAGAGGCAACCTCTCTTCATTTAATGGCTCCTGTTTCTTTTTACCAAGCTATATTCTTCAATTATTATATACCAACCATGACAACTATCCCACCAGCTCTCAATTTACTCAAATTTACTTTCCTGCATTAAGATTTCAAAAGCTCCTTTTATTTCATTTCAATATACTAAGAATTAGTATAATAAAATACACAACCAATAGAAATAACAACAACTATGATGATGATGATGATGATGATGATGATGATGATGATTTAATTTTAATTTAATTTAATTTATTATCATTTCTATACCGCCCTTCTCCCGAAGGACTCAGGGCGGTGTACAGGGCAAGAATAAAACACAGAAATTTACAAAAATTAAAAGATAATTAAATGCATGCCCGATTAAAATACAATTGATACATAGTAAAAAAAAAACCAATAAGAATGATAAAAAAAACCCCACCAATCCCCCCTCAGGCCAGGCCGGCTTGCTCGAACAAGTATGTTTTCAGATCGCGGCGAAAGGAGCGCAGATCAGGCGCCGTCCGGAGCTCAACCGGTAACTGGTTCCATAGCTCCGGGGCGCCCACAGAGAAGGATCTCCCCCTGGGGGCCACCAGACGGCATTCTCTGACCGGTGGCACCCTGAGGAGGCCCTCTCTGTGGGAACGCACAGGGCACAGGGAGCTTGATGCCGGCAGCAGATGTTCCCTGAGGTACTCCGGCCCCATGCCATGGAGGGCTTTGAACACCATTACTAGCACCTTGAATCTCACCCGGAAGACAACTGGCAACCAATGCAGCTCACGGAGCAGAGGTGTCACGTGGGAGTATCGGGAAACTCCCAACACAACTCTCGCGGCTGCATTCTGTACCAGTTGGAGCCTCCGGGTGGTCCTCAAGGGAAGCCCCATGTAGAGAGCGTTGCAGTAGTCTAGACGAGAGGTCACGAGCGCGTGAGTGACCGTGCATAAATCATCCCGGCTTAGATAGGGCCGCAACTGGCGCACCAGGCGAACCTGGGCGAAAGCCCCCCTAGTCACGGCCACCATGTGATCTTCCAAGGTAAGCCGCGAATCTAGGAGGACTCCCAAGTTGCGAGCCCTATCTACGGGGGGTAATAATTCACCCCCCATAGAAAGAGATGGAATATCCGAATAGACCCGGGATGAAGGTATGCAAAGCCACTCGGTCTTGTCGGGGTAGAGCTGAAGTCTGTTCCTCCCCATCCAGACCCGAACCGCCTCCAGGCAACGGGACATCACGTTGAGGGCATCACTGGGGTGGTTTGGGGTAGAAAGGAAAAGCTGGGTATCATCAGCGTACTGATGATACCCAACTCCAAAACCACGAATGATCTCACCCAGCGGTTTCATGTAGATGTTAAACAGGAGAGGCGAGAGGACCGACCCCTGAGGAACTCCACAAACGAGAGACCTCGCGGTCGACCTCTGCCCTCCTGTCAACACCGACTGCGAGCGTCCCTGGAGATAGGAGGAGAACCACTGTAAAACCGTGCCTCCCACTCCCAATCCCCTGAGACGCCGCAGCAGGATACCATGGTCGATGGTATCGAAAGCCGCTGAGAGGTCCAATAGGACTAGAACAGAGGAATGACCCCTGTCCCGAGCCCTCCAGAGATCATTCACCAGCGCGACCAATGCCGTCTCCGTGCTGTGCCCGGGCCTGAAACCCGATTGGTACGGGTCTAGATAATCCGCTTCATCCAGGACCAAAGGGAGCTGATGCGCCACCACACTCTCAACAACCTTCGCAAGAAAGCGAAGGTTGGAGACCGGACGAAAGTTGTTCAATACAGCTGGGTCCAAGGCAGGCTTCTTGAGGAGGGGCCTCACCACCGCCTCTTTCAAGACGGCAGGGAAGCTACCCTCACTCAAAGAAGCTGATATAACTGCCTGGAACCAGCTGCGTGTCCTCTCCCGGGCTGCATAAATCAGCCAGGAAGGGCACGGGTCCAATAAACATGTGGTGGAGCTCAGTCTCCCCATAATCCTGTCCACTTCCTCCGGAGTCACAGAATCAAACTCCTCCCAAGTGATATCGACAAGACCACCCGCGTCCTGATCGCCAGACTCTGCCCAGTCGGAGTCCAGACCGGTCCGAATCCGAGTGATTTTGTCCGACAGATAATTGTTAAACTCCTCGGCACGACCCTGCAAGGGTTCCTCCCTCACCTCCTGATTAAGGAGGGAGCGAGTCACCCTAAACAGAGCGGCCGGGCGATTATCTGCGGACGCGATAAGGGTAGCGAAGTGATTAGACCTCGCCACCCTTATCGCAGCGAGATAAGACCTAATATGGGTTCTTAGTCGCAATCGGTCGGATTCGGATCGGCTGGACCTCCAACCGCTCTCTAGGCCCCGTCTCCGGCGCTTCATCTCCCGGAGCTCCGCGGAGAACCATGGAGCTCGACGGGATCTGCATCGGGTCAGGGGCCGCAAGGGTACAACTCGGTCAAGAGCCTCAGTGGCTGCCCTTTCCCAAGCTTCCACTAAGGCATCTGCCGAGCTGTGAGTGGGGGAGGCAGGTGGGGACCCCAGCGCTGCCTGGAATCTCGCGGAATCCATTAAGCGTCTGGGGCGGTACCATCTAACTGGTTCCACACACCCACGGCGGGGGGTGGCAAAACGGAAGACCAGCCGCAGGAGATGATGATCGGTCCATGACAGGGGCATAATAATTGGGGAGCCCCCACCAAGATCATCTAACCACCGCCCAGATAAGAAAACTAGGTCAAGGGTGTGGCCTCCCTCATGAGTCGGTCCTGAAATTACTTGCGTCAGGTCCATGGCCGTCATGGAAGCCATGAACTCCCGAGCCAACTCAGATGATCCTCCCAGAGATGGTAGATTGAAGTCCCCCAAAACTATAAGTTTCGGGAACTCAACCACCAACCCGGAGAGGACATCGAGAAGCTCAGGCAGGGCTGCTGCTGCGTGACTAGGCGAAAGGTACACCAGCAGCAAGCCCAACTGCGCACCAGGGCCGCATCTCAAGAAGAGAGACTCACACCCGACTATCTGCGGAACGGTGGCCTCCCGCGGAGCTAAGGTCTCCCTCATAACAACAGCCACTCCCCCACCCCTACCCTGAGCCCGAGGCCGGTGTAGCACCCGGAAACCTGGTGGGCAGAGATCAGCCAGAGGAATACCGCCCTCTGGGCCCAACCAAGTCTCCGTGATGCAAGCCAGGTCCGCCTGCTCACCCTCGACCAAGTCACGGACGAGAGGAGCTTTATTAACGACAGACCTGGCATTCAGGTACACCAGCCGGAGCTCAGGAGGCTGCACATCCTCACTCCCGGGACCTCGGGGTAGAACAAGAGGGTCGGAACGCCTCACCGCTTGCAAGTAGCAGAGAGGCCTTCCCTGAGGTCGATACGGCCCTCTGTTCCTGCACCTGCTGCCATTCCCTAACGTCGTGGGAATAGGCATTCCCACGACTTGCCCTGGAGCCCCGGGGGCGACCGACCCCCGCTCCTCCCCTCCGCGATCAATCCCGGCCCTGGCCTGAACAGTGATGATGATGATGATGATGTTGGAAATGACATTAGAGGTCATCTAGTCCAACCTCCTGCTCAAGCAGGAAACCTTATACCATTTCAGACAAATGGCTGTTCAGTCTTTTCTTAAAAACTTCCAGTATTGAAGCATTTATCACTTCTGGAGGCAGATTGTTCCATTGGTTAATTGTTCTAACAGTCAGGCAGTTTCTCCTTAGTTCTAGGTTGCTTCTCTCCTTGTTTAGTTTCCATCCATTGCTTCTTGTCCTGCCTTCGGGCACTTTGGAGAATAGCTTGACTCCCTCTTCTTTGTGGCAGCCCCTGAGATATTGGAACACTGCTATCATTTCACCCCTAGTCCTTCTGTTCATTAAACTAGACATACCCAATTCCAGCAGCCGTTCTTTATATGTTTTAGCCTCCAGATCATTAATCATCTTTGTGCTTTTCTCTGTACTCTTTCCAGAGTCTCAACATCTTTTTTACATTGTGGTGACCAAAACTGCATGCAATATTCCAAGTGTGGCCTTACCAAGGCATTGTACAGTGGTATTAATACTTCACATGATCTTGATTCTATCCCTCTGTTAATGCAGCCTAGCACTGTGTTGGCTTTTTTGGCAGCTGCAGCACGTTGCTGGCACATATTTGATTGTCCACTAGGACTCTGAGATCCCTCTCACAGTTACTACTATTGAGCAAGGTACCCCCTATACTATACCTGTACATTTGGTTTTTCTTGCCTAAATGTAGAACTTTACTTTTTTCACCACTGAAATTCATTTTGTTAGATAGCGCCCAGTGTTCAAGTCTATCCAGATCCTCCTGTATCTTAAGCCTGTCTTCTGGAGTGTTGGCTGTTCCTGCCAGCTTGGTGTCGTCTGCAAATTTGATGAGTTCTCTTGTCCAAATTTGATGAGTGCCCTTGTCCAAATTGTTGATGAAGATGTTGAAGAGCACTGGGTCAAGAACAGAGCCCTGGGGCACCCCACTACACACTTCCCTCCATGTAGATGTGGTTCCATTGAGGACCATACACTGAATATGACCGGTCAGCCAGTTACGAATCCATCTGGTGGTGATGCTGTCTAATCCACATTTTTCTATCTTATCAAGTAGTAGGTTGTGATCTACTTTATCAGAGTAGATCACAACCTACTGAAGTCCAAGTAAATTATATCCACAGCATTCCTCTGATCCACTATTTTTGTCACTTGCTCAACGAATGCAATAAGATTTGTCTGGCATGATATGTTTTTGACAAACCCATGTTGGCTTTTAGTAATGACTTTGCTTGCCTCTAGGTTTTCGCTGATTCATTGTTTGATTATCTTTTCCAGAATCTTCCCAGGTATTGAGGTCAGGCTGATAGGTCTGTAATTTCCTGGATCCATTTTTTTCTCCTTTTTTGAAGATGGGAACTACATCGTCTCTTTTCTAGTCCTCTGGTAGTTCCCCAGTGCTCCAGGATCTTTGAAAAATAGAGTTCAGTGGTTCTGAGATCATTTCTGCCAGTTCCTTGAGAACCTAGGGGTGTAGTCCATCTGGTCCTGGTGATTTGAACACGTCTAGGCAGGGACAGGTGCTCACTTACCATTTCCTTGCCTATCTTAACTTGTGTTTTTATTCTGTTTTTATGGCACTATTTTTGATAGGTTGGTCTGCTTTTTCCCCCTGCTTTTTTCCCTTTGTGTAAAGACAGATGCAAAAAATGAGTTAAATAGTTCTGCTTTCTCCCTGTTGTTTGTCACTTTCTTGCCACTTTCCCCCACTAATGGACCAATCATTTCCTTCACTTTTTTTGTTTTTTACATGTTGAAAGAAGCTTTTTTTGTTATTTTTCACTTTGGTCACAAGCCTCAGTTTCATTTCCACTTTCTATACTTGTCCTTTTTATCTTTCAATTTATCAGAGTTCTTTATGCAGCCATGCTGGTTTCTTTTGAGAGCTGTTATTTTTTCCTCTTTGTTGGTATTGTGCTAGACTGGGCTTTTATTATCTCACTTTTCAAAACTTCCCAAAGCTCCTTGAGTTGTTTTCCCCTTGAGGATTCTCATCCATGGAATCCTTCCCAAGCCCTCTCTAAGTTTATTGAAATTAAGTCTCTTAAAGTCCAAGACTCTAGTTTGACTGTGTTCTATTGCTTGTGCTTCCAGAATGTTGAATTCCAATATTGCATGATCACTTCCTCCCAAGGTTCCTGTGACTTCAACACTTTCTATCATTTCATCTCTGTTAGTGAGAATTAAATCCAATATGGCTAATCTCCTAGTTCCCTTCTCTATTTTTTGGGAGACAAAGTTGTCTGCTAGGTTTGTCAGGAATCTGTTTGATCTTCCACTTGGTGCAGAGTTTGTCTCCTAGTTGATGTCAGGGTAGTTAAAGTTCCCATTACTATTGTGATGTGCTTCCTACATACCTTAGTTAGCTGACTAGCAAAAAGTTCATCTATTTCCTCTGTTTTGTTGGGTGGCCTAAAGTATACACCTATGGCAATGTCATTTCCCCCCCCCTTTTATATTGATCCAAATGCATGTGGGGGGCATTGCTTAAATGATTCTGCAAGCGTCATTTGAAGCTGCTCCATTAACCTTCACTAAGCAACACAGCTTTACAATGAGATAGGTATACTGAGAAAGACAACCAAATTTAATATTTTTGAGTTTCCATCTCCCAACCCTTCAGCATTCAATTTATAATTTTCATAATTACAAATGACATGTTTCAGTCAAATACATTCTTATAAGTCTTTTCAAATTTTATTAACTTGTATTAAATAAATCTCTTTTGTGATCAATGAATCATGGTCCAAGGAATCGAATCTCTCCCTTTGATTAATTGTCTTTTAAATAAGTGTTCATGATTGATTTAACTGAAGTAAATTTCCATAATGCAAAACCCAAAATAAGATCTTTTCTTCATATTTAGAAATTTATGGGAGAAAATTTGCATATAAATAAAGAGAAGTAACATTGTTTTGTAATTCATCAGCCTTTTCTTCAAACACTTTGCTGATTTACTTTTATAAGAAGAGCAAAACTATTCCCAATCTGGTGCCTTCCAAATCTGACAGGACTTGAACTTCCTAGAATTTCCATTTATATTTTGGCATGTCTCCTTCATCCTCAAAAGTGAACAAAACAGAGTTAGTTTGGATGAGAATTACAAGAAAGGATGAGTTAATATTTCTTTCTTTAGTTGTGACTCCATTAAATGTCCCACAAAGCCCTACCCAAATGGGTGTTAGCTAAATGTAGTCCATGCATAAACACACACACACACACACACACACACACACACACACACACACATATATATATATATATATATATATATATATATATATATATATATATAATATATATTATACACACACACACACACACACACACACAAACACACACACACACACACACACACACACACACACACACATATATATATATATATATATATATATATATATATATATATATATATGAGAGAGAGAGAGAGTAACTTTCCCTAAGGAGTCAAAAGGAAGCCCCAGAAACTGCCTTATAATAATAATTAGCCTTTATTTTTAATTAACAGAGAGCAGAAAGCCCAATTAGTGAAGCTAGAGTCTCTGGAAAGAAGACATTTTGGATGAGGTGAAATAGTATTTCTTGCAGAGTTTCCAAGAAATGCCATACCAAGAAAAGCTGTCTAAAGAAAACACAGCATTCAAAATGCAAACAATGTTGACTATCTTCAGCAGAATATTTGATGTTACTATATAGTTAGCTAATGCAAAGTTTGAAGGATTTGCTCACTACCTATCTGAAATGAAATATAGATGATAGGAATGAGCACTGGTTTTGGTGCAAGCCAGATCCTGAGGCTGAACAATATGATTTGGAATAAATTTTTATTTATTCATAGCTGATGGATTTGATTCCCTCTGTTTCTGGGCCTCCACAAAGCTTCCCATCTGTTTCCTTTGAACTTTGGAATTCTGCAAATGAGATATTGTGACAGCTGTGTCAAAAAGAATTAAAAGAAGATTTCATCATTCATGTAAAAAGCTGTGATAGAAAAGTGACGAAATAATAATATTGGATTCAGTTATCTAATCTGCCTTCAAATTAAAGAAACTCTTGAATTTGAATCACATTTTTCTGCTGATCATATTGTTAGGAGGAGGAGAAACTTCAATTTCAACTACATCATTCATTCACTTGTTTGTGTAACATTCTTCAGTGTATGTATTGATGTTTTCTAAGCTGTGTTAGCTAGGTAATATGGTCTATGAGCTGGTTTATTCTATAGAAATTACAAATGATTTAATCCCTTAGACTTCTGTCTTGGTCCCCAACCATTAGTTCCATTCCTTTATCAGCCAGCATTATTATTCTTTACTAAGACCCACAAACTTTAGGCAAAAAGCATTCAATATTCACAAGAATATTCTTTGTCACAGGAGCTAGTATCATTGCAAATTAAATCGCAATCTATACCAAAACCACAAAGTTAAAAAAAAGACTTCAATGGAATAAAACTCAAAAGCCTCCACACCAACTTCTATTATCTTTAGTACATTCCATCTGCACATCAACTTTTAATTAATCTGCAAATTTTATTCCATTATGGTGAAGCAACATTTATGTTTTTTGCTGTACTAGATGATGAGAAGTCTTTTTTTGCTGAATTTAAATGCAGATATTAATCAGACTGGAACATCTTAAGACACTGGTATCAAATAAGGCTATTTTATATAGTGCTGAAACCCATTCCTATTTTATTTCATTTCATTTCTATTCCATTCCACCTTTTCCTATGTTTTGCCATACTTCCAAGGGGGAGGGGGAATGTGTCTGCAGGGCTTTACTTTCACTTTCTCCATTCACCACAATGTAATCCTTTATTTTGTTTATTGGGTCTGTATCCTGTTTCCTGCGTTATATCTCTCTCTGAACTCTATATTTTAAACTGTCAGTTAATAACAAAGGAGGAAATAAGGAATATAACCTCAGTGCCTAGTTTATGTCTACGCTCTCAGAGAAACGTGTGAAGAAACCGCCAACCCTTGCAGCATGAGCTGGAGACAGGCCGACATTATTTCTCTGGTTCCCACAATGGACTTAACACTTGGGGATTGGCTATCCCACATTGGGTGGTCAATCTATGGGGTGAGGGCCTGCTTGGGGACACTATAATCTACTGTGTTGTGCGGGAAAGCTCAGATCCTGTCTATTATGCCTGCTATCACCTACTCTTAATAAAAGTTCCTGCTTGGAAGAAATTGTTTCCAAGAGTTCTGCTTTCTTAAGATGTGGGCTTGAAGTGGGTCCTGACATATAGTTCCAGATCAGTCCTAAACTAAACTGGGAAGTTTCTGCACAACAGTAGTTACAAAAAATAATTACATGGGAAATGTAATTTTATTTTTTAGAGTACTTGTTTAACTTATATATATATTAATCTTGCATTTTATATTTTAAATGTTATGTTATGTAGTAGGCCTTATTTTAACTGTGATGCTTCTGACACGAATAAACAAACTAAGGTAGTGTCAAATATTATTTCCAGAAACAAAATATTTCTGAAATAAGAACCTCCTGATATTAACAGCATGAGATCCTGTTCTTTGAGCATCATTCTTGGACTTTCAAGAGCGATGCTCGTTCAAACAACTTTCACAAAAACTGCAGTGTTATGGCTGTTTAAAGCTTTAAGGAATGTTTTACTTTGAAAAAAACTTCAAAAGAAGGACCCATTCCAATGTTCTTATCAAGATTCTAGTAGCCTTCTGGACTGAAAGTGGTCAATTCCAGCAAAAAGGTTGTACCAGCTTTTGATAAGATTTTATAATAGATAGCTATTGTAGGTAGAAGTGACTAGTAAAACCAGGTGTAAACCAGAATGGGCATCTCAGTTCATATTCTTTATTTTAAAAAGTTAAGCACTAGGTGTGGCTATATAATTAACTAAGTAACTAAGTACAGGACTAAGTACAGGACTAAAATGTAATAGATAAGATCTGGTTATTTTAATTTTCAAAATTCTTAAAAGACTGTCCAAGTAATGTTTTCTTTATTCTCATTATTATTTTATACAGATTTGTGGATGGAGCAGTTTGTTTTTTTCTTTCTAGTAATAAAACTGATTTTGGATGCTTGTCCCAGAAATGCCATTTCATTTCCTATAGAAAGTTCATCTCTGACACTGAATTACAGAAACACAAAGGTGGGGCCTATGGGACCATTTTTCTAGCAGTCCTAATTATTGTTCTCCTGAATGTTTCCAAATGGCAGAGTTTGGGGAAAATGATTGCAAGGAGCAGAGCAGTTAGTATTAATTCTACCATCACAGCTGTAGTCATCAGATACAAAATAAAATAATGAGAAAGAAAAAGAAACATATATAAATGAAAATAAATTACATGAATATTGATCTGTCATATAATTAATGAAGCAATAAATGGAATAATGAAAGTTTTTGCACTACCCTAGAACACAAATGGCTCATTGACCAAGATTTCCAATGAGTGGAGACAGCCTTTTTATACCCCAAATATTATTAGCTTTATTTAAGATTAGTATTACCAAACTATACTATTAAAATGCCAAATAATTATCTGGAAGAAGAGAAAATATGATTAGCTTTTATTTTCTTTTTATCAATTTAGACCTGGTTTTCAGAATCATTCACTTGTACAGAATTTAACTTAGACATTTGGGGATTTTTTGAGTGCACTGAGCAAATTATTCTAAACATGCTTGCAAAAATTAGCTTTACAGATTCTGCATTAAAGTTATCCTTTCTTCAGAAATGTGAGAATTGAAAATGTTTAGAAGAAGATGGGGATATTTTGCAGATATCACACTGGGGTTTCATATCTGTTCTTCAGCCACTATCCACTATGATTAACATTTTTGTTGATAACCTGTGGCTGTCACTGTTTACTATGATTAACATTTTTATAAATAACCCTTGGCTTCTGATAAAAATCACATGTATCAAAGGAGAAATCACTCTGAATGTTCACAAACACACACACACACCCCACACACAGAATGTGACCCTTTTCCAGCAAGTTATTATATATATATATGAAATTTAATATCTGATAGGAAATGAAGCTTGTATAATCTTTTGACATGAAGAGAGATTAGGAAGAAAAAAGAGATTAATCTGATATTTGTTTGTATCATTCCTACAAAATCTTTTCTGGGAAACTCTGAAGTTGCTTTGTAATCTATGATTAAAGTGAATAGCATTTTGATGGGGTTCTAATTATTTTTCCCCTGTTAAATAATGTGCATTTTAAAACACACACTGTATTTTTAGATTCTTCATTTGAATGGTGTACATAGTTTGTATCTTTGCAAGGATCTATGCTAGAGTAATCAATCAGTTCCTTATAACAATATACTTTAGCTCATAATAATATACTTTAAAAATGCAAACAACTGAAACCTCTATTTATCATCTGTCGCATGAGGAATGAGATGGAGACATAGATGGAGCTGTTCAGGTTGATATCAGCATGTGACACATTTCAGCCAGATTTCCCTTTGCAACACAACTGCTGTTACAGACACTCTTCTGCTTTTTATAGACATTCTGAGGAAGCACGAGCCCAGGGAGTTACACAAAATGTATAGCTAACTGACAGGTCAGTACCTGTGATTCTTATTACATTATATTTGTAAACTGACTCACTTTCTCATTTTTGTATGATTGGCATACTGGTGGTAATCCCATAGTTGCATACAACCACCTTACCTGAAACAGAGTCTCACAAGCAATAAGTAACAACAGGAGAATGATGTTAACTTGGGGACCAGGGTCTGCAACAAATCCAGATGTCCTTTTTGCCTCCATATCTACACCGATAGCACCATCACAGGCCCCAGCAAGTACATACACAAGATTAGAGGTGCCTTCACAGGTTCTTCCTCAAATGTAATATGTGCCATCATCTGTCAGCTAACTTCCTCTGAGTTCTACATAAGTCAAATGGGATGAACTTTGCACAAAAAAATTAAAGGGTGTGAGGTTGCTATCAGGACTCAAATAAGGACAAAGTGTCTAATCTGTTGCAGATCTTCAAGTGATCACTTTAGAAAACAATCAGACTTTAACAGCACTGTTGAGCAAAATATTGCTGAACTCAGTACTTCAAAAAGTTTCAGAGAATATCAAAAGATCTTAGCAACCACATGGGTTTTCAATGAAATGAATTGTTAACTGACAAATGATCAGTTGCAGAAGTCACCTGTATCTGCAGAACCAGCCTGCTATAAGCTTAAGAAAACTCACACTTTTTAACAAAGTTCAAAGAAAGAGTTATCAGATTCCATCTGACTTTTTTCCACTCTAGACTAACAAGTCTCTCCTTCTTCATTGGCAATCTTAGTTGGTGACATAAGTATTCAAAACTTGCTGAGGCAAAGACCACAAAAATTAAATAAAACTTCCACTAAACTAAACATGTTTTCCAGACTTATATACACTGGTATTTAAAAATAGATGCTGTAGTTATAATTATTTCATAATTACATTTTACAGATTTCTACAGGAAAATGTGATATTCTCCAGGTCCCTTCTAATAAAAAATGTCATCTATTCAGAACTAAAAATGTGCCTTGTTTGTTCAGAGCTTATCATCTGGAATAACATCCCCCCAGAAATCCATATAGCTCTCACCCTGATGGAATCTGTGTAGGAAAAGAAGCAAGTTGAGCTGGAAGGTGGGGTTAAATGTATCATTAGTTTGGAGTCATAGTGTTGACACAAGAGACCTGAGTCCAGCTATCCCTTGAATTCCATTGACCCTTATATAGCACCAATTTAGCTTTGGTTGACTAGATTCTTGTGTTTAGATAGCAATAATAAACTCTTCTATGATTTGAACTCAACAAATGCTCCTGGTTATTTGCACCTGACAATCTGAATGTTATTGGACACTTAGTTTTGCTTCCAGCCCTGTAGGTAGAATGGCTCCTGAGTTCTTGTAACTATTTCTTTGGAAGGTTTCATAGGCTACTGTGTTTGTTCTTAGGGATGTTAAGGATTTTTCCTCCATAACTTTCCTTCTGTATATCCCTTTTATTTCAAAATATCTTCCACCCAAACTCATTTGGAGCTGAGCAGCCTCTACGTTTAAATAAATGTATAAATATATAAATATCACAATTGTGCTTATTTTTTTTTCTATAGCTATAGGGGTAGAATACTGCTGTTTCATACCTGGAGACATATTGAAATAAAGATAAATGCTCTTTTTATGTACTGATGTTAAGCCTAGATGCAATTATAATCATGGCAGTCTTTGTTTAAATAATTTCCCCTTGCACCTCACCTACTTTTGAAGTCCATGAATTAATTTACTACAATGAATTAGCTTTTACCTTTGTAATGCAATGGTACTTTACAACTGTTCACCTTTCACATCATATATATATAATTATATAATTTACATATATAATTTTTATTAAGAGTTTTTATATAGATAAAAGGAAAATTCAGATATAGATAGAAAGGAAAAAAGGAAAGAAAAAGTGCAGAAAACAACATCGTTAAAGAGAAAAAAAAGATATCCAAAGAAGTTACTTTCTCCCCTTCTTTTTAGCAGTTATAAACTCATTATCCCTTCTTAATATTACAATACAGGTAAGTCCTTGACTTACAAGACTTCATTTAGTGACCGTTCAAGGTTGCGGAAAAAAGTGACTTATGACCGTTTTTCACACTTACAAACCATTGCAGCATCGCCATGGTCAGGTGATCAAAATTCAGCCGCTTGGCAATTGACTCATATTTATGACAGCCACAGCATCTCGGGATTGTGTGATCTGTTTTTGCAACCTTCTAACAAGCAAAGCCAACGAGGCAGCCAGATTCATTTAACAACCGTGATACTAACTTAACGATTGCAGTGATTCACTTAACAATTGTGGCAAGAAAGATCGTAAATGGGGCCCAACTCACTTAACAAATATCTCACTTAACAAAAGAAATTTTGGGCTCAGTTGTGGTCGTAAGTCAAGGACTACCTGTAACCCCTTCAACCCCCTTTTCAATTATTTTTCAATCATTAAATCCAGAAATTACTTTTTCACTTTTTAGCAACATGAACACTATAATGTCAAAAAGTATTCCTTGACATTACTAATTTGTACAGAATAATCAATTGCTTTACCAAACGTCTTGATATAGCTGAAGAGGGCTGGATTGTGAGCTGAGTTTACGCGTGCATAATAAGCATGCTAGTTGATATACATACCCTTGGGCTTCCACACGGAAAGCTTCCTCTTGTACTGATCTTGAGGCAGCTGCAATTGTCACCCAAGGGAAACTACAGCTTTTCCTATCTCATTTTCATTTGCCTGCCACTCCTGAGGCAGTGTTAAATATGCCTCTGCTTTCTTTTTTCTTTTTTTAAAAAAAGCTAGCTATTACATGGAGAAGCTCTTATGGCTGCTGTGCTGCTCAAGAAAGCAGAAAGGATGGCTTTTTCAGCAGCAAGACAGGAAGGGACGTACCAGCAGCAAGACACTAAGAACTGGTTACATGGGGTCTATGGATGGTCCTACCCAGTGGTGGGATTCAAATATGTGAACAACTGGTTCTCTGTGTGGATGACGTTTCCGGAAGTCCATTCTGGGGCTGGGCAACAAAAAATTAGCTACTGGTTCTGCTGAAGTGGTGCGAACCGGCTGAAACCCACCACTGGTCCTACTCCACCTTAGGTATTTGCAGCCTTAAGTCACAATATAGAGAAAGGAAGAGAAAGCCAATACTGAATGACTGTGAAAAATGCTGCTACAGAAATCATTCTTTTTATTTGAACACTTGGAGGGCTAAGGAAGGGGAAATGAAACTGAAATGGCCTTATCTTTCCATTTTTACTTTCATTTTGGGGGAAGCAGGATATACAAACCTCTACCACCAAGTTAAGCTTGTTATTGCTGAATTGGATCCAGATACATTGAGGAGTTTGGCTGAATTCTTGTCCCACATTTTCCTTTCCATATAGGTTAATTTTACTACATGCTATGAAAGAGCAACAAATTGCAATTCTCCTTTGCCTGAGAGGCCCTGCTCAAGGACAGCCTAGTCTGGTGAGAGAGTAATTGAGTGAGGGCAACCTAACAATTCCTCACAATGTTTAGGAAATGTGGCATAGGTCACATTGGATTGTCTTTTTTAAAAATTGTGATCTAAATTGGCTATGATTACTTTGGTTAGTGATTCTCATTTATGCATTATCAATGGTCCTCTCCCTCCTTTTTATTGCGGGGGAGGGGTGTGATAAATCAAAAATATGCCATTGACCTACATATTGTATGTAGTACACTGAAGGATCTGCTTATGCTGCAGGTTTCTGCATTGGTATTCGGAGTGCTTCCTTCAGTTCAGTTAAATTCAGTCTTAATTGTTTATCAGCTCATTCAGAAAGGGGATAAAACCAATGAAGAGATTATCTCATAGTCTTAATGTATTAAAGTGTTTAACAGCTTTTCATATATCTGCATTGTTCTGGGATTCCTACTTCATTTCCATGTTTATCTCCCTATTTTATTATTACCCTCAATACTAGATTTATTATTTTAATATTTTAAGTTATAAAATGGAAGGTGTAGAAACTCTTATCTCTCTTTTCAAGGTTTTGTGCCATGTAGAAGTACAGTATAACATGTTTATGAGGGGTTTGATGAAATGCAAAATATTTCCACTGAATTACATTGTTTTATTTCACACAAAATACCTCAAAGACTTTTCACCAAAAACATGAAATAATCTCACAAAAAATTATAAACCTAAAACCAATGTGACATAGCTGTGTTAAATATACACATAGAGAAAATTGGTTTGGTACAATTTCTCCAGCATTGTCATGGAAGGGCCCTTGCTTGTTTGTTTTAAAGAAGGGGAAAAACTTTGTTGAATCTTAAAAGTTAAAAGCCTAGCCTACTACATACTCAGTCATTGAGGAAAGATAGTATGCAAGAGATTTCTCTTCTTACCTCTCACAATGGCTTGCAGTTCTATGTTTTATCTTGAGGTACTGTAGCAAAATATCAGAATCTAGGACCTTAAGGGAAAAGCTTCTGAATTTCCAAATCCTGTAATCAGGAAAATTGCAACACATAGTCTATAAAGGCTGTGAAAACCTGGCTATTCCCTCAGGCATTGAGGATAGGCTGTTAGTGGAACTCCATATATTTGTTCTTCAGGGTGTAAATCACTTGTGAGCTACAGTAATTTTTGGTTCTGTTTGTATCTGTCTGGTACGGTTGCTTTTTGTATCATTCTTAGCCAATCACCCAGTGTTATTCACTTAGGTCAGGTAGCTATACACATTTTCTACTCTCTGCTCTTTGACCAGTAGCCAAATCCTGGTGAAGTCCTTTTTAACAAGTTTTTAATAAACTTGTGGCAATCATTGCTTCTCACACTGCTCTCCTGAATGAAAAAGTGACTGTGTTAACTGTTAATGGCTTTTAGTTAACTGTGTTAACTAAAAGCCATTGAAACAACCAATGATACACAGCAATCACTTCCAAACATTCAGGTTTTATTTGTTTTGGGCCCCAAGCAGAAAAGCATGCCACATCCTTGATGAAGCCAAGATTTCTTTCTCAAAGTGAGAATGACATAAAAAGAAGTACATTTTCTAGAACCAGGGCTTCTGTCAAGGGTATATGCTTAAATATAGTGTGTAGTTTATCAAATAATGAAGTAAATCTTTGGCTAAGAATGACTTTCTACTAATATTTTAGAGCAATCTTACTGGACATTCCTAGTACTTAGTCTTTCAAATTGTAATGAGAATAATGTATCATTGAAGAACAGCACTCAAAACATTCTGTAATTCAACGTGGATTGTTCACACATTTATCTCGAATACTTCAGAATTTTTGCAAGTTTTCCTTGACAGTTGAGTACAGATACCTGTGACTATTTAAATCAGAGGGGAAAGGGGACTGAAAGAAGAGAAAAGGAAATTTCATCCTTGCAGAAGAATTTCCAGAACTAGACTTGATAGCATAAACCAGCTACTTGGGAAATATAATAATATGAAGGCAGAAAGAAAATCTGATTCTAAAAAATGAATCTGAACTTCATTATCTATTATTTTCATAGTTTTTAAAAGTTCTACTTATGTGAGTCTTAGGTTTTTAAGTCTATTAAAGTATATATATTTTAGGAAAAATTATGTTTAAATGAGATTTAATACAGATATTCCTGCAAGTTTTTTAAAAAGAAGTTATGAAACTATCTTAAAAGATACTTGTAAATGAATATGTATGAAGGTGCTACATACAATTTTAGCTTCATCAATATCTGGAATATACAAGAGATGGGCATTTTGTTCAATAGCAAGGCTCCACTCCTTTTAATTCTTTTTTTCTCCTTGGCTGTAGTCACAGTAAGAAAAATATTGACATAAGCAAAGTGAAGTAATTCGTTTTTAAAGTCTAATTTTCTCTTGGAGCATTGGACGTTATTTGGTAGTCTGGTATCAAACTCAGGCAATATGATCTCCAAGGGCTACAAAGTTTTTAGGGACATTTAGTACTCAAATCTGATATAGTTCCAAACCTGACACTATGACATATATTTCAGTCCTCTGAATGAAATGTCTTATCAAATTTTGCACTCAGTCCCCTGAGGGTTTCATTAAATTTCCATAGCTGTTTTTATTTTTGACAGTGGTCCCATATTACAACGATCTGCTTGATCTTGTACCACTCACCTTATTCTGATGGCCAAGCTATCAATACACGGGGCTGTCATGGGGCTTGGTATTGATGTGGGCTGAGAGAAAGTGACTGGCCCAAGGTTCCCCAATTGGTTTCTGTGCTTAAGGGAGGATCAAAACGCGACACACCCACCCTGGAACCATTGATTTAACTGGTGTTGATTCAGAAATATATGTGCCCCTAGATCACATTGACTAAGTATGCCACCTCCTATCCAAAAATTTGCATTTTTATAATAATGTTCCTGTCTCAATTATTTTATAATGTTTTAAATTCACACAAACATAGACACCAGAAAAAGGTAACTTTTTCACATATATTTTTATTCTCTCTCTCTTTCTCTTCCTCCCTCTATCTATCTATCTATCTATCTATCTATCTATCTATCTATCTATCTATCTATCTATCTATCTATCGAGAGACACTACTTTCCCTAATATACATATATTGGAGAGCTATTCTTACTATGAACCAGTTAGATGTAGCGGTCAACCCATCAAGCTATAAAGTGGGAGGCCACAAGTCCTGCTTTAGACACAAAATCAGTTGGGGGCTGATATGTAACCAGCCCCCGTCTCTCAGCCTTAGGCAGAAGCTGGCCATGACTGTTAAGTCCGGAATGACGAGCGGAGACAGCGATGTCGCACAAGGAACGTTTATTGGAACTCACATGGGTCAACTGGCTAGCAGCCGTTGAACCCTGCCTTAAATACTAACTCCGTTCAAACATAACCAATCCCCGGCTTAGAATCTCCCGCCAGGAAGTAACCGCCAATGATTGCACTCAGGTTTCCCGCCGAAGGGAAACCACTCCCATAACTATGTACACAACACCCCTTCCCCCCTGGATGAAATTATTATTTGACATAGTCCTTCAGGTAGCTTGGGGGTTTATGTTGCCTGACTGGATATCTGTTGGCCGTACTAACTGCTGGGGTTCCTTCGGTTCCACCGGTGACTACCTCCTCTGACCCTGTTGTGTGTGTGGACGGCCCTGGTGGTATTTCCTTATTGGGCTGCTGTTGTGATTGCTGTTGTTGGGGTACATTGGGTTGACTGGATGCCCCTGGTGTGCTGTCAGGGGGCGCTATTTCTATCCTTGCGTTACAATTCTGGGGGTTTGCGTTACAATTCTGGGGGTTTGCTTCAATAACCCTGAGATGTATTCTCCCTTTCCCCCCTGGTGCTTGGTTACCCTTGGCTGGGGAAGGTGTAGAGTTCGTTGTAGAGTTGTCCCTCTCTTTGTTGGCTTGTGCACCTTCAGGGGCCCTTTTCCTTAACTGATCGATGTGTCTCCTAATCAGCTGATTCCCTTCCCCCTCAATTAAATAAGATAAGGGACCGGTTTTCTCTATCACGACCCCTTGTGCCCATTTGTCCCCCTGTCCGTAATTTCTTGCCCACACCATGTCCCCAATGTTCAGAGACCTGGTTGGGGTAACCGGGTCGTGTTCAGCAGGTAGTCTGTCAGGGTGTAGTCTGTCCAATTTTGTTATCAATCGCCTGCCCCACCTCATTTCAGCAGGACTCTTCCCTGTGGCCGCACACGGTGTTGTGTGTTGGGCCAGCAGGAATTGAGCCAGTCTCTGATGCCAGTCACCGTGAATTATTCGTCTGAGGGCGTCCTTGGTTGTTCTGACGTTCCGTTCTGCCAAGCCATTAGAGGAAGGGTGGAAGGGTGCTGAAGTTGCGTGTCTAATCCAGTTGGCCTTGAGGAAGTCCTGAAATTCATTAGATGTGAATTGTGGCCCATTGTCAGAGACAATTACGTCAGGTAACCCATGAGTGGCAAAGAGTCCCCTTAAGACCTGTATGGTTTTTGCTGATGTCATGGACTTAACGGGCACGACCTCCAACCACCGGGAGTAGCTATCCACTACTACAAGGAATGTGAGGCCCTGGAAAGGGCCGGCGAAGTCAATATGGATCCTAGACCACGGGTTCCTGGCCTCTTCCCACTTGTGTACTGTTGTGTGTGCTTGCTCCGGTCTAGAACGCTGACACTGGTAGCACCCTGCAACTTTATCTTCTATGGCTGTGTCTAACCCTGGCCACCATACGTGACTTCTAGCTAGGGCCTTCATACGCACAATTCCAGGGTGCCCATCATGTAATTCCCCAATTACTGTGTTTCTATGCCTCTCTGGTATGACAACCCTGTTGCCCCACAATATACATCCAACATGTGATGATAGTTCGTCCTTCCTTCTAACATATGGTGTGAACTTGGGGTCAGGGCTTTTGCTGGGCCACCCACCTTGTACCCATGCTGCTATTCTGCTGAGTATGGGGTCCTTCCTGGTGGCAGCTGCAATGTCCCTGGCAGTTAGGGGACACTCAGAGAGTTCTTGTAGGGACATGATTTGTCCCACAGGTGCGGGGTCTGTACCTGTATCCTCTAGGGGTAACCTGCTGAGGGCGTCAGCGTGCCCCATCTCCTTGCCCGGCCTGTGTTTGATTGAAAATGTGTAAGCGGAAAGGAAAATTGACCATCTTAGCATCCTGGGAGACATTATTTGTGGAGTCTGTCTATCGGTAGTAAATAGCCCTAGCAGGGGTTTGTGGTCAGTGTAAATGGTAAAGTCCCTACCATACAGATAATCGTGGAACTTTTTTACGCCTGCCACTATGGCCAATGCTTTCCTGTCAATCTGTGCATAATTCCGTTCCGCCTTTGTTAAGGTCCTGGAATAGTATGCTATAGGCCTCTGTTGCCCTTGCTCATCCATGTGGCTAATAACTGCTCCCACTCCATAAGGGGAAGCATCACAAGCTAAGAATATGGGTTTGTTCTCTATAAAGTGAGTAACTGTAGAATTGCTAGACAGGATGTCCTTTAAAGTTTGGAAGCTGGTCCTGTGTTTTTGTTGCCACTGCCAGGGGGTCTTCCTATCTAAAAGTCTATGGAGGGGTTCAGCAATAGCTGCTTTATGAGGCAGGAATGTGTGATAAAAATTAATTAAGCCAAGGAAAGCTTGTAGTTCCGCCTTATTCTGGGGTTCTGGAGCTAACTTTATGGCCCTAATTTTTCCTTCTGTAGGGTGGATGCCAGATGCATCAATTCTAAACCCCAAGAATTCAGTTGATTTTACCCCTATGCAACACTTATCCTTTTTTAATTTCAATCCTGCCTCCCTGAATTTCCCCAGTACCTGTTCTAGCCTTTCAGCTAGGATGTCCACAGTTTTTCCAGCGATGAGGACATCGTCAAAGTAAGGGCATACACCTGGAATGCCCTTCAAGGTTCTCTCCATCACCTCCTGGAAGATGCCTGGAGCTGCAGCTATCCCAAACTGAAGTCTGTGAACGCGGAACGCCCCCTTGTGGGTAACTATTGTTTGAGCCTCGGCGGCTTCCTTAGACACAGTAAGTTGCAAATACGCCTGCGCCAAGTCGAGCTTGGCGAAAATGGCGCCGTCCTGGATCATCGCGAGGACCTGCTTCACCGTCGGGACCGGGTAAGCATGTTTTTTCATTGCGAGGTTCAGGGTGGCTTTATAGTCGGCACAGATCCTCACATCCCCGTTCGGTTTCAGGGGTGTGACGATCGGTGTCTCCCACAGGCCCCCTTCTACCGGTTCTAAGACGCCCTGGCCTACTAGCTTATCTAGTTCAGCCTCAATTTTTTGTTTGAGGGCGAAAGGCACCCGCCGGGCCTTAAGCCTGATGGGCCTAACCTCGGGGTCTAAGTTAAAATTAATGGGGGGTCCCTTGTACCTCCCTAATGACCCGTCGAATACGTCTGCGAAATTATCGCAGACGGATTTTAGGGTTTTATTTTGAATGGTGTTAATTCCCCCCACCCAAATGCCTAGGGCCGAGAACCAATTAAGGCCTACAAGGCTAGTTCTCTGGCCCTCGGTGACTAAAATAGTTAATACTCCACTGAACCCCTTATATTTAACGTTGATGGTAGCCTCCCCCACTAGTTCTATGGGTGATTTCTGGAAGTCGGCTAATTGTAATTTGGTGGGTTTAAGGGGAATTTTCTGGCCGCTTCTGGTTTCGATGTATTTAAGGGTGTCCCTAGAAATTATAGATACTGAGGCCCCGGAGTCCACTTCCATTTTGCAAGGGACACTTTGCAATTGGACTTCGATTCTTAATTTAGGCCTCAAAATGTGGTTGACTCTAGGGGTGTATTTTCGTCTAGGGATCCCCACGTGGTTGACCCCCACCCCAGTCCCCGGGTTGGAAGTGCGTGTCTTGGGCCTAGGGGTCTCTCCGCCACTCCGTTCGGGGGTTACCTCACCTGAGGCCCAAGCGTCGAGCTCGTGGAGGCGGTTGTCGCGCGGTCGGCTTCTGCAGATGGCCTGGATGTGGCCCGTTTTTCCGCACCCTCGGCATTTGGCGTTTCGGAATCGGCAAGTCGATCGTTGGTGATTTCCGCCACAGCTTCCGCACCGGGTCTCTGGGTCTCGAGGTCTGGCGGGGTTGTCCCTCTGGGGTCATTGCGGTGCTGGTGGTGGTTGCCTTCTGTTCTGATCTGGGCCTTCGGCTCGTAGTGGTCTCGGCGCCATCTCCCCGAACCTTCTGGCTACTTCGGCAATCTCGGCTTCCCACTGGTAGTCCACCTCCCCACCATCCACATGGCTCTCCAGGTTAATTTCGGCTGAGGCTACCATGCTGTTGTAGGGGGGGTCGCGTCTGCCTGTAGACTCATACGTGAGTAGCTCGTCTAAGACTTCTTGGAGGTTGCCGGTGGGCTTAGAGATGATTCGGTTTTGCAAGTGTTCGTCTCGCAGCCCCAAAACCACTCGGTCCCTGATGCGAATCTCGAGATTGTCATATTTACAGCGCAAGGCTGCTTCTCGGACTGCCGCCACAAATTGTTGTATTGATTCGCCCGGCCGCTGGTTCCTCTTCTCAAATATCCTCCGCCAGAACAGTTCCGACCGTTTAGGGGTGAAGTGGACCCTCAGTTTCGCCAACAGGTCGGCGTACGATACGCTGGAGACCGGCAGGGGTTGGCACAGGCCGACAGCCACCCGGTAAACCAGCGTGCCGCTGATAGTTAGTAGCGCTGCCGCCTTCTTCCTGTCCTCCGTGATCCCGTTGACCAGCATGTACCCCTCAACTTGTCCGACATATTCTTCCCAGTCTTCAGGGTAGTTAGGGTCAAACTCCTTCAGGGATCCGACTTGCGCCATTCTGTTGTTTTAATTTGCTCGCTGCTCGGTTGACTGTGGTTCAAATTTCCCGCTTTTCGCTCTGTCGGCTTTCCGCGGTTCTCTCGCTGTTCTGCCGCCGTATCCCACCCTCGTCGCTACTGTTAAGTCCGGAATGACGAGCGGAGACAGCGATGTCGCACAAGGAACGTTTATTGGAACTCACATGGGTCAACTGGCTAGCAGCCGTTGAACCCTGCCTTAAATACTAACTCCGTTCAAACATAACCAATCCCCAGCTTAGAATCTCCCTCCAGGAAGTAACCACCAATGATTGCACTCAGGTTTCCCGCCGAAGGGAAACCACTCCCATAACTATGTACACAACAATGACAAACCATGTACAAAAATTGTGCCAAGAAAACTGTAGGAACTTGTCCAGGCAGTTGCTAGGAGTCAACAATGATTCTAAGGTGTGTGTGTGCGCGCACACACACACACACACACACACACACACACAAACACAAAGTCCTAGCAAAGGTCTGTGTATGTACAGCTCCATTTTTTGCTTAGGTTATTTTTGGCCAAGATATATTTTGAGTATGATTATAATACATTCCCTAAATTTGTAGTGTACAAACATGAAGAAATTATGCTAATGCACTTAAATAAATCAATGTTTCTTTGCTATTCTAAGATCTATCCACATTTTCCAATATAACTTGTGTATATTCTCCAGACAATAAGTACTGTGTTTTGGGTGTTTCTACATGCATAGCCTTTGGAGAGTACATATTTTGGCAAATATAATGTTCTTCAGTTCACCTTAACGTACAATGTATAGACACTACTCAAAGGATATTTGGATTATGAGCAATTTTGTACCCATAAATATTAGAACTTTTATATTTCAGGGATGTTCTTGGTATTAAATCTACTTTCATAAATAATCTACTTTATCTCTTCTATCTGGATCACAGCTATATGAAAGGAGAACAGATTACCGGTATTTGCCCTGACTTTCATACTTTGTTCTGTTTTAATCTCTTGGCCAACATTAGTGATTATAAAACAGGCAGATCAGGTTCTGGCTGACATAATCAGTGCCTTTCTTCAAAACATACTGTTTTATTATAACACTAATTCCAAACAGTCTGATTAATTGCCCTTACTTTAAAGCAGACAGTCCAATTTGGACTCTGCTCTTCATTTTCCCATATGTGTGTGTGTGTGTGTGTGTGTGTGTGTGTGTGTGTGTGTGTGTAGTAAACAAAAATTATTCTAAAACAGTATGACCTATAATAAAACAATTATTTGAACAAGCTGTGAAACTATTATTAAATAATGAAAATAACATTAATACACAGCCTCATTACAGGACAATCAAAGAGTCAATTTTCAAGGGAGTAAACAATGGGAATCCTGAAATTTGTCAGTACTGTGTATGTATTTCATAGCTAGTATGGTATATTGTATATTGGCTTACAGGGTTGACTCTGCTTTAGATATCCTAGCTAGCACAGAATAGTATGAACTTGCTTTCAGTGAAACTGGGCTTAGGTTGTGCTACACAAAGTGGGTTAAAACTGAGAGGCACTGTTTAATTTATATCTACCCTGTCTTACTAAAATGCCTTATGTGAAAGCCTGAGTTGATCAAGGCCATGGTAGGCAGAAGAATCAATGTCAGAGGTCACATCTGTATGATGGAATATGAAGGATTGTAGTTTGGACTGTCAGAAGAGCAAATGATGAAAAGTATTAACTAATAAATGAAATAAAAATTGATATGTTGAATATCTCCGAACCAGGAGAAAAGCAAGGGGTACACTAAATCCCAGTGAAGGTGATTTAATTGTGTGGTGGTGGCGAAAACACACAGGGAAATTTAATTGTGAGGTATATACAAATATATGAAAGAAGATAAATTGGGTCAAGAAGAGGGGCAAGAATGAGGAAGTTCACGAGATCTTGAAAATGAATGAGGAAAAAGTTTAAACAGAAAGATAAAAAGTATAAAATGAAGCATATGGTGGGAGCAAAAATAGCAGGTTGGGATAGAAGGGTATGAAGAGATATGATTGATATTAGTGTAAACTAATTCTCAATCTATTTTCTGTTCTTTTTCTTTTCTCATGTTTTTAATTTCATTTATCATTTTTATATATTCCTTTTATGCTCTCTGTACTATGTAAGTTTGCTTAATCCACAAGGGAAAAGAGAATAATGGGATGTGTATTTATGTACTGTATGTATGTATATAATACTAGAAAAATAAATAATTGTTTGGAATTGACAAGACTTTGAATACATCCCAGGGAAATCTCACTGTAAGATTTTTTTTCTGTAAAGGTATCCTGTATTTGTTGTACATTCCTTCCAGCATCAATGGGAAAACTTCAACTGGACAAGCTTGAAGTACTTCATTAGAGAAATGCAGAACACCCCAAGCATATAATATTTGTATACCATCAGAAATGAACCAATAAATTCCAGCTAGGGGAAAAATTAGGCCTTCAAATTCAATACACAAACAAACAAATGAACTTGTAGTGATGAATGTTGCCATAAGGAATAATAGTTGCACTTTTTCTTACATTTTAAACTTATTTTTCCTTGCATCCTATGATCCAGTGGTGAACTTAACTATCATTCCCATAGTGCATTGAAGCCCATGTTTATCTTCCCTATCAATGTTCTCTCTGTATAAAGAATAGCATTCACAAAGCAGAGAGAGCTTTTTGTTGTTGACATGCTGGCTCCTGCCTTTCCATTCAGTTTACCTTCTGCATAAAAATGACGATAGTCTCTGTCTCCATAATATTCTTTGAGAATGTTCTTCTCCTTAGGGACACAAGAATGGGCTTGAATATATATTTAAAGCAACTCAAACTTCGTTGGTTTGAAATTTACTCAAGATAAATGACAATAAGAAAGAAACTTGAGTTCAGGAAGAGGAAATGGAACTGGAGGTGAAGAAAGGATAAAATAGAAAATGTCATGATTTAAAGAGAAAATCAGAATAATAAAGAGAATAGAACATTAACATAAAACATTACTACTATCAGAGAAAATGATCATCTGGATATTTAGCTCATAGTGTTTACATTTCTTGTTTAGTATGATCACAAAGGGTTTAATTCAATGAAATTGAATGAAAAGCTCTCTTTCTCATGGTGCCCAGCAAAAGATTTCATTCAAGGGACATGAGATTGGATATATACTGTATAATGAGAGGTTGCTTCTAAATCATTACACTCTCCCATTTCAAATAAAGCAGGAACATTTTGTGCCAGCCACCAAACAATGGGAAGACATCAGATACAGAAGCATTATTTTTCATTTAGCTCACTTGAAAGTAGGTGCTTGTTCCTAAGATAATTGCAACTGCTAGCGGTGGTGAGTTAACATATTTCTGACAAATGGAAATGGCTGATCTATTAGAGACAAGAATGGGATACCTCCTTATTTCTTTGGCATAGCAATGGCAGATTCCCTGGCTACTATAACTGTTCATCCTTTAATAGATCCAAGAGCAGCATATGATACTGTCAACCATAGAGTATTGTTAAAAAATCTTATTGAGACTATAGGGTTATTGGCATTCTTCTACAGAATCGGAGATTTTTCGTGACACCAAATGGTAATAGTAGATGGAAGTTTCAGAAGAAAGGACTGACACAAAGAAATGTATCATCTCTGATGTTGTATAACATATATGAATGTTCAACCAGTCCCTTACAACTTACAATTGTTTATTTATGCAGATGATAAAGTAGTGGCCACGCAAAGTTCAAGTTCTGATGAGGTAGCTAGAAGACTTACTGTATCACTTGAAAAATTAGGATGATATTATACCATCAATCACTTGAGGCCTAATGCAAATCAGAGCTGAGTGTATGCTTTTCACCTTTGAAATCAAAATGTAGGGGTCGAGTCGAATGTTACGTGGCAAGAGAATTGAATACAGTTTTGTCCTACACCAAAATATCTCAGTGTGACACTTGATGGGATGCTTTCATTTAAACAACATTGTCTGAATATTAAGGCTAAAGTCTAGGTGAGAAATAATATTATCAGGAAGTCGACAAATTATACATGGGGGGGGCAAACCCCATGCTGCAAATATTGATTTTGGTCCTGACTATTTCTACAGCAGAGTATGTGTACATCCACACAAGCGAAACAATGCTGTCAATGAAGCAGTACGCATAGTGACAGGATGCCTTAAACTTACACCAACTGAGAAAATGTATTCCCTTTGTAGGTATTGTTCCACCTAGAATTAGGAGAGAAGTAGCAGCAGATGCCAAGAAAACCAAACAAGGGAATGATCCTGGCATCCTCTAAATAAATATGCACCCCAAACAATGTCGATTTAGATCTAGGAAGAGTTTTATGACAAGAACAAATATTTTGAAGGCATGCAGGAGCAGAACCTAATTAGAAAATGGAGCAGAGAACTAACAGAGCAAGAAAAAATCCCAGAAGATAACATGGCTCAGGAATCTGATCTCCCCTATGTTACTTGGAGGACATTGAACAGGTTAAGATGGGAGTATGTAAGTGTAAGACTAATATGCTCAAGTGGTGGTTGCTGGGGGATAACAACATGCTGTGTGAATGCGGAGAGATACAGAGTCTGGTCCTTTTGCTGATTTGTCGATTATTACCAATAGAATGCACCAAAAGCAAAAAAAAAGGTGGCCTCTTTTTGGCAGTTTAAGGTTCGATCTGGACACAAAATAAATAAAAAACATGTTCTTCCTTCAGTCAAAAATGATAGAAAGGTGCAATGCTGTAATATCAATAAACCTTCAGTTTCTGGACAGATTGATAGGAAAGACTCTAACCTGTAGGTAAAATAAAGGTTGGCTGCTTTTATTCTTAGATAAGAAAGCTTCTTAACTGGCAAAGTCAATATAGATTGCAAAATAGTAAGATGAAGGAACGATTAAAAAAGTAAAAAGTAACCTGGGTGGTCTCACAGTTGAAAATAAGAGTAGGGAAATGGTTCATTTTGTCCAATTAGTTTAAGTTCAGATACGATAGTTCTTTTTCATCTGATGCTCACAGAAATGAATTTGATTAAAAGGTAGAGAATGGCTAAGGTTATCCAGTAAGCATATCTGAATTTCTGCAGTTCTATTCTGAATTGGTTGTCCCTGCCCCTGCCTCTAATTCTTCTTAAAAAATATTTAAGTTATTTGGAAATCTCTGAATGCCCCTCATTTCTACACAATTGTTGGGAGAAGTAATAAGTATCATGATACAGAGTTAATAAGCAGGGGAGATTGGTGGAGGAAGAGGAAGCAAAACAGCCAGCTTTAGAGAGTAGCCAGGCTATGGCTTTGATGGACACCAAAAGTAAAAGGCCTATTGTGGGAAGAATAGGGACATTCTCACTTCACATTTCTCTTCCTTGAATTAGTTAACAATATAATAATATGTATTTTGGAGAAATGAAAATACCTGCCTTTCATTTACAGGCTGTCCTCGGCTTACAACCACATCTGAGCCCTAAAATTCTGTGGCTAAGTGAGACAGTTGTTAAGTGAATTTTGCACCATTTGACGACTCTTCCTGCCACAGTTGTTAAGTGAATCACTGCAGTTGTTAAGTCAGCAACACGACTGTTAAGTTAATCTGGCCTTCTCATTGACTTTGCTTGTCAGAAGGTCTCAAATCATAATCCTAGGGCACTGCAAATATCATAAATAGGAGCCAGTGGCCAAGAGTTCAAATTCTGTTCATGTGACCATGGGTATGCTGCAATGGTCATAAGTGTGAAAAATGGTCATAAGTCACTTTTTTCAGTGCCATTGTAACATTGAATGATCACTAAAAGAATGGTTATAAACTGAGAATTACCTGTTCTGTGTCTTGCTAGCTCCAAGTATTCCAAGCACATGACATCATTGGATTGGTCTGATGTAGGTGTAAATATAGACATAGGTACTCATATAGACAGATAAGAAGAGAGGGAGAAAGATCTAAACACGTACCTCATATATACTATGTGTTCTTTTATGTGCACGTGTTGTCCTCCACAGTAAATAAAAAAATGAATGAGTTTTTGAAATGCTATTGGATTCATTTGCACCAGGTATTTATTATAACTTACATGGCTGTTGCTATTATAACACAGAGTTGTTTGACAGAGAACCTACAAATATGTAGAATGAAAACAAGACTCAAAGCCAAGTGTGCAGTGATCCAAATTAGCAGAATTTTCATAATTGCCTTAGGTCTCAGCATGCACCATTGTGCTGAACAGGAAAGGCAACAGAGAAAATGCCTAGTTGTGAGGGAAGTATAATTATAACTACATAAACAGTAATTTTGACTGAAATGGCAGAAAGCAAAGGAAATATTTGTTCTTTTATTTGCATAAAGATCTAGCAGTTCTAATCTCTCAGAGCAGGAGAAGAACAGTTTTAGAAACAGGAGGGAAAGTTGGCTTCCGGTGGCTGCGCGGCGCCGGAGACAGCCTTCCCGGGCTGCCCGCAGCTCAGCTGAGTAATTTTCACCCGAAACAGCGTCGATCAGCTGTTCTGGTGAATTTGAAGCCCCCTCCTCGGGAGAAGAGGAGGGGGTGAGGCCCCAGGTAGGGGTTGAGTTCTCCGGGGCCGCCTGAGCTTGTAGCTTGGGCGGCTGAAGGATCGAACTCCCCCGTAGCCTGGGTTGCTCCCAGCTGGTCAGCGTCTCTGCTCCGGATTTCTTGGATCAGAGCCAGGCGTTTGCGACCACCCCTGCCTGAAGGAAGGACTATGGAATAAAAGGAGCAGGCAGAGCGGTACAAGAGGAAAAGATGAAGAGGATTATTATATTTTACTCTCGAGCTTGATGGACTTTTTTAAACTTAAAGTGAAAGTGCGTCACAAGTGAAAGTAAAAGATGGCGGCTAAACCTCCCTCAAAAACTCTTCGGAGTGCTGGAACTTCTCCGACGCAACAATCATCATTGCAGGCGTTGCATCCTCCTGATGTATTGACACCGAAGGATCTACAAGATGCTCTTGAAAAACATGCCCAGGTAATTTTGGAATCAATGGGAGATAAATTTGCACGGATGGAGGAGAAATTGGAGAAATTGGAGGAGAGAATGGAAGAGAGGATGGAACAGAAGTTTAGTGTGATGAAGGTAGACATTTTGTCTTCAGTGTATAAAGTGGCTGAATGTGTGGAAGATCTGGAGGAAAAAGTGGAAGATTTGACTCAAAAGAATGCCATATTAGAAGCAAAAGTATTGGAGAATGAAGATTTAAGAGATAAAATGGACAGAGAATTGAGTCTTGCTCAATATTATCAGATGCAGTTTGCTGTTAGAATCAGAGGCTTAAAAGAGAATATTAAGGAAGATCTAAAGCAGCTGATTTCGGAGGCTCTGGAAGTGGTATTGAATCAGCCAGCATCTGAAATAAAGGGAGGCATGGATAAAGTGTTTCGTGTGAATTCATGGATTGCTAGACAGAGAAAGCTGCCTAGAGATGTGGTGGTTTATTTTGTAAAGAGGGAAATTAGAGATGAAGTTATACAAGCTGCCTATGATTCTAAAGTTGTGATTGCTGATCAAGAAGTTTTGGTTCTAAAAGAAATTCCTCCAAAGATTTTAAGGAGAAGGAAGGATTTTACATTTCTTGTGCAAGAGCTCAAACAACGAGATATAAGGTTCAGATGGGAGATCCCAGTTGGGTTGATGGTGATGCATGAAGGTAAAAGGTACCGTCTGGCTACTGTGATGCAGGCGCGTGATTTTTACAATAACGTTTTAAAAGCAACCCCATTATTACTTTTGGAAGCTGCAAAGAGATTTGGAGAAGGAGAACACCAAGAGGCTGAAGATGGACAGACAGAGGAGAACGGTGCTGGAGGAGATCAAGCTACAACTTCTTTGGATGATCCTAGAGAGAAGAGGGTGACGCGTGCTGCTTTAAAACGATTAAAAAAATAAATAAAAGAACAAGATCAGCAGAAGTCTATGGAATTTCCACAACGTACTTACAGCCAAGCAGTGGGAGGAGCATGGCCTAAAAAAGATAGTCCTATCAAAGCAGCGCTTCAAGAGCTTTGGGATGATATGCATGACAACTAAATTTTCAACTTGGAACGTTAATGGACTAAATTCACCACAGAAGAGGAAGAAAGTTTTTCAATATTTAAAATAATTCAAGATAGATGTTATATGTTTGCAAGAAATGTATATTAGGGTTGTGGATCAAAAGTATTTACTGAACTCAAGGTTGGGTACGCGATTTGTTGCTTTTGTAATGAATAAGGAAAATGGAGTGGTTGTTTATGTTAAAAGTGCTTTAACAGCAGACTTAATTGAAGCAGATAAGCATGGAAGATACGTTATGATAGAGCTGCTGCTAGAAGGCAAAAAGACGCTTTTAGTTGGATTATATGCTCATAATCAACAACAAGCTGACTTTTTTAGTTTACTTTATATAAAGCTTACCCAGTTGGATTATAAATCTGTTATTTTTATGGGGGATTGGAATGGTGTTTTGGATGTACAGATGGACAAGGCTGGAGCTTCTAAGCGCGTCCCAAGTTATGCTAGACTGCCTAAATCCTTTTTTTTGAAATGAAGATTTTATATTAATAGTGTTTGTAGTTATTCTATATGAGCTAGAGAGTGATAGATTTTAGAGTTTACGGTTGTTAGCATGTGGTTGTTTATGATTCTTTTTTTTGTTTTTTATACCTTGTACTTAGCTCTGGGAAGTCGGGGGGGGAGGGGGGGAGGGGTAAGGAGGGAGGGATAGGGGAGGGGTAGGGGGGTTTGTTAAAGATAAAATGTATGATAAAACTTTTTAATAAAAAAAAAAAAGAAACAGGAGGGAAAGCCATATGTCGTGTAAGCTACAAGGGACTTCCCATACAATGATTTAATTCTAAATCAAGACATAATATAAAAATATTTAGGAAATATGGGGATACAGGTAGTCCTTGACTTACCACCTGCTTTTTAACTACCAGTTAAAGTTACAACAGCATCAGAAAAATTTCTTATGACCTGTCCTCAAGATTATGATCACCACACCATCCCTACAGTTACATGATCATAAATTGAGTGCTTGGCAACTGGCTTGCATTTACAATATCTACAGCATCATGTAGTCATGTGATCACAATTTGCAACCTTCCCAGTTGGCTTTCAACAAGCAAAGTCCCCTGGGGAAGTCTGATTCACTTAACAACCACATGATTAATTTAATGAACATGTGATTTATTGAACAGCTATGGTAAACATGGCTGTAAAATTGGGCCTGATCGTGCAATGTCTCACTTAATGACCAGAACACTTAGCAACCAAAATTCCAGTCTCAATTGTGATCGTAATTTGAGGACTACCTGTATACAAGATGGTAGAAATCAACTATTTTCATGCTTATTCTGTAGCTTAAGGTAGGTTTCCAATACCACTTTATTTACATTGGCAAATGCAAGATATTATGACCCCATTAAGAGGTCTTAAAACTCCAAACACCATAATATGGGTCTTGTTGATTTACACTTCCTAAAGCCAGCTTGTTTGTCAGCTAGAAATTTCTTCTGTTCCAGCCACTCCAGAAGCTTATATAGATAAGAAAAAGTACAAATAATTTATGGGATACGCTTAGATGGCTTCTTGGACAATTGTTGCAAGGGTCCATGGTGTTGTTTTTCTTGTAAGTAGAACAGTTATAGAAAGATTCCAGTCCTCAAGCATTTGGAATATGTTATTAATATATGTGAATAGACAAACCAAAGGATCAGAATTTTTGGTTAAGCGTATTAAAACAGCAAGGGGCTTTGCTATCTCTTTGGTTTATTTTATTTCATTCAGGTAAGGTAAGGTAAGATATAAGAACTTTCAAAGCTGTCCCAGTTGACATATAATTTTAGAATGTATGAACTGATGTAATTTTATTTAAGAGAGACCTCATGTTTTGTTCAGAGAACAAAAGTGTTCAAGAAATACCTAAGTTTTAAAGTACTGAGTGTTTCTAAGTATTACTGAGTTGCTGGAAAAAAAATAACTGTATTATTTTTCTATTACTTGTAGAGGGAAACCAATTAATATGAACAAGGTCAAAAGTCTGGAATAAAGTACAAATGTTGGTTTAAGGAAAAAAGAACAGAGTTTCTGGAAGCTTTTTCTCACATTGATGCCATTATTAAGGAGATAACTAATTGTTTATATTGATATGTGAGGATAAAGTCCTATTGTCTGGGCTTGAAGAAGCACAGCATTTCTAATTTCTGGGGTGCTTAACAGATGATGGGATATCCAGCATAGAAGTTCCTTAAGAGTAATTTGCTTTCTTGGAATTCAAGAAAGATCTGTGGAGGTTGCAATGATTAGAATGCAGTACTGCAGGATAATTCAGGCTTACTGCCAGGAGTTCGATCCTCACTGGCTCAAGGTTGACTCAGCCTTCCATTCTTCTGAGGTGGGTAAAATGAGGACCCAGATTGTTTGGTCAGAGCCACCGTGTAGACAGGGCCTGCACCTTTCTGGCCATCCCAGGACCATCTCTGCCCATACTGATGGGGCTGCACTGCAGAAAGGAGATGGCAGCTCTGATTCCCCCCTGCCAATCCCCCCCAGCACCCTGCCCGGTGCCCCTTCTATGCAATCTTATGTGACCACAGTGTGGATGAGAGGCTTGGCCAGCGGGTGGGTGGGTTTCCTCCGTGGAGATGTCCTGGCCCTCCCGCCCTCCCCCCAGCCAGACCCCCTCACCTTCCCCCAGCTGGGACCTGATGACCCCCACCCTCCTGCCCCCTCCCCAGTTGACCCTCCGAGCAGCCCAGCCCGACCAAGGCAGAGGGAAGGCAAAGCAGATAGCCAGTTGTTAAAATGATTGTAAACTCACCACTGGTCACTTCCAAAGGCTGCTCACTCACTCTCCTGCCAAAACTGCTCCTTTTATAGGTTCCTTGACCCCGCCCAGCTCTTGAAGCTGTTCCCGGACTGTGCATGCATGGAGAGGGGGAGGGGAGGAGCCAGGCAATGGCATGCATGCCCACAGGGATGGCTCTGCGTGCCACCTGTGGCACACATGCCATAGGTTCACCACCACTGTTCTAGTTGGTATCAAATCATATCATAGTGTTGAGAAGCTGTCTACAGATACATAATCTATATCAAAATTAGCCCCTGTCTAGCCTTTCTTCTCCTTTGTATTTCTTCTAGAAACAGGATGCCATACGAAAGTTTCTCAGAAAATTATTTTGGAGCTTTCATTTGATACTGGGTTAATAATAATAAACCTTTATTGTCAAAGTACAACATGTGTACATTGAGATTAGCTGAGCCTCCCCCCGTGCTCTCTCCCCCCAACACACAGTGACAACAAACCCTCCATCCTACCACACCATGTGAACCAACTACACCACACACCGGCCTCCCAAGTCAATTCTGCATAAGATTATGTCCCATTTAAAAGCCTAACAGCCCACGGATAAAAGCTATTTTTCAGCCTATTGGTACGGCTGGCTATATTCCTATATCTCCTACCGGATGGTAGGAGAGTAAAGAGATACCATCCAGGGTGTGAGTCATCCCTGAGAAACTTCTATTACCTCCAAACGGTTATAAGAAAAGTTGAAGATATTTAGCATTTTTCCAGGGGCATCTGATTTGTGGATAATATTATTTAAAGTTTGGCTTCCATATGTTTGTCATCAAAAGATTTATAGTCACTTGATCAGATTTAGCAGAGGAACAAATGCATTGGTTCATTTCAACTGTTTAATGTCTTTAAATCACTTGTAGTTATACTTGCATTTATGCATGTCAAACGGCATTTGTTTTCACACAGTGATCAGTCTAAAAGCCTGGTTTTCTATAGCTTTTTGAGTTAGCAATAAGCCTCATAGAATTTCATGCAAAGTGTAAAAGCCACAGCAGTAGACTTGTGACTAGCAGAGTTTTCAGCAAGGTTGGATCCTCCAACTTAAATATCAAGTTAGTTGTTACCCAAGGTAAGCATGTTATTCGAAATTTAATCTTGGATTAAAGTATTGACCTGGTGATAGGATTGGATTTGAGGGTGAAGATGTACAATACATCTCACTATTCCTCTTTACAATGCTGGAATTGCAGGACAGCATAATCATATTAGAATTCTCTGAGTTTGGGAATGGGAACGGGCATTTGCAAAATAATACAGGATCATAGCAGATGCCCATTTCTTTATCCTGTTTGGAAAACAAGTAGCAAAATTCCCCCTGCATTAAGGGACAGTTAGGAAGAAGATCAGAGTTGTAAAGGATGCCCACTAAAACATATTCCCTGAATAAATGGGGGGCAAAGTACAGTATACATAATTAGTTTCCAAAAATTTATACCCCAACTCCTTTTCTTGGCAATATATGTGATTATACTTTCTTGGTTCAGAATGGCTATTATAATCCTGACAGGAACTCTTGAATATGGCTGTTGTTTTTTGGTTTTGTTTTTTTCTTTTCATTTACACCTATCAGTTACAACTTGGTTTCATATTCCAGCATTAAAGATACAATAACAAACAAGAGAAAACACAAAATTCCAGACAGGATAATAAACAAGGTGATAACATTTGAACACTTATTCACCTTCAATTATTCATTGAGCATTTAAACAAAATACATGGCTCTCCCCCAATTCATTGGTTTTCCCATGGCTCCCAAATACCTGGGTCTGGCCAGATGTGGCTACAGTATATTACAGAGCTGGATTATGCACTACACAATCAACCTCAACAAACCTCTAAACGTTAGCTTTTCTTGCTATTCCATTACATTTCTAAATCCATATGTTATTCTTTGCCAATAACGTGAATGGCAAAGAAACTGGATGAAACCATGGAACATGTGTTTGTCAAGAGCCATTAATACTGAGATTCAATGTTACCTTAATATTGAAGGCAGAATGCCTCCATATACCAATTGCAGGAGAACGGTGGTGGGAGAGGTATTTTCTTTTGGATATTAATTATTTTTCCATATCATAGTATTTTTTTCTTCATAACACTTTTCAGACTGGTGGCCCTATCTATCATTTTGCTTCTTTGAAATTTCATTTAAATGTATTGCTAATCATCCAGATTTCCAATAAATCAACATAATTATCATTGTATTCACAAACGCATCCATTTAACCTTTAGTTCACATGTGGACCCCAGACATAATCTAGTAAGAAACTTTTATTAGTGCAGGTTGAAAAAGGTTAAAATACCTATCCTGAAGCTCAGATATGGACCTTTGGGGAAACACACACACAAAGAAATAACATTGAGTTGTGCATAAATGTTTTCACTGAAAAAGAATCAAAATAAAGTAGCACTGAGAACAATAATGCAAGATTCCCCACAGATAAACCAGTCACAGTAAACCTCACAAATTAGGATTAAAAATTTCCAACATATATCAGATTGCCTTAGAGAAATTTTTCATATCAAGTGAAAGATTCCCTGTGGTATAGCAAATCTTTTATCACCAGACATTGGGAGAATTTTTTTTATAAAAAAAAAACAGCAGAGGAACAGACCAAACTCTCAGCATCATTTCAACCTTAATCTGAAAATGCAACAAAATATTTTTATTGTTTTTTTGATATATTTCTAGAATGCTGATTATAAATTAAGATCAAACATGCTTTCAAAATGACTCAGAAGAGAAGTTTCAGAATGCATGTTATTTTTTAGGCTTAAAAACACAGTGCTTTAAGAGTTCTATTAATGAAGTGATTATTGTAATCAGTTAACGTATTAAAGCTGCTGCAACAATCAAGGTAACCTTGTGGGGGGAGGGGATAGAAAAAAATATTAAAAAATGGTAATTACAAACATGCAAATGAAGCCTCATTCCAACCCTAATTGTCATCCTGACTTTTCATCCCAGCTCATAGACATCACATTTATGGTTTCTGTACTTTATCAATATTTAACCATACAAGTTGTCTATTTGTGTTAGTCCATGCTTTCTCCAAACATTCAACAATTATAAAGAAGCAGCAATAGGATTAATGATTAACTGGCACCATGTAAGAGAGATATGTTGATGCTGATTTAGTATACCCTTCTTTCTGTTCACAACTCAGCCTGAGAGACTGAGAGATTAGGGATGTTATTTTCTGAGTTTTCTGAGAAGGATATCTTTTTTCTCCCTTTTTCTTTTTAATAATTAACTCATCACAATAGCTGTTTCTTCTGCACTGCTATTTTTGATTTCTGCATTTATAGCCATGTCAAACAAGCAAATCAATCTCAAAGAACCATTTTCATTTTGCCTTCTTTGAGAGCCATCATCAGTCAGAATTAATAAATTAGATTCAGGACTTTGGAGTTGGCTGACTTTCAATACTTTGTTCTTGGCTGGGAGGGATGGGATATTGAAATGGTGGAGAGGAAGTTAAAATAGACAACAGTGCAGCAAAGAAAAGGGAGATAATATAGGAAGATTTAAGTAATTTTTGAGTGAGACCACATCGGTGTTACCTCTGTGGAGAATGCGGCTTGATTATTTTATATTTGATTGATCTGAGAACTGCAGAGAAGACTTCAAACCCCCACCCCCAGAAAAAAAGATAAACAAAACTGCTTATTTTCTTCCCTAGAAATAAACCAATAGCTATAGATTTGATACAGATAATGTCAACAGAACCTGAGGCCATCATCTAAAACAGGGGTGTCAAACTGCCAGCCTGTGGATGCATCACGAGGAAACTGTGCCCACCCCATTGCTGGCAATGGGGAAAAAGCTCAGATACGTCTCACGACATCACGTGACATCGCAAGTTTGACATGTCTGATCTAAAACAATGTTTTACAACTCAGAAACTTTAAGAAGGGTGGGTTTCAATTCCCAGAATTCCCCAGCCAGCATAGTTTTCAACTCCATTCTGTTCCCATTATGTACATAAAAGAGTCAAAGCTGGAATAACCACCCCTTTTGGGATTGTCTACACTAATTGACCACACTATTATTTCCAGTGGTTTTGGAAAGTTCTATGCCTGAAATGTGTGCTCACTCTGATCTGCATAGAAGGATTGGCTAGGAATCAGGGTATAACATAAAGACACATAAAATCTTGAATTCCTTGAGCATCACAAGGACAAATGAGGAAAATCTCATATCAAAACCAAAAAAAGGTGGGGCAAACAACCTTCATATTTGTGATTCATATGGGAGGATTTTTTTTTCTCAAAGTACTCTTTTTTTTATGAACTCTTTTCCTTTAAAATTCAGTGAAGTTCCACATGAGCTGGAAACTCAGTTTTGCTATAGGCAAAAATCAGGGTCAGCTTTACATATGTATAAAGTTCTTCCCTTTTTTATGCCAAGTGTTGCTTCAAACGTCATTAAATTATGCTAGACTTACTAAAATAGTTTCTAAGATCTACTTTAAATCAGTCATAAACATGAAATCAATGTCCTAAAATATAGAGTAATGTAATGGATATGTTTAAATGCAAGAATGTAGCTATTTCAACAAAAATTATCAAATTGGAATGGTTTCTTTTAAAAATATGTCGCTATTAAATAAATTAAGTTTCATAATTGAGCATAATAAATATATTAGGTTGCTGCAGTGTATTTCATTTGTATTTAAGATTCTATCATATACTACATAGTACTTCTAAATCTATAAAAAGTTTTTTTTTTAAAAAAAACACCCAAAACAAAACCCTGATATTGGAGAAAGAAATCTCTGTTCATTCATTATTCATTATGAAGAAAGAGATTGGATAATGTAGCCAATATAAAGGTAAAATATTGCTAAAATAGATTTCCATAAAAATTCTAAGTTAATTCTACCTAATATTTTATTTATTATTCAGAGCTTACTATTTAAAATAAATAAATAAAAGGAATACAAAACACAAATCACAGGTGGTCTGAAGACAAACAAACAACCCCAAAAACCCCTATTGACAGTTGCTCAACCATTTTCCTGCCACAAAGCCTGAGAGAAAAGTGAGATTTTTAATAACTTCTTAAACATCATCAGAGTGGGAGTTTGTGTATGTATGTGCGAGATACAATTATGGAGAACAGATACCACAACAGAGAAAGCATGCTTCCTGAGTCTTATTGGATGATATAGCTTAATCAATGAGAACCAAAGTGACAGACATAATCATAGATAGACAGTTCTCATATAAACAGGCCTTATTCCATGAGAGATTTTATTGGTGACAATCACAATGTTGAATTTCATCCAGAAGTCAATTGGTAATTAGTGCTGCTCACAAGGCAGTTGGATCAGATAGACATAACTATACTTGCCCATCATTACCCGTATCACGCCTTCTACACCAGATGTAGCTTCCAAGTGATTTTTAAGGGCTGCTTTATGTACCATATAGTAAACCATAAATGAGGAGACTAGGGCATGAATGCCTGCCTGAATGAATTTCCAGTCCAAGAAAGTTCACAACTGAACCTTTGCAAAGTCATCCTTGGCTACAGCTAAAAGCACCAACTTGATCATGTTTGCAATCTAATGATTATTGAAGTTTCAGAAATAAAGATCAGCACGTTGCCTACCCCATAGCAAGTCTTTCATAAGATATACTTTGTTCTGACTTTAAAAGTTAAATGTTGTCTTTATTATTCTTTTTTTAAAAAAATATATTCCGGAATGTTGACCTTTAGTGAAACTAAGAAGAAAGAAATGCTTAAAACTACAGTCTGGAGCACACTTTCCTGAAAGAAGGTCTCTTGAGCTCTGCATTTACATCTGAGCAACTATTTTGATTCACTACACCTGTTCTCTTCTTGGATTACATTCTAATCCCAATTCTCACAATTCCTTTTAGCCTGGCATCAACTACCCATGTTACCTTTTAGATACTGTTCCCATTTGTGGAAATGGTAATATGCAGATCAATTGCCCACATTGATTGTCTGCATACATTGACTTTTAGTCTGGCATTCTGAAAAAAAAGTCTTGCTGAGAGTTTTCAGTGGCATGGTAAATGTCAATGCCTTCAAAATTCTTCTAGGCTTATGTAGGACTGCTGTGAGGAACATCAGTAGCGAAATAGGAGCATAAGCAGCAGTTCCAAATTAAGGCTGTGAGAATCAGTCCTTGTTTGCGCTTAGCCATATCACTGTTTACTTAAAAATGGAAGTTTAACAGAACAAAAAGAAATTTAACAAGAATGTAGTTATTTGACTGAACTTGAATACTTTACAACGCCTTATTTATAAGCTATCAGTGAAATATTTTTCTTTATTGAAAAGTTTTACAATACATTTTATCTTTAACAAAACAAAACAAAACCCCTCCCAACCCCCTCCCCTCCCACCCCCTTCCCACTCCCCAACCCTCCACAGCCCCTCCCTCCCTTCCCCCTCCCCCCTCCCCGACTTCCCAGAGCTAAGTACAGGGTATAAGAATACAAACAATCATAATCTACCTTATGCAAACAATCATAAACTATTAAAACTATCGCACTTTAACTCATATAAATTAACTCCAAACAGTATAAATATCACATCAATAATTATTCAAATGCTGGATAATACTTTTTAGTCCCATATTTACTCCATAGTATCTCTCTGTTGCAAATAGTCTTTCAGGTACACTAAAGTCTTTGCCATATCCTCGAAATTGAAAACTTTACAATCCATTCTTCTATAATCGGTAGTTCTTCCTTTTTACTAAAAGTCTTACTGCCATAGTTAAATTCAACATCCACTTGATATCCACAACAATAGTGTCAATAAAAATACCCAATAAAAACAATTACAGACAAAACAAATTTACATCAATCATTAAAAAAACCAATTTTCTATTCTTCTTTCCAGCTGGGCTTTAAATTTCCATACTAAAACCAAGTTTATGCAATCTTTCCTTCTCTTAATATATTATACAGCTTCAAGTACCATACATTACTTTCCAAACTTAATTTTTTTTATATATAATCACATCATTTTTATATTTTCTATTACGTGTTTCATTATTGCCCATAAAAATAGCTTACAAGTTAGCTTTCATCTATAGTTTTTCCCAAACTTGCAACAGAGCATGTCACAAAGTATATACCTTAAACACATTATCCACCTTCTTATCACACAATAGATATACATACCAACCAAATAGCAAATCATAACCTTCAAAATTTCAGTAAGCACTACTACAATTCTTCCCAATTAAGTTTTCATAATTATCTTAAAATTAAAACTACATAAAATATTTTAAATCATAATTATTTTATATAACTCTACATTTGAGGGTGAAATATGACTTAGAAACTGAATACATTATAGACTGTATGATTAACTTGACATAGAATTTAGACACAATAATTGATATGCTATAATGGCAATTTCAGTGAAATAAAATTTTTAAATTTATATAGAATATTATAGAGAAATCTGGTATTAAATATTTTATTCTCTAAAAGTGCCTGTTCATTTCCTAAAAATGTTGAAAAATATGATGATCAGGTCTAATATTTTTTCTATATTTGGTGGCTATATTGCAGAGCTCAAACATTTTGAAAAATGATTTATAATAGATCAAACAGATGCTAAATGCTGAATTTCATTCCAACCTTTAATATTAAATATTACTAAACCTTATATCTCCACAAAGTATATCAAACAAGCTTTGTACATGGTAACTGCTGCACATATATTTTATGCTTCTTAGTGATATTTACATATTAATTGGATTTTAACAGTAAAAATTGTATAGATAGGATTGATTCCATACAAATTGAACCAAACAATCTTTTTTTTTTTAAAAAAAAAAACCTCTTAAAACACAATGAGTTTTGGGGCTGCTGCAGTATATTTTTACAATTCTCTGTTCTCTAAGCCTAGAAAAATTATATGAAAAGGGTTGAAGTGTCATCTTTTTGATTCCTCTGAGAGGGAAAAAAATTATGCAGAAATAGCCAACAGAAATAGAAGCACTAGCTGTTAAATTGTTTCAGTACAGGATATGCTTTATTTCTTCAGACATAATAACAGTCTGAAGACAAACACCATGTCTGCTTACCAACATACAAAATCAACCCAACATACTCACCAATAGCCATATTAAGAGTATAAACATAAGTAACTAACAACTTCAGGATAATAAGGAAGCTTATTTACAGCAGAAATATGCACAAGAAAGGCAGATCCTCCTTTCTTGAACAGCCTAACCAAAAAGGAAAGAGTGGGCTAAGGACTAGCCCTTTCTCCCAGAATCAGCATTACTGACTCATTAAATAGTCATTTTTAATTACATACAGCAAGTCAAAGATCATAAAAAGGAAAAAAAAGGAGAGAAGGAGTGGTCAACTGCTTGTGTGAAAGCTGTTCTCAACCAGTTACTTTATCAAACTAGGATATCCTGCAAACACACCTTAATACAGGGGTGTCAAACTGCCGGCCTGTGGGCCAGATGCATCATGCCAAAACCATGTCCACCCCATTGCCGGCAATGGAGAAAAAAATTACAATACTTCATGACACGTCACGTGACGTTGCAAGTTTGACAACCCTGCCATAATAGCTCAGATCTCAGTCTATAAATGAGGCAAATTCTATACCATATCTAGTTTCACTAATCATAACATATGAATTTCTAACCTTCTTTTCTTACCTGACTTTCAGCCACCAAGAGAAGAGATGAAAAACAAAGACCAAAGACCAAAAAAGGGGGGAATGTAGATTTCTCCACCATTTGCAAATCAATAACAACTCTTAAGATTGGAACTCTTACTTCTATTTGGCTCCTTAGGAATTAGTTTTTCATGGCTTTTTAATTGCTTTTACCTGTTTCTTAAATTGACCTGACATTGAGCTTTTCCTTGAATTGTCTTGACATCCAAACATTTTGGAATGGAATTTCCCCCATTTACTACTGGTATCCATGGCAACAGCCCAGATTACTCCCCACATCTGAAATGGGCTCAGTCATGCCTCTTTTGATAATAAAGGGTAATGTGAAAAGTAATCCTTGATTCATCTATCATTCCTGTCAGATATAAACTTCAGCTCTTAAAGGGAGCTGTAATTATGGACTTCCCTTAATAAAAAGAAAAATGGTAAGTACTTTCTATACCTTAATGGACCTGCTCAGAGAAAGGTAATGCTTTGCTTGTCTCTGAACTTCACATGTCTTGAATGGAGCCCACTGAATTTTCAAGACATGAAAAACTAACAGACTAGTAAGGAAGCTAACTGATAATGCTTCTTCCATAATGCTGGGTTGGAAGCAGAGGCATGACACAAATCAAGGACACTGAATTTAACCTTGACCAGCTGTTGTCCCACTAATTTCCATAGATATGCATAAAGCATGAGTTTGGAACCAACGCTTTGCTTGTTTATGCCTCTGATGCGAAGAACCATTCAATTTTCTGGATATGACTGAAGTCCCAAGTAAGTTTAAGTTTAAGTTTATTGAATTTATATACCGCCCTTTTCCCGTAGGACTCAGGGCGGTTTACAAAGTATTTAAAAACGTCAATACAATACAAAAGTTAAAAACAGTTAAAATAATTAAATTTGATCCCTGAAAAATATAAAACCCCAATTAAAAAACTCTCAGCCTGGGCCAGAAAGCTCAAAGAGCCAGGTCTTCAGGTTCCGGCAGAATTACCGAAGGTCGGGGGCAGTCCTAAGCTCCACGGGCAGCTGGTTCCAAAGGGCAGGCACACCCACTGAGAAGGCCCTCCCCTGGATGTTATCCGCCAGCAGTCTTTTACCGGCGGCACCCTGAGAAGGCCCTCCATGTGGGAGCACACAGGATGAAGGGAACTTGATGCCGGCAGTAGGTGTTCCCTCAAATATCCTGGACCCAAGCCATTTAGGGCTTTATAGGTCATCACCAGCACCTTGAATCTCACCCGAAGGGCAACCAGAAGCCAATGCAGCTCGCGGAGTAGAGGTGTTACATGGGAGTATTGGGAAACCTCCATCATAACTTGTGCAGCAGCATTCTGCACCAGCTGAAGCTTCCGAGTGGTCCTCGAGGGCAGCCCCATGTAGAGAGCATTGCAGTAGTCTAACCGGGAGGTCACGAGTGCATGAGTGACTGTGCGTAGGGCATCTCAGTCCAGATAGGGTCACAACTGGTGCACCAGGCGGACCTGGGCAAAAGCCCCTCTGGTCACGGATCCTATGTGATCTTCAAAATTGAGCCGTGAATCCAGGAGGATGCCCAAGTTGCGAGCCCTATCAACGGGGGATAACACCTCACCCCCCATCGTTAAAGATGGAATAGTCTGGTTAACCTGAGATGCCGGTATGCATAGCCACTCAGTCTTGGCAGGATTGATATGAAGCCTGTTCCTCCCCATCCAGACCTGGACCGCCTCCAGGCAATGGGACATCACGGCGAGGGCATCACTGGGTTGGTTCGGGGTGGAGAAAAAAAGTTGGGTATCATCAGCATACTGATGATACCCCACCCCAAAACCATGAATGATCTCACCCAGCGGCTTCATATAGATGTTGAACAGGAGGGGAGAGAGAACCAACCCCTGAGGAACTCCACAAACGAGAGGCCTCGGGGCGGATCTCTGCCCTCCAGTCAACACCGACTGAGAGCGGCCCAGGATATAGGAGGAGAACCACCGTAAAACGGTGCCTCCCACTCCCAACCCCCTGAGACGCCGCAGTAGGATACCATGGTCGATGTTATCAAAAGCCGCTGAGAGGTCTAATAGGACTAGGACAGAGAAACAACCCCTGTCCCGAGCCCGCCAGAGATCATTCATCAGCGCGACCAATGCCATCTCCGTGCTGTGACTGGGCCTGAAACCCGATTGGTATGGGTCCAGATAATCAGTTTCCTCCAGGAACAGAGGAAGCTGATGCGCCACCACACTCACAACAACCTTCGCCAGAAAGCGAAGGTTGGAGACCGGATGATAGTTATTTAAAACAGCCGGGTCCAGGGCAGGCTTCTTGAGGAGGGGTCTTACCACCGCCTCCTTCAAGTAGTTTTGGATAGAGAAATAACCCCTGAATTCAATAGCGATATAAATTTATTCTGAACTGCTTTGACACATATCAAGGATGTCTATAAAAACAAATTCTTTTTGGAGCCCAAATCTTTCTCCCTTCCACCAATCCTTTAATTCTTAATACTTGTAACTACAAATTTTTTCTATTATGCTTCATCATTGCATGGGATATAAAACCAAAATCTTCAGACCCAAAGGTGCTTTTTTTAGGAGGCAACTGGACTTGTGTTTCTTTTGAAGACATCTGTCTGACCAGCTGTCTGCAAGCAATACAAATTCTTCCACTCCCCACCATCTAGTCAGAGCAGAAGAAGCTTCTTGGATGAGAAGCAGAACATCTTCAAAAGAAACACAAAAAAGTCCAGTTGCCTCCTGAAAAAAGCACCTTTGGGACAACCATACTTGGATGGTTGAGAATCTCCATAGACCAGAGGTGTAAAACTGCCGGCCTGCAGGCTGGATGCGTCATCTGGAAGACGCACCCACCCCATTGCTGGCAATGGCAAAACTGTCCCAATACATTGCACAATGTCACGTGACATCGCGGGTTTGACATGTCTGCCATAGACAAAACTTTCAGAATGGCTCAATAGATAAATTGGGGCTTCTTACAATGTACATATTAGGGAACAAACCAGTCACTTAGACTGTACACTTTATTCCTCTTCTCTTTACTTCTCAGAAGTCATGAGTTTAAATGTGTACCAGAACTTTCATAAAGGTTTTTGACACTTTTTGACAGTCTGTGAATCCACATACTTTAAATCATTCACACATGTCCACTAGTAGGGCTGAATTTCTTTACAGCTTAGAGCCACTTAACAGAGTAATCTTTCTCCTGATGGTGAAGGCACAGCTCAGAATCACATATCAGTCCATGGTGTTAGATAGATGAAGGCAGTCATGGGGAAGAAATGGGTGGATGCTCTACACCAGGGGTGTCAAAATGCTGGCCCATGGGCCAGATGCATCATAGCGAAACCACGCCCACCCTATTGCCAGCAATGGCAAAAAAGTTGTGATACGTCACAACACATCACGTGACATTGCGAGTTTTGACACCCCTGCTCTACCCTATACAAGCGAGAAGGGGGACTCATGTCACAAGACTATTAAAAATGGAGTTTCAGGAAAAGAAACTGTGGGAGTTATCAGATATACAGCATAAAGCAGAGCAGTTCAGGATACCAAATTGGATTCTTTAAAAAGTGCTTTTTGGAGCATTTGTTTGCAACTTTTTAAAGCAATTGTGTCTTTGTTTCAGTGAATAAAGCCACAGACATAAAATAATAAAGAGCTGTATATAGGTGGCATGCTTGTGGCCTTCTATGCTTCAAAGCATATATTTGGAATTGAATCCATGATGCTGCACAGAACCATTGGAAACTGCTCACCCACAAGGTGCTAGGCATTATGGTGCAGTCTGGGGCTAGAGAATTTTTAACTATCAGTCAACTGCTATTGACTGAAGCTAAAGAGATGATTACATTTTTATTTTAAATAATCAATGATTTTTTTGTTTACAAAGAAAAAATACTATCAAAAGCAACTCAGAGGAAATAAAATGAAGAGATTTGCTTCTCCAAAACATTTTATATAAAAAAATCATTTCAAACACAAAATTATGCCCTTAAATGGCAAGTAGAGGAAGAATGAAGAATTTTGGATTTCCTTATCCAAATCTAAAAAGCATCCATCAATGTTTGAGATATATTTAGGTCTGTGATCATCAATCATTCTGACTGTTCTGAGTGTTCAGCTTCCCAAATATTGCAGTACATTTCATGCAACTACTGCATCAAAATAGGGCTTTAACTGTACATTGTAAATTTGAAATCCTTTAAAAAATATAGATTTGTAGGCACACCACAAAAGTAGATAGATTTGTACCTCTTTTAAATCTCTGTTGTAAATATTCACTTTTCTCCTCAAATAGTTTGGTTAAACTGAAAAGCAAATTGAAAAGCCAGACATAGCAACAACAGAAACCACCACTAAATCAAAATATGTGGGAAACATTAAAAGTAATAACACTAAAAAAGACAATTTAGGGACCATAACTTAATAGTTAAGCTACAATGTAATCTGTTGAATACCTACATCCTTGATTCTGATTAAATTCATTGTGTGTACATGGATATACATGCATGCATGTAGAAACAATTTAGAGCTTTTTGGACCATAAATCTGGCATATTTTTTTTAAAAAAAATCAGACTTTTGCATAATTATATTAGCACTTAGAAGATTGGTCAGCCATTGCTCCTAGTTTTTTAGATGTGTATATTTTCTCCTAATGAGAATTTGATCAGTAATTAGGGATTATATTTTTCCATTTTCAAACAAGAAAACAATATCCTTAGAATCAGTTGAGGGTTTCTTTCAATTTATGAACAGCTTTCTTTTAAAGCTTTAGGAAAGTGCACATATACATTACAATGAGACTATACTCCTTTATGTTCACTCTTTTAATTAAGCATCTGAATTGTTTTTGATGTGTCATATAATGTGCTAATTAAATTGATACTTAATATCTTAAAAGCCCAGTGAACGTGGAAAGAATAGGGTGCCTTTATGGGACAATAAAATGAAGAAAGTAAAAGATATACACTCAGAAGGTAAGAAACAGCTTTTTAAAAACTACGTCTGTTTCAGCTATGTAAATAAGGGATGAGTAACTAGAAAACTTTTGATGGCAGAACAAGGCAAGTTTTAATAGAAGTATTTCAGTAGATAGGTCCTAGCTCTTCTATCTATATCATCTATATCAATTATAGCATATATAAATATATGGAGATAATGTTAATTATGTTAATTATGTTAATTAAATTTTTATACCGCCCTTCTCCCGAAGGACTCAGGGCGGTGAACAGGGCATATCTTAAAACTACAAAAGTACAAAAGTTAAAAAAGAATTAAATTATTGCCCACAATAAAAACAATAATATATATATATAAATATTAAAACCCTAAGTAATTCCCCATCAGGCCAGGCCAGCTTGTTCAAATAAATGGGTCTTTAACCCGCGCCGGAAGGAGCGGAGATCCGGTGCCATCCGGAGCTCAACCGGCAGCTGATTCCACAAAGCCGGAGCGCCCACAGAGAAGGCCCTCCCCCTGGGGGCCACCAGTCGACATTCTCTGACTGGAGGCACCCTGAGGAGGCCCTCTCTGTGGGAACGCACGGGGCGGAGGGGAGTCGACTCCGGCAGCAGGTGGTCCTCGAGGTATTCCGGACCCATGCCATGTAAGGACTTAAAAACCATCACTAAGACCTTGAACCTCACCCGGAAGACAACTGGTAACCAATGCAGCTCGCGGAGCAAAGGTGTAACATGGGAGTACCGGGAAACTCCCAAGACAACTCTCGCGGCCGCATTCTGTACCAGTTGGAGCCTCCGAGTGGTCTTCAAGGGAAGCCCCATGTAGAGAGCATTGCAATAGTCAAGACGAGAGGTCACGAGCGCATGAGTGACCGCACACAGGGCATCCCGGTCTAGATAGGGCCGCAACTGCCGCACCAGGCGAACCTGTGCGAAAGCCCCCCTGGTCACAGCTACTACATGATCTTCTAAGGTAAGCCGTGCATCCAGGAGGACTCCCAAGTTGCGAGCCCTATCTATGGGGGGTAAAAACTCACCCCCCATAGAAAGTGATGGAACGTTTTGAATGTCCCGGGATGCCGGAATGTACAGCCACTCAGTCTTGTCAGGGTTGAGTTGAAGTCTGTTCCTCCCCATCCAGACCCGAACCGCCTCCAGGCAACGGGACATCACAGCGAGGGCATCACTGGGGTGGTTTGGGGTTGAAATGAAAAGTTGGGTATCATCAGCATATTGATGATACCCAACTCCAAAACCACGAATGATCTCACCCAGCGGTTTCATGTAGATGTTGAACAGGAGAGGCGAGAGAACCGAACCCTGAGGAACTCCACAAACGAGAGACCTAGGGGCCGATCTCTGCCCCCCTGCCAACACCGACTGCGAACGTCCCAGGAGATAGGAGGAGAACCACCGAAGAACTGTGCCTATAATAAATAGTACAAGTGATAAAGTGCATATGATGGCTCGTGTTTGCATGGAAAGTTGCTATAATTCATTTCTATTTATTTATAGCCCAAAGGGCCCAAAGGGCCAAATAGCAAGTTACAAATCTAAAATCTAAAATAGATCAACAAGGTAAATAATTAATAAATATTACATAATACACTTAAAATCCAACTCATTGATGTATTACCAAGTTACATATCGCATTAACTGCTTGTATGGAGTAAGCATAAGAATTCTGCCATAAATTCCACTAGAAACAAATTTGGGCATTTGTTCCACAGAAGAAAATGAACACTAAACAAAGCACAGATCATTACTTGATCTAAAAAACAAAACAGTCAAAATGGTATGCTACTAAAAATTAGAATGCAAACTTTTTTAAAAAAAATATTTTACAATGAAAAATTCATATTTTAAAACTGATCATTAGGGAATTGTGTGCCTCAAAGAATGAAAGCAGAATATTTACATCTAAAAAATAAAGTTTGGGAATAATCTATGTAAATGTGGCCAAAGATTAAGTTATATAAATGAAGGGAAGATTAGTATTAAATCTACATATGTTGTGTGATGTTGTAAATCTAAAATATTATGAAGGTTTCTATGATTTTCTTTTAATTCTATAGAAAAGCAGTCTGATTTGAATATTCTACTAATATGAACAATGAAGGACACAAAAGTTTCAGCACAACAGAAATCCATAATGTAGATGAAGACCACAATAAAAACCTTGATAAAGATTGTGTGTACAGTATTAGGAATTTCATCCTTACATAAAAATGTCTGTTTGATGTACATAATACAACAAGGCATAAACTGAAACAAAAATAACTTACTAAATGAAATTTCTTTCCAGTCATTTAAAAATATTTACCATTTTCATGAAATGAACATTGGAGTTGGGGGTAAAAATAGCTTGTCTATCATCTCAATAGATTTGCATCAAGTAGTTAGTACTCTAGAAATTGAGAAAACATTGGTTTCTTTGGGAATAATGATTAGAAGAGCTTCTACTAGCCTGACAGATGTGTTGAACTGAAGCTCCCCTCATCTGCTGCCAATTTAGCCAAAGGTTATGTTAGAAGCATGCTTTCTTTCACGTTGTATTTTTTTGTCACCAATGAGGGACGTTACAGCTGTGACTAAAGATATGTACTGTAGATCAGTCTACATTTAATGTATGTCTGAATTGCATTTTTTAAAATAAATTACTTAAAACACACTCTCATAAGAAAATTCATATTTGGTTTTGTGAGTAATTTTCTCTAAAATACACAATTTTCAACCTCTTTGCCTAATAAATACCATTTCATATGCCAAGTATCAAAAGTCTGAAGTGCTTTTTCAGACTATTATTATTATTATTATTATTATTATTATTATTATTATTATTATTATTATTATTATTATTATTATTATTATTATTTCGGTTTATATACCGCCCTACTCCCAAAGGACTCAGGGCAGTTTACAAGGCAAAATTTAAAAACAATACAATATAAAATTAAAATTAAATTAAATTAAGTCTAGCCGCAAAAATTAAAATCACAATTTAAAAACATTAAACCCCTCAGTCCAGACCAGATAGCTCAAAGAGCCAGGTTTTTAGGTCCCAGTGACATGAACGAAGGTCGGGGGCAGTCCGGAGTTCCTTTGGCAGTTGATTCCATAGGGCAGGCGTGCCCACAGAGAACGCCCTCCCCCTGGGGATCGCCCGTCGGCAATCCTTGACCAGTGGTACCCTGAGGAGGCCCTCCCTGTGGGAGCGCACAGGACGATGGGAAATTGATGCTGGCAGCAGGTGCTTCCTTAGATAATCCGGGCCCATGCCATTTAGGGCTTTATTGGACTATCCATCTGGTGAAAGTGATAGTTCTTGAAAATTTATGCCTTTAGTAAAATCTGACTATTAATAAAAAAATCTGAAAAGGTGCTATCAAAATCTTTCAGATTTTTGGCCTCCACAGACTAGCATTGTCATTTCCTACAATATCGACAATGAGAAGCACCAAATTCAATAGGATCTTTAATATACATTACATTTAATGCAATTATCTCTTCTCTATGCTTTATTGTAGGCAACTTTCATCTATGTGTCTCTATGTACATGTGTCTGTATATATTCCCCAATTATGTATTCAGCTTTGGGGGGAAAAATAGACAACTTGCCACAAACTTCTTGCATCTATGCAGTGACTTTGTAACAAAGTAATACGGATACTCAGTTCAAATGTAAAGTCAATTTGTATACCTCTGATTGTGGGGAAGCAATTAATACTGCTGAGGAGGGTCTGTGGTCTACATGAATTTTGAAAAGTTATCCAACATTGCTCTATTAATGCAGCAAGAGGAGAACAGATGGTTCAGAACAATTCATACTTTAATTATTTTTCAATTCAGTCTTCTTGTTCTCTCTGTGTGTGGGGTTTGCGGGGGGGGGGGTAAGGGAGAATGTGATGAAGGCTGTGAATAAAAGCAGAAATGAGGGTGATTGGAGTGGTTAAGCTATGGATAGCAGCATCCATTCTTTTTAGCCTCCTTTCTCTCTTGGATGGCTGGTTTGCATTTTCAGCCAAAACCAAGTACCACAAAATGACTCTTTGGTGGTAGCAAAGATCTACTTCTATCAACCTTGCTAACTATCTCCTGCCTCAGATCAACTATTTAACTAAACGTGTACAGATAACTCTTGTTATATAAAAGATTCATAAACTGACCATCAGAGCAAACATTCTGAGATAGCTTACAATGCAATTTAAAACAACAGATCAGTAAGAACATTAATAAAAAAAGCCCTCCATAACCTCTGAAACTAACTATTTGAACCAGAGAGGATTGTGTACGTTGGAATGCCAATAAAACCCTCATTAGGAGTACAACGAATAGATGAATTCATGTATTTGTTCAGTATTTAGAGAATATCATGGCACTTTTGACTTCCAAGGAAGAGAAAAACATTCTCTGCTCCTTTCTGTCCTGACCACCATCCATATACCCCTATTAAACTCATAACAGTACAATTGCTTTCCACTCTGAAGTAAGAGTTCAAAGCACCTTACCTCCAGGACATTGTTTTAAACCTGCATTCTAAGCAGCCCACTTAGGAAGCATTTCTGAGATTCAATAGAATTTTCATGCCAAATGCATGTCAGTTGCCATGGAAACCACTAGCAAGCAGGTGAGGTTCAAGGGTCATCTCCTAAAAGGAATGAATGGTGTCACACTTAGATAAAAGGTTGCTCAAGAAGTACATCATTCACAGATTATGAGTACTCACTTGCTTCAAGTTTCAAAGACTGACCCTGGAGATTTTAAAAAAAGAGTCAGAAAGCCTATTTTTTGACTCTGAATTAAATCACAGAAATGATATTTGCTTCTAGAAAGCTGTCCATTCTCTCTGCATAATACCAATCTAAAGATATGTGTGCTGCAAGGATGGTTAGTTCCTGGTTACCTTCTTTTGTTTTTCTTTGTTTCTTGCCGCTGCTTCACATTTCTAATTGAATTATGATCTAAAGATTAAAATAAAGAACTGGGCATTTCATGGATTCTTATGTATAATTTTTAAGATACTGTTTGCAACCAGAATAAGAATCAAGAGCAGAAAAAACACTTCTTTTACACCAGACGGTCCTCCAGCCTGTGGCTTCCTTGCTATGAGAGACTTGTTTAGTCTGTACCTTAGGCAAGGTTGATCCAGAGCAGGCATTCGGTGTGCTCCCTTACTCCCTTTCCAGCATCAAATGGACAGTGATGGCTGCATACATTTGCAGTCCTTCCCACAGTCAGGAATCCTTACTACAACTATAAGTGCAGTCAGTCAAACTTGCCTGCAATCCATCCTCACATCTTTTAGCTTTCAACACAGGAAGGTCAAGATGGAGAAGGTCCATGTAGCCAATAGCTCCCTAACAAAGAACATTTTGGAGCTGTTGAATAAGGGTAGTCTCCTTAATGTTCATAGTCTGTACTGAGTTAGTTTGCCCAAATTCAACTTCCAAGAGAATCTCCCCCATTCTGAGGGAGACTCATCCTGGAATTGCCAATGTGACCCTTTCAGACATATTGATATCTCCTTTGACATCTGCCAGACTCCTTGGTCACTTGGTTTGTTGTTGTTATTATTATTATTATTATTATTATTATTATTATTATTATTATTATTATTATTATTATTATTATTATTATTATTATTATTATTTGCACAGTCAGCCAAATGTTCAGACTGGATTTGGCATTTTTGTGTACCTATCGAGTCCTTACCAAGGACCTGGGATAGGCAGATGTGGATGTTTAATGGTATTACAGATATCGTCACAGGATGGAAGCAGTTCCTAGTAAGGCTGCCTTTTGCAATTGATTAATGGCGAATCTGTCAATGCCAATAGGGTTCAAGTGGTGTTCCAGTTGTTTTGGGATTGCACCCAAGGTGCCTATTACTATTGGTACTACCCTTGCTTGCCTTTGCCACAGTCTTTCTATTTCTATTTGTAGGTCTTTGTATTTTGTTATCTTCTCCAGTTCTTTCTTATCTATTCTGCTGTCTCCAGGCACTGCCACGTCCACTATCCAGACTTTTTTTGTCTTTCTTATCGACAATTGTTAAGTCCGGGGTGTTATGCTGCTGGTGCTTGTCTGTTTGAATTCTGAAGTCCCAGAGCAGTTTAACTTTATCATTTTCTATGACTTTCTCTATTTTATGATCCTAGCAGTTCTTTCTTACAGGCAAATGATATTTCTTGCAGATCTTCCAATGCACATCATCATCATCATCATCATCATCATCATCATCATATTATTATTATTATTATTATTATTATTATTATTATTATTATTATTATTATTATTATTATTATTATTATTATTATTATTATTATTATTATTATTCATTTGTTGAAGCATAATCCTTATTCCAGTCATGCTATTCTACTCAATCTAAACCTTAGAGACATTCAAAGTTATTCCACCTCTAACAATGGGGGGTGAGGTGTTACCCCCCGTTGATAGGGCTCGCAACTTGGGCATCCTCCTGGATTCACGGCTCAATTTTGAAGATCACATAGGAGCCGTGACCAGGGGGGCTTTTGCACAGGTTCGCCTGGTGTGCCAGTTGCGTCCCTATCTGGACCGAGACGCCCTACGCACAGTTACTCATGCGCTTGTGACCTCCCGTTTGGACTACTGTAACGCTCTCTACATGGGGCTGCCCTTGAAGACCACTCGGAGGCTTCAACTGGTGCAGAATGCGGCCGTGCGAGTTGTAATGGGGGTCTCCCGATACTCCCATGTAACACCTCTACTCCGCGAGCTGCATTGGCTTCCGGTTGCCCTCCGGGTGAAATTCAAGGTGCTGGTTATCACCTATAAAGCCCTACATGGCCTGGGTCCGGGGTATTTGAGGGAACACCTGCTGCCGGCATCAAACGCCATTCGCCCAGTGCGCTCCCACAGGGAGGGTCTGCTCAGGGTCCCGCCGGTAAGAGATTGCCGGCGGGTTACACCCAGGGATAGGGCCTTCTCAGTGGGAGCGCCTGCCCTCTGGAACCAGCTGCCGGTGGAGCTGAGGACTGCCCCCGACCTCCGATCATTCCTCCGGGGCCTGAAGACCTGGCTCTTTGAGCTCTCGGGCCCAGGCTGAGGAGAAATTTATTTTAATTGGGGTTTTTAATAGTACAGGGTTGATTTAATATTTTTTTTAAATTGGTTTTTAACTTTTGTACGGTTGATTTTTAACTCCCTGTAAACCGCCCTGAGTCCTCAGGGAAAGGGCGGTATATAAATGCAATAAAATAAAATAAATAATAAATAAAAACCAAAACAAAAGGAACTGCAGCCTGTTTGTAACTATATTTGCCTGCCCTGCAAAAAAGTGAAAAATGCCCTGGTGGCAAATATTATTCAGAGAGACAAAAGGAACTGGTAGGCAATCACCTCATGGTTTTCCCTAGTAACTGGTTGTTTTGTGCTCACCCTGACAGCCATTTTGAGCCCATCAAAATCTCTCAAAATTCCAAGTGTTTCTACTGGCCTGAAAATATTGGGAACTCTTAAAATGGCAGAAAACTCTGTTACTCATTGGAAGTATTAATTTTGTTTCCTACAGTTTCTTATATTGTAGTATGGAAACAGATATATATGGGCTGTATTTATTCTTTTAAGCCCCGTGTTTGCATCTTCCAGTTAGACCTGGACTTTTGAAATGTAGGTACAGATTGATAATGGCATTTTTTAAGATAGGAAACAAAATAAAATGGGTTAAAGATTAAAAAACACCTAGCTAACCCAAAAATATTCTTTTTAATGGCCCACACCTCCCCACACAGGATAAATGATCACCTGTGATGGCATTATGCCATCAGACCACCTCAAGGATAATAACAAATAAAAATGCCACCAAACCTTTGTGAGCAAATATTTTATAAACACCATCTTCAAAGCAGACAAAGCATAAATGTATTTTTTGTCATATCTTGGGATTCTGTACTACCTCCCTGAAAATTTTATTATAGGAAAATACTATCAGTTCTAATATTTTAATGCCCCAGCTATTTAGGTCTTTTACAGCAGGAGAAAAGGAAAATCGTCTTATGCTTAAAACTTTTTAAAGAAGAGCAGTAAAACTGCCTTATGTTGAGTGAGAGATCATTTACCAGGTAATATATCGTCTTGACTGACAGCCTTTGTCCACAATTTCAGGCAAAAAAAGAAAAAGAAAAGAAATCCTTCAACCCACAATTTTTTCAACTGGAGATGCCAGGGACTGAACTATGAAATTTTACATGCAAAATAAGCATTAGGTCACTAAGCTGTGACAATTTCTATTATATTTCTGTACACATTTCCACCGCATAGCACAATGAGGAAGAAGAAAAAGTGTGTTCATGAATACAAAACCAAGAATACAATACAAAGAAATTTAAAAATTCTTATATAATAATGGGATGACTTGATGATTTTTCCTCCTTTTCCACAAATGTTGAATGAATCTACCTATAAGAAGAGAGGATATTTTATGGAAAAAGAACTTTTGATTCAAAACTGTATGTCTCATGAGAATTTTATGAAAGAGAGTGAGGAAAAAGGAAGCTCCCAGAAATAAACACTATACATTACACACTAGTTTTGAAGGACAAATCCTTCTGGTTGATTTCTCCTGTTTTTAAAAAATGATCTCACATTCCATCCTCTTTGTAAAGAAATTTACAAACATATAAAAAATAAATTGGATGACATTTTTACCCATCCACAACAGTCAAGTAGGACTTCATCATCATATTCTTCTTTCAATACTTTAAGTATTGCCATCTCAGGAAAGATATATAAACAAGAGTTTTTAAAAAAGTCAAGAAGGTGGCTACAACTGCACATTTGAAGCCAGAATCCTGTTTTACAAAGCAGTATGGTCTGGTTACATAATTATGGTGCCATCTTGTTAAAAAAAAAATCCCCTGTGGACTGTCCTGTTTACAACTGCTAAATTTCAAACTCTTTCATTAGAGATCATCAAGAATCTCTAATATATACCCATGACACACAGTAGCCTACATGTGAATTCTCTTCTATCATTTTTAATTCGAAAAAAGGAAAATATGCAAGAAATAATTTAGAAGTTCTCTAACTATCCATTGTCAATGAGTGCTTTTCACATTTCAGCAACTGCATAAACACATATACTGACTCCAAAGGAAAGCCAGGAGAAATATTTGGCATAAGGCAGTTTTCATGTTCCCTCCCTTTTGTCCAAATAACATTTTCCTTTTAAATAAAAGTGGCTCTTTGTTTCACTGCTATTAACAAGAAATAGGGAAATTGTAAATGAAAATAGATACACCCTGTATTTATTGGGCACCAGTCAGACTCTGATATTTTGCAGCAGGACCATGACAAAGCAATAAGCAGAGACCTAAGGGAACAGCTTGAGAAAAAGGTCTAGGCAGGCTATGGATAAAACACATTAGATAAGGTCAGCCCAACATGTTTTACCAGAGGGGGCAATCAATTATCTAGGCAGAAGTCAAAATCTAGATAAAGTGGAACAAGCTGAGGATGAAAAGGCAGGAGGTCAGAATGACAGTAAAGAATGTTAAGAATATTAAGAATTTCCTGCTGGAACAGAACACTGTGCATTGAATTCAGTTTCCTATTTTCAGTAGTAAAACAGGAAGGTCCTGAATGCATAATAATTAAATAACAGAGTTGGAAGAGACCTTGTAGGTCATCTAGTCTAAGCCCCTGCTCAAGCAGGAGACCTATACCATTCCAGACAAATGGCTGTCCAATCTCTTCTTAAAAGCCTCGAGTGATGCAGCGCCCACAACTTCTGAAGGCAAACCATTCACTACTTTATTTTTCTCCCTGTCAGAAAATTTCTCCGTAATTCTAGGTTGCTTCTCTCCTTGATTACTTTCCATTCACTGCTTCTTTCTGTGCCTTCTGTTGCTTTGGAAAATAGGGGTGTGTGTGTGTATGTGTACCATACAGTATATACAGGTATATAAACAATACACCATGTGTATAGGTGTATTAGCATAGTTTTGTCCCAGCTGTCATTTATTGTATTACTAATCTCTGGTTTTCCAAGAACAGGCATAACAAAGGCTAGTCAACAACAACTATGGTCTCTTATATATATAGCACATGATCTAGTGGTAAATTCTGCATAGTAGCCATGTGTAATTAAACCAAATTTGACCAAGTTGTTATAGCCAGGTTTCCCCAGAATCTTATGTAAATGTTATCTAAGAAGCCTGGGCCGAGGAAAAGAAATTGCAATTGATTTTTATTATTGTCATTTGGAGCAAACTCAAGATATTAACAAATCTCACTGGAAGTGATAGCAGCTCTAATTGTTAACACAGATATTGGTTATGCATGCTTAAGGTCAGAAGGTAAATAAAATGACACACTGAATTATTCTTAAAAGCATCTGTAGGGAGCAAGAGGGCATTGTCTTGATCCCCAAACCATACTTGTGTCAGACATTGAGAGAGGACAGATTGTATCATGAGATTACTGCATCTGTTCATCTCTTTGATGCAATCTCAGTTTGCTATGAATTAGTATGATATGCTATGAATTAGTATGATATATATATGTGTGTGTGTGTGTGTGTGTGTGTGTGTATACATATATATATATATATATATATATATATATATATATATATATATATATATATATATATATATATATATATATATATATACATACACACACACACACACACACACACACACACACACACACACACACATATATATATATATATATATATATATATATATATATATATATATATATATATATATATATATATATATATATATATATATATATATATATATATATATATATATATATATATACATATATCAAGACAAGAAACCTTGCCTTAAATGCAGTTCCTATGGATTACAGCACCTGTCATTATTGACTATGTTGTCTGGAGCTGATGGGAACAGCAATTTAGCAAGAGATGGATGACCCCCCACTGTAGTTTATAATTACCTAAGAAAAAGATCTGTAATAAAAATGGTTTGTTGCTTAAAAAAGATAACAAAGAGGAAGAAAAATATGACATATTGTAACCCAGTATTATTCAAATTTCATGAGCTTTTCCATATGCAACCAACATTCATGCTATTCCTAAAGTGAAATGGGTAAGAAAGTTATCCCAAATGATAATGTAAGACTCCATGAGGTTTGTGCAAGGTAACTGTGCTGATCATACACATTTTGGGGGCTACTCATTAATGTTATGATATGTTTCCTAATTCAAGTCCACAAAAGAGGGGGTTCAATCCCACCAATTCTTGAAGATTTAAAACTTTACTACTGGTGTATACAGAGCTACCACAGGATCATGAGAAGCACAATGCTAGATTAGCATTAAGACACAGCTTTATTCAGTTTTCCAGATTAGCCAATTAGACCTCTATGGGATGCCCACAACAGGATATAAATATAACTCTCCTGTTCATGTTCCTTAGCAACTGATACTAATAGAGACATACTGGCTCTGAAACAGGGAATAATACAGTATGTAGCCATTGTGACTTGTAGTCATCTGAATGTTCAGTGTGAAGTAGCCATCAGATAGTCAAAGGACTAAAGGATGTACAGAGGTTCCAGGAAACTGTAAGGGCTGAAACAGTGGTAGTTGAATCTAACTACAGCACTGGTAAAAATGGTCTAGTCCAATTAAATATAGTTCTTTATGGAAATGGTTGCAGACAAATAAGATACTGATTTTTCAGCCTAGGCTTTAAATTGGACTTTTGAATACGTGAAAGCAGATATTTGTAGCTCAGGGTTGAAATGAGGGGTCCTTGGTGTTCTCTGAGCTTGCTTGTTTTCTTGCAGATGTTTCATTACCCTAACTAGGTAACATCATCAGTTGTAATAAGGAATGCTGTTTGCTGTCTATTTATATTCTTGTGTCTTGCCCACTGGGTGGGTGGGGAGGTCTTGAGGATTCTTTGGTTGGGCCATTTACTAATGGCTCTGTGGCAGTTTCTTCAATGGGGTATTGCTCACTTGATCATTGGTCTGAAAGTAACCTTGGAGTTAATCTATGCTGATCTGAGTATGGCTGAGTATGGTGCTGGAGTCTTTTTCTCTTTGGGGCTGGTTAATTGTCTCTTTTACATAATCTATAAAGGTAAAGGTAAAGGTTCCCTTGCACATACGTGCTAGTCGTTTCTGACTCTAGGGGCCAGTGCTCATCTCCATTTCAAAGCCGAAGATCCAGCGCTTGTCCAAGGACGTGTCCGTGGTCATGTGGCCGGCATGACTAGATGCCAAAGGCGCACAGAACGCTGTTACCTTCCCACCGTGGTGGTCCCTATTTTTCTACTTGCAGTTTTACATGCTTTTGAACTGCTAGGTTGGCAGAAGCTGGGACGAGTAACAGGCACTCACTCTGTTACGCAGCACTCGGGATTCGACCCGCCAAACTGCCGACCTTCTGATCAACAAGCTCAGCATCCTAACCCACTGAGCCACTGTGTCCCTTATAGCATAATCTATAGATGCTGTTAATGCCCATGTGTCTATTGATGGCTGATTTATCAGAGTGCCAGGCTTCCATGGCATTTTTGGATTTCGCCTGGTCTAGGATTGTCACATTTTTCCAAATGAAACTATAGTTAAATCTGTCTATATGTTGTGAAATTAAAGAATTTTCGTCATTCCTTTTGACCGCCAATTAGTGTTCATGGATGCGTTCTGCCAGTCTTCTGCCTGTTTTTTTCTACATAGTGGTTGTTGCAGTTCTTACATTGTATGTTGTAGATGACTCTTCTTTTTTCTTCTGAGGATGCTGGGTCTTTGCATTTACTCAGGATGTTTTGAAGAGCTTTAGTTGGCTCATGTGCTATGTTGATTCCATCTGGTTGTAGTAGTCTATTTGTGGTTCCCTTCAATTGGAAAAATGTGACAATTTTGAATATGTTGCTGTGTGTTCACACATCTTTTAGGGTCTGATGTAGATTTCAGTTTTAATTGGAAAGCATTCCTAGCCTATATTTTAATACACGATTCGTACCACAGCCAAAATATGGCTTTTTCAAGAGTCTATAACTTCATGGAAAATTAGATTTTAGTACTGATTTAATTCATGGTATTATACACTTATTCTTAATATTTATATGATGTTCATAAAATATTTTAAAGTTTAATAAGTATTTTCAGTTCTTTCTTGAAAATGTTATATGAGAGTAATTAATGAAAAGTGCTACATAAGTAATTAATTATATATTAGAAAATTGTATTTTTTATAATTTGGATCCCTTTACATATTCATATTCTAATATTTTTATCCTTTTATTCTCCTTATATGTTTTCTATTTATTATATTCTTTTAAAATTTTAATAATGTCCTTAGAAAGCAGGAACAAAAATATTTTTTGTTTAATCATTGTATTTCAGTACCAACAAAAATTAACAAAAATATCTCTTCTATAATGTATAGAAAGTCCCATTTCATGCAATGATCTTAAACAAACAAATCATAGTTTATTGGGTCAAAGATAGACTGTGTATTCAAACCAATACAAACTATGAAGAGGTGGCATATATCAAAAACATCTCAGAAACAACTATTACAACCACACAGCATCACCCTATCACAGAAACCAACTAATGCCTCCAAAACATCATAAGAAGCCAAAAGACTAAATAGCTCAAGAAAAAAACAACAACCAGGAATCATCTAAACATATAGTGTAATGAGTATTGTTGTTGTTAGTTGCGAAGTCGTGTCCGACCCATCGCGACCCTATGGACAACGTTCCTCCAGGCCTTCCTGTCCTCTACCATCTTCTGGAGTCCATTTAAGCTCACGCCTACTGCTTCAGTGACTCCATCCAGCCACCTCATTCTCTGTCGTCCCCTTCCTCTATTGCCCTCAATCTTTCCCAGCATTAGGCTCTTCTCCAGTGAGTCCTTCCTTCTCATTAGATGGCCAAAATATTTGAGTTTTAGCTTCAGGATCTGGCCTTCTAAAGAGCAGTCAGGGTTGATCTCCTCTAGGACTGACCGGTTTGATCGCCTTGCAGTCCAAGGGATGAGTATAATGAGTATAACAACTACTATATAAGACAGACAGGCAGAAGACTAGCAGAACACATTCATGAACATCAACTAGCAGTCAGAAAACACAATGAAAATGTCAATGCTGCAAACATTGACATGTTTTTGCACTGACAATATAAGAGACAGCCTGTTATTTTAATTGCTTCATTTGAGAGGGAGGAATCACCCGGAAGTTGTGATAAGATTGCAAAAGCCCTCATACAGAATGGGAAGTGAAACCTCATATGTAAAACTAATTGGATAATGTGATTTATGAGGTGTAGATAAGGGTGGGGATTGTGTGTGTGCTATGATGGGTTTGAGGGGAGGAGATTTCAGATTCTGGCATCCCTCCATGAGTGCCGATGTTTCGTTTCATTACTAAGACTTTTTAGATAAATAATATGCCTGCAATTTGCTTGATTTGTCTCATTCATCGGAACCATGACATCATGCCAGAATGTCCTTTCTTTCAAAGGGGGGTCCTGAACCCCCACCGCTGTCTCCAGTAAGAGAGATAAGCTGGCAAAGATTCAGTGAAGATTCCTCAAGTGGGAAAGAGAAGGTCTGATTGCTGGCGAAACTTCTGAAGAGGAAATAATAAATAGTTTTCTATGGGAAGATGAATTTGGGCCAATCTCCAAACTTCAGCAGATAACTGAGCTTATCTCATCGTCAAGCTGGAACCACTCCAGTAGAGAATATGCAGGCCAGACTGTGCGGCAAGAGGCCCCAGAAGCTGAATGTAGAGGAGATGTCAGATCTTCAGCCACTGAGAATCTGGGTGAGTGGAAAATCCTGTCTGCAAATCAGACTGCCTGCCAGACCCAGGAGTCCCCTGCCAAGCCCTACAGACCCATAGAGACAGACGACCCCAGCCTGGGGCCTCTGCAGCAATGGGAGGTTGGGAAGCCCCCACAAGTGAAAGGCCAGCAACCTCTGAGCTTGCCCCAGCTAATAGAAGCCTTGCAACAGCTGGGGGTGGTGCAGAAGCCTGGAGATCAGGAGCTGGTGGGAGGACAACAGTAAGGGTGGCAGCAGCAGGACCCAAATGTGCAACTCCTGAATGTACATCAGGACCAGTGGGGCCAGCAGCAATGGGGGGCCCTGGCAGCCATTAAATCAGCAACCAGAGTGGGGCCAGCAGCAACTGGAGACACAACAACAGCAGTGGGGGCCCCAGCAACCATTTAACCAACAACCAGGGTGGGGCCAGCAGCAATGGGGGGCCCAGCAACCAATAATGAGCCCACCCTTCAGAGCAACCTTCGATGGGGACCCAGAGAAACTGAATTTCTTCCTCAACCACATACACTCTCATTTGAATAGCTGGGCCCATCTCTACCCGGACCCAGGTGCTATAGTTGATGTGATTGCATCCAACCTAGAGGGAGAAGCATCTGAATGGTTGAACAATTTATATAATGAGCAGGCCCCTGAATTGGAGGACCCCCACCTTTTCCTCCTGGGGCTAAGGGAAAGATTTGAGGACCCATCCATCACCCTCAGAGCAGAAAAGCAAATCCATAAGATAAAGCAAGCTGGCTGGCCTGCCCTGGAGTACGTGCGAAAGTTTTGAAAGCTGGCCGGTCGGATAGACAGATGGCCTGAGCAATCCATAATTCATCTTTTTAGAAAAGGGTTAGATGACTACCTTTCTCTGGCATGTATCTACTGAGCTGCACCTGACCAACTGCATGAATGGTACCAGGCAGTGGTGAAATTAGATGCTCAGCTCGCCCGCTATAAGAAGCCTCTCCTACCTGAACCTGAGCCAAGGTCAGAACAACCTGAATGGCACTCACCCCCACAAAGATCTCCAACTACTGTGAGGGCTGAAAGACCCAAGCCACTTGTAGACCTGGCAATTAAGTGTTTCTGATGAGGACAGCAGGGACATTGAGCAGCGAAATTCCTAGTCCCCTTCCCCCAACAGCAGAACAGACCAGGACCAGCAGTGAGAAAGAAACCTGCACAGTGGCTAAAGGGAGAGAAATCCAACTGGATGACACAGGAACCTGTTGTCCAGGTCACATCCCCCACATGGGAGGATGCCGGAACTCAGACTGGATTCACCCCAGTTCTACCCTCTTTTGACTGTGATGATAAAGGGCAGAATGACCTGATGGTGAGTCAATGCAACCTACCCTTTTTGTTGCCTGCTAAACTCATAGTCCCTAAGACAAGGGCACAAGTAGACCTGAAAGTGCTAGTTGATACTGGCTGCTCCCGATGCATCATTAGCCTGTCATGTGCCTTGAGACTGGGCATACGGGCCAAGCCGCTCTCCAAACCTGTGAGGTTCGAGCAAGACAATGGCTCCCTAATGGGAGGGACTTTAGTCACACAATTAACGGAGCCCTGATGCCTGGAAATAGGTGAGCACTGGGAGTTTATTCACTTCCTGGTAGCTCCAAAGATGTCTGAGACTGTGATCCTAGGACTAGCCTGGCTAGACAAATGGAAGCCATTTATCTGATGGGAAGAGGTTTGGAGAAACACAAAAATGGCATTAAAAAAGACTTCTGAGACTTATAAAAAACAAGCTGATAAAAAGAGGGCTCCCCAAAGAACATTCCAAGTGTGGGAGAAGGTTTATCTGTCAACTAAATATCTACATCTCAAATTACCTAGCAAGTAATTGGGACCAAAATTCTTGGGGCCTTTCCCCATTGTGAAAATCATCAACCCGGTCACAGTAAAATTGAAACTCCCCACACTTTTGGGGAAAATTCACCCGATGTTCCATTGTAGCTTACTGAAACCTTTTTGAGCCTCCACTTTAAGACCTCCCCTTAGGAAAGCACCTGGAGCCCTCATAGTAGTGGGTCAGACCCATTATGAAGTGAAACATATTCTTGACTCTAGAATCTTTAAGGGAAAATTGCAGTCCCTAGTACAATGGAAGGGATACCCATTGTCTGAAGCCATTTGGGTGAAATCTAGTGATGTGAAAGCTGACAGACTTATCAAAAAGTTTTATGAGAAACACCCCAACAAACCAAAAGCCAGCTCCTAACTTGTGTTTGTTTACATTACAGGATCTGTTCTTTTGTAAGGGGGGTGCAGATGTCAATGCTGCAAACATTGATATGTTTTTGCACTGACAATATAAGAGACAGCCTGTTATTTTAATTGCTTCATTTGGGAGGGAGGAATCACCCGGAAGTTGTGATAAGATTGCAAAAGCCCGCATACAGAATGGGAAGTGAAACCTCATATGGAAAACTAATTGGATAATGTGATTTATGATGTGTAGATAAGGGCGGGGATTGTGTGTGTGTTATGATGGGTTTGGGGGGGAGGAGATTTCAGATTCTGGCATCCCTCCATGAGTGCCGATGTTTCGTTTCATTACTAAGACTTTTTAGATAAATAATATGCCTGCAATTTGCTTGATTTGTCTCATTCATTGGAACCATGACAGAAAACCCATTAATCACCACAACACATGAACAATTTAACCATAGTTTCAACTATGAGTATCCTAGACCAGCTGGAAGAAAAAATGCTCAGGAATTCCTAGAAGTTTGACATTCAGAAAATCACCCATCAAAGGCAGATAGAGATAAACCACATTTACACACCATTTAAAGGAGGCAATAAATAAGTTAAGGGGGGGAAAGACCACAACACATTCTCTCCATCAACCAAAACTCAGATATGTAGGGTTTAATATTAGGCAATCAAGCAGAAAACAATACTATAATCCAGGAACTATCAAAGAGCAAACCACACCCCCTACTACTACTGGATATAAACAGAGAGCAATCTCCATGCTCACAAAAACTGATGATATTACTGTTTATAATCAAGCTCAGAGAACACTAAGTATTCTATGGTTCAAACATGAGCTATATATATATATATCCTCTTCTATGCAATATGAACATAAGATTTCTTTTCCAATAGATATGTGAGTCAATACTGAAATTACATGACTTTTCATACATCCTAATAAATTGAGTTAAAGATATTTCATTTTCTCTATAGAAGTCTTCCCCTCCATCCTCAAATCATTGCAAAAAGGCATATCTGTGTCATAGTGTACTTACTTTCTCATTCTCAGTTGTGTAAGGTTTAACATAATAAGGAAAGTCAAGAGGAAAAATAATTTAATAATAACCTAGACAAGAGCAATTATGGTCACCTTTCAAAATCTCTAAATTTTGTTTATTTAAAATGAGGAATTGAATTTCTGTTTGTAAAAAGGAACAGATCTCCACTGGTATATCTATGTCCACTTACTTTTTCTGTCTAGTTAACAAGCTGAGAGAAAACAGACTAGTCGTATTTGGTTAATATATCAACTTTAACCAGGAAAGAAAGATCCTGCCCTCATCTATTAAGTTCACTTTGGGGGAAAAAAGTAGGCAAATGATTTTTCTGTAGGTTTAGGAACTATTTTGTGACATCAGGAGCCAGTACTTCAATCATCTTTCACTGCCTTTCTCCTCATTTGCATATTGGAGTATTCCCAAATTATAAAAGAAAGCTGCAGGTTGTAAACCAGGCGTGTCAAACTGCTGGCCCGTGGGCCGAACATGTCATGCGGAAGCTGCACCCACCCCATTGCCGGCAATGGCAAAACTGTCTCGATATGTTGCATGATGTCACATGATGTTGCAAGTTTGACATCTCTGTTCTAAACCATCCCCATCATTCTGCATACATCTTACTAGATCACAGGTGTCAAACTCAATTTCACTGAGGGCTCCAACATCTGAACTCCAGCTGACTCTCCCCCAGGCCTCTGTGGTGCTGCTTCAGCTCACACATCCCTGCTACATATTCAATTACCTCCTCCTCCTAGCCTGCTTGCAGGCCAGGTCTAAACACATCATGGGCCGGATCTGGCCCATGGGCCTTGAGTTTGACATGTCTGTATTAGATTATGCCCATGTATTGTGGCATTTATTTCAAGACTCTATGGAGATTTCTTCCTACGGTCATGTATGTATCTTTGCTGCAGTTTCTAAAAAATATTTTTAACAGTAGCTTTTTTTTCAGTCTATTCCATTCTCTTTTTCTCTCAATGGGGGATTATAGGATCAAGCTTAGATTTTCTTTTTCTACCATTCAGGCTCAGAGAAAAACCAAGTAAAACCCAAGCAATGTAGGAAACAATGAATGCAAAACTCATCTCTATCATCCTTATTCTGAAAACTTTCAGGGAAGGCTATGGCATGAACTGAAGTGCATCATATTTCATAAAGCAGAACTAAAATGGTGTAGGATTATATCTATGCATAATGAAACATTAGAAAGGCTTCACATTAAACAATGCTGCAGTATATCAAGAGTGACAAAATACAAAAAGTGACTGTAAGTAAATCTTTGGGTGTTTATGTGATCATCCATGACATCATTTGAGTTTACTATGGAATCCCACTGCTTAGTATGAAGCTGCAAAGAAAGGGATAGATTCATTTTTTTAATGGTATCCAATTGATATTTTAATAAAAGAGTGTTTTTATACTCATGAAATTTAGAATGAATCAGTGCATTTAGCCCCTATTCTCGTCACCTTCCAGAAGCTTCGTAAAATTCAGCTTTTGCAGAGGGTTGAAATAGATGCCTTTTGGAGTTATTTTATCTCCTTTAGACTATCAGTTTTATTTTATAATTTTTTAAAAATTATTATTTCATTTCTTTATGCTGCCACCCATCAAATGTCTGTATACGATTATAGCAAGGTATAAATATCATATACTGTATAAATAAAATAAAAAATAAATATCCCTGTTTAGAACTTGTTTTACAGAAAAAAAAATGCTCTTGCCTTGCAGTTAAATCTACTTATCACCTAAAGCTTGGGACAAGGGAGTGACTTGCAACAAAATACAATGCAGTTAGTTTAGTTTCAAATAAGGTTAAGAAAACAAAAATGCTCATGCTTCTTCCTTTAATATGCTTTTTAATAAAAGGAAAAGAAAATCCAATAGACATGCCTTTGTGCTTTGTTGTTAATCAAATCCTATGGATTCAGATATGACTCTACATCACAGAGGGACAGGAAATGGAGCACTGCAACAACACAAAGTTAGACCTGCAAATAACAAGCACCAGGTGAACTAATCAAACCAGCTAAATCAGGACTGGGATTGGGCTTGACACATCCTAAATATGAAAATTGTTGCAAAGAAACTTAGTGATGATCTTTTTGTTTTGCACACAGGGATTATCCCACTGATCTCAACTCCTGCCTGTCACTCAGCAATGTCTTTCATTTTATGCCTTCTGACATGGGTCTATATTTTCGACCTGAGGAATATTTTCAACCACGCTGGCTGGGGAATTCTGGGAGTTGAAGTCCACAAGTCATAAAAGGGCCAAATTTGAAGACCTCTGCCTTATAGCATGTACTTTTGAACCCAAGGTCAGGCTTAATTGAAGCTTTTTCTGCAAACTCTATTATAATGTGATAGCCTGAATTGCAATTCTATAGTTAAATCACAACTATAATTCCAAGGTCCTTTGGTGGATATCTAGTAATGTGATGACAGCACTAGAAGCTGTAAGGCCAACATTTTTCTGATCTTTTTCATTGTGTTTTTCTTTCCAACCCAACAGAGAATGTTGGGAAGAAATGATGTAAAGGAGGTTGGGACTTGTCCATCTACCTTTCTGGTTGCCAATCAGCTGGCTAATTCTAACAAAACTGACCACAGTGTGAACACATTTGGTATGGCAGCAGAACCCGGCAAAAGAAAGATTGAGTTTGAAAGTGGACTGAATCTGGCTGTAAAGGAAGAAAAAAAAGTGAATGAGAAAATCAGTGAGATTGAGATTCTGTGTAATAGCTTCTCTACCCTAATACTCTATGCATTTCACCTTTTTTCTCCCCTCTGAGGATAACATCAGGAATAATAATAATAAAAAATGAAACCTGTAAGCCACCAGATGCAATAAATAATTTTCTTTTTCCCTGCTGGTGGATGGAGAGGAGGAGAGCTTCAATGACATAATACCGACTATGTATGAACAGAAAAACTATAATTATATAAATATTAAAAAATGTGACACTCAACTGTAACATAAAGATAAACCAAATGAAAAAATAAATTGCAAAATTAATGATAAAATAATAAAATATAGAGGAACAAGAAATAAATCAATTCATAAACACTTAATGGACTTTGGGTTTCACATGTTACACAAAACCCAGATTTGGCCTTTGAGCCAAGAAAAGATATACTTCTTGGTGTAGGATTTACAGTATGGTCAAAGTGATTTATGTAATGTTATTCCATGATGGTTTCCTTGTTACACAAAGAGAATTGTAGACCCAGTGTACGTATGTTGGGAATCCATAAAACTTTCCTTGACTTTCCTTTCTTTAAAATGAATTCCAGTTATTAAAATACTGGCACTGAAACATTGAAATATTTTAAAGTAAAATTTAAGTGCTTTTCTAAATTGAATTTGCACAACTTACATTGTTGTTATGTCTGTATGGATTTTATCTTTCATACTGTAATGGACTGTAAGTGCATTTACAGAATGGAAGTGTAAAAGAAAATTGATATTTAATGTTGGCTTATTTATTTAATTGTGCAGCAGGGACAAGATTTCTTCCTATTTTCTGACATATAAATCTATTTAGAAAAGACATATGGAGAAGTCCCAGCTAACTAACAACCCCAGAGATTATGTTCATACAAAGGTTTAGAAGACCAAATCCATCTGCCTCAGAAATCTGATCTGTTTTATCGAAGCAGTATTGTATTCTGTATCTCTTATATATGGTAGCTGAATCTGTTTGTTTAGTGACTGTTCAAAGTTACAGTGGCACTGATTGCAACTGTTGCAGCATCACCATGGACAAATGATCAAAATTCAGACAACGGGCAACCAACTTGTATTTATGATGGATGCAGTGTCCCGGGGTCATGTGATCACCTTTTAGGGCCTTTTGACAAGCAAAATCAATGGGGAAGCCTGATTCACTTAACAACTGCAGTTTCACTTAACAACTGCAGTGAATCACTTAACAACTGTGGCAAGAAAGGTCGTAAATTGGGTCAAGGTTTACTTAACAAGCCTCGCTTGGCAACAGAAAAGTTGGGCTCAGTCATAAGCTGAGGACTACCTGAATTTAATATCCTATTTACACATTAGGCAGATGAGGTTTGGTGCGCAAATAATTTATGGCTCACTTGCATTTAAGTTGCCATGCTCTGTTGTTGAAAACAAAAAGGAAGAGGCGAGAAGAACAAAAAAGAAGCTTGGAAACATCCACACTGTCGCAACCTGTGAATGCCTTTGAACATCAGGCTTCAGACTAGCCAGTGCTTGCCTGCTGAATTTTATCCCTTTTTGTGATACATAAACAGGACCTTCCCTCCCTTTTCATCTGGTTAGTTTTTGCTCCCATGTCCCAGGTTTTTTTTTCCCCTCTGTCCTTTCACTTGCCTTTCCAGTGCAATTATCCCTTCTTTTTAATCCACCTTCATCCTTATTTCCAGAGGGAGGAAAAAGTATCTATGCGTGAGTCAACCTGTGTGCTTAGACCACGAGAGTGGTTTGTGTGTGAGGGAGAATAGTGGACAAATGCAGATAAGGTCCATTTTATAATTGGACTGCCTCTACTTATAGACAATTCATTTCAACCAGTAGTTATCAAATCAGGCCTTGCTCTTTTCTGAAGGGTGGCTTCTGGCAGTCAGATGTACTCATGGACATATCTGCATGGGCAAGGTACCTCTTTACTGAGAAAGGGGCAATCTCTGAAGAATGCTTTAGGCTGTAGCTGAGAACCTTATCTCTGGCAAGATAAGGGAAGCCAAGTTCAGCTGCTGTGATTTTCTATGCAATTTTTCAATCTTCCTCTCAATTAGGTACTGCAGGGGTCCTCAACCTTGGCAACTTTAAGACTTGTGGACTTCAACTCCCAGAATTCCTCAGCCAGCAAAGCTGACATACTGTATAGCACTTTCCTTCTCTCACTATGTATTCTGCAACAAAAGAAGTACTGAAATATTTTCCTCATAGATATTAGAATGAAAACTCTTCCACTATGTTTTTTTGTTGTTGTTTTTTGGAAATGAATATCCATCATTCAAATGTCAACCTTCAGACCTTCTATATCTTTTGAGCTTCTACTATCTAGATACCTACCCTGAGGCACAGGGATCACATGCTATCTTCCGAACTGGGCTTGCCATTGAGAATTTTGATACAGTGAAGGGAATAATATAGTTGAATGAAGAAATGGGGAGTGGAGAAAAAGCATCTCATCTATATGCAACACCCCCATATCCTGCTGTGGCAGAGGTTGTTCCTGGAAGGGATAAGTGAAGAACACCAGGAGTGTATGCTAAGAGTACATATTCTAAGGAGGGTCACCCAAGGCATGAAGGTATCCCAGCTGCCCATCTAAAGCAAGCAGACACTTACATTAGGCAGCACTGGCATATGAAGATGCCAAAGGGAGATGATCACTTTGCTGACAACAGCTAAGGCTGTTCAGTTCACGCTGTGCAAGAGAAGGCAGTAGTAAACTACTCTTGTATTTGTACAAAGAAAGCCACATGGATAGAAAAATATAAAATAATTGACAATGTAGTGCTGGATGATGGGCCCCTTAGCTCAGATGGCACTCAACAGGCTACTGAGGAAAAGCTGAGAGTCTGTTTCAGAGTACTAATGTTATTTATGATATGGGTAGATTAAACCCTTCAGGACATCTAGTTGTGTTCCTGTACAGGGGGGAAATAATCTGAAACTGCAAAGACAGAATTACTCTAGGAACATGGAACATAAGGAAGAAAAGTTCAACAAGGTGAAAGATGAAATGAAACAATCACCGATCAATATCTTAGGCATCAGTGAATTCAGATGGACTGGGGTTAGATACTTTCAGTTAGAAGAGCACATTGTTTATTACTCAGGATATGGAAAACAAAGAAGGAATAGCATTGCTATTATAGTTAGGAAGATTACAGCAACAATAGTGTTCGGTGACAATGCAATTGATGACCAAATAATATCAAATAAACTTCATGGCCAACCCTTAAAACGACATTCGTGTTCTGCTCCAGCCACTGATGCAGCAGAAAAGGAAGTTGATGAGTTTTATCATCAAGTTCAATTTGACATTGACCCAACATATCAAAAAGATGTGATACTTATGACTAGAAGGTGGAATACCAAAGTTGGAAACAGTAAAGAATAAAATGTACTTGGACTGTATGATTTATTAAACCAAAATGAAGCAGGAGAGCGACTTACCATTTTTATCACTCCAATGATAAAATAGCTATCTCATAACCAATGCATCTAAATTTCCAAACTCCATTTCTTTTATTATTTTGATTAAAGGCACTTAAGAATTCCAAAGGATTCCTTAAACTCCAACTCCCCATCAGGTTGATTTCTCTGCTTTTTCAGTAGCTAAGATATAACATTTAGGGCAGGGATGTCAAACTCACAACGTCATGTGACATGTCGCAATGTATCACAACTTTTTTTCCATTGCTGGCAATGGGGTGGGTGCAGTTTCACCATGATGCATCCAGCCCATGGGCCAGCAGTTTGATACCCCTGATTTAGGGCATCAGTTATGTGCCTTAAAGCCTGCCCACCCTCTCTCCTAAACCTCAGAAGCAAAACATCCAAACACTGGAACATTAACAAAAGTGTTGAAATGGATACAGGAAAAGACCATCCACGTCTATGTCTAATTGTTATTACTTGTTTGAATATTCATTCAAAATCAATTGTAAGGAAGTTTCTACTGAAATAAAACAGTAAACAGAATAAGTTCCTAGATCTAGATACTTCTTGTTAACCGCTATTCTTGGTTGTAAAAGCGACAAGAAAGGAAGCCTATGCAAATCAGGTCTTTTTAGATTTAAAGTGGAGATTTGAGATTTGAAGAGGGCATAATTAAATTTGAGTCTGCAATTCAGGATTTAAAGGCAAAGCGATATAAATTGAACTGCCTCAAGATTGGAGATTAAATCTCAGGAAAAGATTTATCCACAGGCTGTAATAGGGATGCATCAAAATTCCTTCACTCCTTTATTTTTGGCAGCATGGAGGTATGCATATATGGCAGAGCCTTTACAGGAAATTGTTTAAGTTTCTTATCAATACCTTCAAGGGAACATAGACTTGACCTATTCTTAAAAGCCATAAACATTTTGGCAAGGGTGCATAATGGATTATCAGATAATAGAGCACAGAGAGAGGAGTTGAATGTTCAGTTATATTGCAGAGGAGTGATGCTCCATTAGCACAACTGAGAGCAAAGTTAAAGTATAAGAACTGAGAGCAGAAGAAATGGGAGGTAGCCCAAAGGAAACTTTTGCCATTTCAGGAGATTTTGATGAAATGACATAATGAGCTATCATTGGTCTAATCAGAAGGCCCATCCTAACCCTACTACAATTTTCCAGATATGAAAATAAAAGGTCTGGAAAAATACCTGAATTGGTTGGGGGCAGGAAGGAGCCCAATATGTCTGCAAAGCATTGTACAGCCACCCAGTTCAATTTGCTGCTGAGAAGTTCTTCTCTGCTTAGATGTAGAAGTCTGCCATCAGGAAGGCAATTTGGGCAAAGTTTCACTGAAACTGCGCAGCCTTAAGAGAAAATCAACACCAGGTCCCATCAGCTACTGAGGAGTCAATTTGAACAGCGTGGACTGTGTCTGCTTCCCTTTGATAGCTCTAAGTAAAGAAAGCATAACCTGAGGCATATTTAAAGCCTTGGGAGCACCTCCCAGAACTTTTTTCAACAGCTGCTATTGAACTGCAACTTTCAATCAATTCAGTTGCCTAGAGGATAAGCATCTTACTTTTAAAAAAATGGAATAGGAGAAGGCAGTTTGTTTTCATCCTGGTCCTAGCACTTTCTTTATCTTGGCCTCATTTGCCTTTTGCAGTGTGGCCTCAGTGCATTACGCGAGACCACAGTGGTCTTAGAGCCCTGGAACAAAGTACACTCCTGCTCTAAAGCACTTTAATTTAGAGGCAGCTCTCAGTTGTGTATGATCTAGTCAAACAAGAATTTAATTTAACATTTCACTGTAGCAATATCATGAATTTCCCTAGGCAGTAAAGTACTTTTTGGACTATTATAAATGTAAAGGGAAAGGCTTGATTGAAATCTGTGGTGTATCTTTGGTTGTCAAGACAGTCGCACTAATAGAATGTTTTTTCAAGAGCATTTCAAGATAGTTAATTTCATTGTTTCTGCAAGTAACGGTTAGTGTTTTTGTCCCTATCGAAAGGACTAGGGTCAGCTAAAGGTCCAAAAACATCCAGAGACAGATTTTTCTCAGTCTAGCAACATAAATCATTGCTTGCATATGATGCAATGTCTGCAAAAACATTAACCTAATGTAAAACCTGAACCTATAACCCTTCTTATCACTGGGTCTATAGTCTTACTTGTTTGAATCCTGTTCCCAGATATCTGTCTCTGAGATCTATCTATGAACTGTGTGCTAGAAAAGGAAAATGGTCTATAATTACTGCTGGTGTCAGCTGGGACATGGGAGGTCAACCTGACATCCCCACTTGCTTTTTGATGCACACAGACTTTATAATCATATTGATGATTCTTTGTTGCTCTCATTTAAATTAACTTATCTTAGAAATCAAAAGTTTGAGCTAGTGGCTAGAAACTACTGGCTTGAAACCAGGAAAGGAGTACTAATCCGACCTTAGGCACGAGAGCTGGTTGGGTGATTTTGTCCTCTTCAGTTACTCTCTCTCAACCTAACTCATCTCACAAGGTTGTTGTTGTGAGGAAAATAGTATGTGGAAAGAGTGTTAGATATGTTTGCCACCCTGAGTTATTTACAAAAAATAATAAATGAGGGAAATGGAATGAATGAATGAATGAATGAATGAATGAATGAATGAATGCAAAGGCTAAGCATAAAAGCATAAAATGATAAGAAGAAGATGAGGTGAAAGAAAAAAAGGGAGAAAGCAGCAGCAGCTGCTTTTATAATGATGATGATCACTGTACTCAGGGAATAAACATTACTATAGAACACAAAGAGTTAAGTTTATTTATCATGTACCCTACACCCTTGCTTTTAACCCACAGTGGTGTTGTTCCTAAAATGTACTTGGTGTAGATCTTTGTGATAAGAGCAGGTATTGATAAATCAATTTACAGTAACTACTTTATAAAAGCACTAATCTTTTCTGGCTTCTTAAACTTTTTCTTATCTTTGGTACCATCTAATTCTGTTTATAGGTTTAATAGATTAACTGTAATTCGTGCTTGTTGTTAATCCAACTAATGCCAGCTCAGGAGTAAGGACATTTTAAAATTGTCTCTTTTGGTTTCTTTCAATGTTTCCAAACAGGAGAGAAATAAAGCAATTATCTATGTGTGTTTAGTTCATATTTCTAGTGTGTCACTCCCGTACTGAAAGACAAGAGTAGTTTGTAGTTTGTCTTATGTAAGACTGTCATAACTACAGTACAAAACTCCAGATGACTGCCAGATCTTAAGTCTTTTCTATATTCTAACAGTTGTTGCTACTAGGGGTTTTTGCAGGCAAACTCAGTTACCAGGATTATTTGAACCATTACCTCATTTGCATTTCACCCTCTTATGATGAAAAAAGGATTACATCTTCAACGTGGATGGAGGAGTGGCATTTACTAATTGGTTTGTCTAATTCCACAACTGGTTTGCCTGTCTAATTGCATAATCTGGTTAGCTTAAAAATACAAAGTTCAGTTTTGTGGCACTGAACTATTGGTTATGTTCCATAGCCACTTGAGAAGAAACTTGACCATCTTGAACTAGCAACATTTGAACATTCTTCAACATGGTTTGAAACTGCCAGCAATTAGCAAGTTTGGTCAGGTAGATAATAAACTGGGGAGTTTCACAGAACACAACAGAAATTCACACCTTGACGTTTCATGTTCCTGTTCTTAGTCCTAGTTAGTTGTAGTTATTTTTCCCCTCTGAAGACTGAAATGAACAGAAAGTGTAAGTCACTGAGTTTTGAATGGTACCCCACAAGCAAAAATAATGACAAGGATAATAAAGCCTAGTAAGTCTCAAGTTCTTCAGAATCAGAATAGAGGTGGAAGGGAGCTTGGAGGTCTTCTAGTCCAGCCTCCTGCTCAAACAGTAGACCCTCATTTCAGACATGTGGCTGTCCAATGTCTTCTCAAAAACATCAAATGATGAAGCATCCACAACATCTGAAGGCAAGCTCTTCCACTGGTTAATTGTCCTGTTAGGAAGTTTCTCCTTAATTCCAGGTTGCTTCTCTTGATTAGTTCCATCGATTGTTTCTTGTTAACTGTAAGTTAGTCAGCTGCATTTAGAACTATACAGTACATAGTTCTATTAATACTGGGCAATTGTATGCCTCAAACCACAGCTAATCTATTGATTATATTAATGATTAAATGCATAATAATGCAAAAAATACTCAATGTATTTTGTTGGAAATATTTATTTATTTATTTATTTATTTGGATTTATATACCGCCCCTCTCCGAAGGGACTCGGGGCGGTGTACAGGGCAATTAAAACACTATAAACAACACATAATGTATAAAAATTAAAATGAAATTAAATCAAATAGCCCTAAACAATAAACACATTCTAAAATTTAAAATAGTGGGTTTCCTAAATATAATTTTGCTTATAAAAACAGTTGTTGGATAATGCAATTTTGCTTATTGCTGCTTAATGAAGTCTTTGTTAATTCTGGTTAACATTATCAATTTAATGATGTTTATATTACTTTTACAAGAGCAAGTTATTGTCAATTTATTTTTCTTTATCCTATTGTGATACTGTATCTTTGCAAGTTATCACAGACATTTTATAATGAAATCTATTATGATAAATAAGGGCAAAGCTTTATTTCACCCTAAACAGCATCAAAGCCATTGATAGATTTTTTTTGTTTTCAGCTTGGAAATAGTATTTTTGATTTATAAAGATTTTACAATGATTCCCCTAACATTGCAAATCCAGACGTGAGCTAATACTGAATTAATATAGCCTTAAAACTTGCAACTTGTTTTTTAAAATACTTCGATGTTTTTCTGAGGTTTTAAATAAATTGAGCATATATGTGTACATGTGTGTATGTTTGTGCATATTTGTGAACCTTGTGAATATTAGTCAATCAGTATAAGAGATAAATGAATTTCAGAAGGTATGTATAACATAAAAACAAAATAGGAAAAAATCATGACAAAACAGTATAAAATACAAAATTACACTTCATTCACAATTCCTCTGGTTCTCCATCAATGAAGTTCAGCGCTTCAAAGCAATTTCTGATACTCTTGAATGGTAGGTGTATGTTCAAGATCACATCATGGTAATTGACTGGCTTTTTTCTTTGGTATGATATGAGGACCCAGATTGTTGGGGGCAATTAAGCTGACTTTGTAATAATGCCGCTTGGGGTGTGTGTGAAAGCCCTAATAAGCAGGCATATACATAGAATGAAGGCTACTGCTAAGCTTGTAAGCCGCCCTGAGTCTTCGGAGAAGGGCGGGATATAAATGGAATTAAAATAAAATAAAATAAATAAATAAATAAATAAAGTGTCAAATTTCAGTACATCTTAATTCGCTAATATCTAAGATGTAAATTTGTAGTAAATTCGTTTCATCTTTCACTTTCCTGTATGTTCATGCTTTTTATGTTCACATTCCTACTGTATTTCTAGCGGCACCTGGAATGGCTGTGGCTGCATTGGCTCTTGAAGGTGAATAGTTTTGGGAGGGATATTAAGGGATATAGGCCACATGATCAGGAAGGTTTTAATGTGTTTGAGCAACGTGGTGGAACCAGTGCTTTTTTTGTAAAAGAAAAAGGTGCCGGAACTCACAAATGTCATACAACCCACCTTGCCTACCCTACAAGGTTCCATCCAAAAAAGGTGCCGGAACTCCGTTCTGAGTGTTCTATGAAAAAAAAAGCCCTGGGTGGAACTAAGGTAACATACGACTGACAATCTTTGCTGGCATGGTGAGTTTCTAGCTTTTTTGGAACTGTTGGTGAGACCGTTAAAAGTTGTAGGCACTGTTTGAATTTGTTCTGCCAGCAGCAAGATCTGACTGCTGGCCTAGTGATGGATTTTATTGCAAATCAGGGCTGTTTCCAAAGGAGGTAGAGGAGGAGAGGTCCTGGGGCTTATGGAGTGAAGGAACTGGATGAGGCTGTCAGCAGGCCCAGAGGAAGAGAGAGAGGCTTTTGGAGGAGTTGGTGGCGGTGGCAGCATGCTCCAGGGGGAAAAAGAAGTAAGACCTCTTTAAGGAAAAGGTGGAAGAGTCAGGAACAGAAAAAGGATCAGAAAAAGGAACGAAGGTGAGGTTGTGGTGCAGGAATACAAGCTAATTTGAAGGCTAATCCACATGGAGCCCCATTTCCATCTGTCCTGTTTGCCTAGAGACTAAAATGGATGATCTGAAACTTGAGCTGGCCACGAACAAGGAGTGTATATCAGAGGTGGTGACCCTTTAAGAGCTGTATGCAATTAAATTTCATTTTGATGTATGCCGATTGGTGTACATTCAAAGTGACAAAATTATTATTATTATTATTATTATTATTATTATTATTGTTGTTGTTGTTGTTGTTGTTGTTGTTGTTGTTGTTGTTGTTGTTGTTGTTTTTGATGTCAGCTTTAGATTTTCATTTCCTGCATGGAAACTTCATCAACTAGACATCCTGAAGGCTTTAACCTAGCTACTGTATGTCATAAATGCTATTAGTACTTTGAAAGACTCTTAGCTCTTCCTCAGTAGCATGTTGAGTGCTGTTTGAACTGAGCGGCCCATCATCCAGCACCACATTGTCAATTATTTTATATTTTCAATCCACGTGGATTTCTTGGCAAAAATACAGGAGTGGTTTACCTTTGTCTTCTCCTGCACATTATGGATTGATGCTTCTACCATTGTAACTAAGGCCTCCAGCATCTTCCTGCATTATTGCTGGACAGTGTCTGTTTCTTTTAGACACAATATAGATGTCTGTTTGGTTAGCAGGGGAGCTGCTTCATGTCTTGGATGACCCTGTAGAGAATATGTACTTTTGGTCTACACTCCTGTTGTTTTCTACTCATCCCTCTCAAGAGCAATCTTTGCCATGATGAGTTGGCCCAATAGGACTTGGTGGTGTGTATATATATAATCAGAACATTAATCCACAGATTTTTTTTAACATTTGAAAAGGGATAGGAGTTTTGCAAAATGCCATTTCTCCCACTTTTTAAAATCTGTAAGGAATTTTCCAAAGATGAGCTTGCATTGCGTTTGATGCCAAAAAAGAATTCCCTGGAGGTAAAATCAAAAGGACAATGCATGGCTTCAGCTTCCTTGCACATGCTTAAGCAAAAGCCAGCCAGTCATATATCAAAGACCACTTAATTTGGATTCCTACATTCAACAGAAGGCTGGATTTGATGGGATAAATGGCTTCTTCTAGCTTTACAATTCTATAAACCTCCTTTAATGTTCTGCTTTAAGTTCTTTGCTCAGCTGGGCACTTTTTTTGTTTTGGCTTTTGCTATATACTATATTTTTTATAAGGATGCATAAAGTCTCTAGTGCTTCATAGCCAAACCGGATGAATGTCTAGCTTCAAGATTCTAAGGGCAGCTTGAAATGATTGATAGTGGCAAAGCTAACTGCAGAGTACACCATGGCAATTCTTAAAATAGTGCTTGAGCTATGTAGTTTTGAAGAGATCGTAGTAGAGCATTCCTCAAGAGCAGGAGTCTTCAAACTTGGGCCTTTTATGTTTTGTGGACTTCAACTCCCAGAATTCCTCAGCCATGCATGCTGGCTGAGGAATTCTGGGGGTTGAAGTCCACAAGTCATAAAAGGGCCAAGTTTGAAGACCCCTGCTCAAGAAAATCATTACTGGAATGGCACTAAGGGTTTATTCATTTATATTCCTGATCACTCATTAAATTTATCTGCCTTACATTACAAGAATTGCTCTTCTAGTATGAAAAGAATGCTCTTCACGTTTACCCAAAGTTGTCCTGTGCTTATACTGTATGTTTTTGTTTTTATTTTGTTTGCAGTTGTTCAAATACATGTGTGTAAATGAAAAAAGAAAAAGAAATTGTTGTTTTCAAGCCTGGCTCAAATATAAGTAGTTTGAGACAGCCGGATTTTTGAAGGCAATGACAATAATATTACCATTGGTTATATTGCAAGGGAGAGTTCTGGCTGAAGATGACATTAACTCTATCTAGTCTTTGAATCTGTGTGCTTGTTAGGGTGACAGCCACACAATAGCCTCAATCAGGTATGCTCTTCCCTGCATGACTCAAACTCTTTTATTATCGCCCTCAGTGTCATTCATCAGTCTGACTTGCTGGCCTTGCTGCCAACTTTAAAATGCTTTTGCAGATTCCACGGGAAAGTGCTCTCAGCTTCAAAATGATAAGTCTGTCAAGCAAACATACATTAAACATCAAAGGCACATAGGGACAAATCTTGTGATGACTCACCTGTACAGTGTGCAATAGCCTTCCCCATTGAAATAAATCTTTTTTTAAGATGTGGGAATTCATGTTCAGTCATTGCTTGGTCAAGCAAAACAAAAGGTTTAGTCAGCTCACAAATCAATGAATCATCTCAGGCAGCGATAAGTTTTTTCTGTACATTAATTTAACTGATATGTTTTAGAATGGAATTATGATCTACATGTTATATACCATGGCGAGTTCTTTTCCATTCCTTACTTTCAGAGAACAATGTGGAGTAATAAAATTTTGCTATTTCATCACAAATGTGAGCTGTGTCATTGGCTGCTGGGGATGAGCTTGTTATGGGATTCCTGTTTAGCCTACTGTTATTTTTGGTGGTGGTAGTGGTCGTAGTAACGGTGGTGATGGCAGCAGCATAATATTTAGATGTATCACATTATAGGTCTTCCAGTTAGAGTTGTCCATTGGCCAAATTATTTGACTCAGGATCAATCTGTAAATTCACATCCAACCAAGGCCCAACCAAGTGAAGTCAGTGAGGGAAATCTACTTGTAATCAGTTAATAAGAATAAAAATTGCAATGGGAAGCAGTCTATGCAGATAAAACATGCCCAGTTTTAGAAAAATAAACACAGGATTTTGAACCTACGTTTCTATAGATTTTAATTCCCCCCCCAAAAAAAAACTACATAGTTCATAACTTTGTTTATGGATAGAATAAGCTGGCCTTGCAGGCATATAAAATTCAAAATTCCTTCCTCAAAGGAGACGGATTAAAGTGTCCCAATGAATACTCTTCTACAATTAGAAGGCTGACCTGCCAGTCACTTTGCTTTATTCCTCTCTCTCCTCTTCCTTGAATTTTTTTGTTAAAAATATCATTTGACAATAATAAAATAAAAAATCAACATTTTGTTCTTGCAGAGATAGCAACTGGAAGAAGAAAGTGTGCAAAAATCTCATGACAATTTTAATTAAATTCTGATCACTTTGCAAGATTCCCACATCATCACATGGAATCACAACATCATTCTGAACTGGTTTGATTGGGGATTTGGGACTAAGCAAAAGACAAAGCTGACTTTGTTAGCTAATTCTGGTTCAGCTAGTAATTTTTTCTAATTCCTGGAGTTTCTTGTTATGGTAGTATCTTCTTCTAACTCCTGTGGGTTCATGTTTTGGTAGTACCTTCTTTCTAAAGAGAAGTTCTCTCTAAACAGGAACAGACCATTTCTGTGGGCCAAAGTCCATATAAATCAAAGTCTGTTTTGCTTATTATGATGATCACTTGCATTAACACATAAAATTCATCTCAAACTTCAATAAAATGCTTGGTATGGATAATTAATGGATCAGAATACTTCTTCCTGCAAGCTATCATGCTGTTAGGAATTGTTACAGGGCTTTGTTGATATCTGTATTTGAACTGAATATGCATATAGTTGGACACTAGTAATAGATTACTTGAATGTATGTGCATCTTTGCAAAGAAAATATGTTTTCAGGACTCGACTTGGTTACATTTGGGAATTGGTTACATTTGGGGACAGTGAGAGTTGCAAGAAATTATTTAAGGAAATGAAAACTGAGACCAGGAAAGAGATAGGAAGTGAAAAGTACATAGACATGTAACATAAGCAATATATATATATAAAGGTAAAGGTTCCGCTGCACATGCGTGCTAGTCGTTTCCATCTCTAGGGGCCGGTGCTCATCTCCGTTTCAAAGCCGAAGGGCCAGCGCTTGTCCGAGGACGTCTCCGTGGTCATGTGGCCGGCATGACTAGACGCCAAAGGCACAGGGAACGCTGTTACCTTTCCAGAAAAACGCTTACTATGACTTACAGATGACTTACGCTTACTGACCTTACAGATGTGTGTTTATTGATTTCCTTTTTGCACACATATGCTGGGAGATGTAGCACAAGATTCCTCAAAAATTGGACTTTCTCTCACATTGGCATTATAATAATTATAATAAAGGAGTCCATTTTGCAGCTCAGGAAATGTGCTGCTGTTTTCCTGTAGGTTTTATCTATTATTCTGTCTCCAGAATTTGGGGATAATAGAAAGCTGATCTTGGCCTTCTTGAAAGGGCTTTAAATAGTTGAAGATATCCATTGTCAGTTTTCTTGCCTTCTTTCTACTTTTTTTGCAATTTACAGTAGTTTTCAGTTTTCTCAACATTCTTCTTGTCCTTCTTTGAACCTAGATCTCATTTGTTTGAATTTGTTCTGAATGTGTGGGGTCTGACTAATGCCAAACAGAATGGAAGCTATGTACTTTGATGGGAACAATTCTTCCCGAGATGCAGTTTAACACACTGTTTTTTACATTTTCAAGCTACACCACTCTGCTGACTCATATTCATTCTGTGAACAACAATAATGCCAACATCATTTTCATACATACCATATTGGGTATTCCCCATCCTATACTTCTGCATCTCATCTCTGTTTCCTAAATAATTTTGCACTTGCTGCTATTATATTTCATTTTGTTAGATTCAGCCCATTTCTCTAATTTATCAAGATCATTTTGAATGTCATTTCTTCCTCTTAGGGTGATACAAATGTCTCTCTCTCTCTCTCTCTCTCTCTCTCTCTCTCTCTCTCTCTCTCTCTCTCTCTCTGTGTGTGTGTGTGTGTGTGTGTGTGTGTGTGTGGCGTGAGCTTAAATGGACTCCAGAAGATGGTAGAGGACAGGAAGGCTTGGAGGAACGTTGTCCATGGGGTCGTGATGGGTCGGACATGACTTTGCAGCTAACAACAACAACAACAACAACAACAACAAAGGTGGTTTTTCAAAAGGCAACTGGACTTTCTTTGTTTTTGCTTGAAGATGTTTTGCTTCTCATCCAACAAGCTTCTGAAGCAGGTTTGAATGCTAAGATGTATACAAAAGGTAAATAATACAAAGTGGATCCAAGAGATGGGTAGACCCAGGATATGGGTCTTCTCTACTATGGTACCCAGCCTAAGGAGCATCATTTCCCCAAGACGAGACTGGCCCCATCTTTGGTAACCTTCTGGAAATCCCTCAAAATATGGCTATGTCAACAGGCTTGGGGGAATCTCAAACAAATTGTGAATTAATGAAATAGCTACATCGTCTATAACATCAAACGTGCTTTCTTATACTCTATTTATAATATTGGTTTTTTTTGTTTCATTTTGTTTTTTTGAACTTTTAACTATGAAATGCTTTTTCATGTTGTCTTCATTATGGCTTGTTTTATATAGTACACTGTTCAGAATCATGTTTCAGAGATGAACAGCTATATAAACAATGACTGACTGACTAATTAAATACATAAATAAATACATAAATAAATAAATGTCCATAAATGTAGGGGAGAGCTGTGGTTACTTGGTACTGTGCAGTTCTCTTCAGGCAAATGCATATTCCTGTTCCATATTGTGAATTTATTCTGACCCATCTGACTAAATATAGCAACTAGCCTTGTTATGTAGCAAGCGTTAAGCAATATTATCTCTATTGTTTGTGGTCACCCCTATTTGATTTGGAACATCGAAAGCTAAGAGGGACAATACATTAGAACTGATGCTGAACAGGCATTGCAATATACATTGGTCAGGCTGCCATAAGATGCACATTCATTTGGAGAAAATATCTTTTTTTGTAGATAATAAATTTAATTGTGAGTCATATCTATAAGAAGATAACTAAACTTGCTAAACTGTTGTATTGTAGCTATATGAACAACTACACAATTCATGACGCATTGGGTCATTTCAGAGATATTTATTTACCTTAACAGAGAAACAGAATGATCCCAGGTGGGCAAAAAAGGCAGTGGGGGAAAAGCAGTTTCCAACTTTCTTCCAGCTTCCTCGTTGAGTTTCCTTGTGGAGCTAGCGGGGAGCATCAGAAATCCTTCCTTCCTTCCTTCCTTCCTTCCTTCCTTCCTTCCTTCCTTCCTTCCTTCCTTCCTTCCTTCCTTCCCTCCCTCCCTCCCTCCCTCCCTTCCAGAGACATTGTAACTTATAGCTTTTAATATAGTCAGGCAGCATACAAATTTAACATGTTGCTGTCATTATTGTTGCTGCTGCTGCTATTGTTTGGGCTTACTAGAAATTTTTAAGAAGGCATGAAAAAAGGGAAGAGATAAATTTTGTATTAGGGATTTGTTGGATATCTACAAGAAAATAAATGTTATAATATGCCACTTCATTCCTATCCTTTCTTAAAGAGTGTCACATAATTTCATAAAGGTGGATTTTTCCTTTATAATTTATATCAAAGAGATGTTTGTCTTTATATTTTGTTGGGAAACATATTAGGTTCTGTCAGAGGAAGCATTTTATAGATTCTTATTTGCATTGGATGCTAAAATAAATTCACTGTGGACAGCTTTTTCTTCTTTGTCTGCTCCTTTCTCCCTAATCTCCATTGCACCCTTTTATGGTTCTGCAGTTGTTTTAAATTTCAGCATAAATGTTCTGGAAAAAAACATGCTGTAAATATTTACATTTATTCATGTAAATAAGAATAATCCAACTGCATCCCAATATGCTATTCTAAATATTTACAGTGCTACATTAGCTAGTAAATGCACTGAAGAAAAGAGCTATCAGTCTCAGTGTTTGCAAACAATAAAAGGTTTGATTAGCCAAGGGGAGTGAACTCTCATAGAGCTGAGATAGACGATTCAATGTAAATGTTTTACGGTTCATCATTAGAAATAATTGTGGTATTAAATTACCAATTTTTTGATTAGCCAAGGGGAGTCAACTCTCATGGAGCTGAGATAAATGGTTAAATGTAAAAGTTTTATGGTTTATCATTAGGAATAATTGTGGTATTAAATTACCAAATTTCTTGCTATTTATTTACTCAACTCTACTACTTGATTGTTCTCTATGCTAATGTCACTCAGTGATAAGCAATTTGATGAATAAGCAAGAGAGTTTTCATCTGTGTAAGTTGTGTGTTTATCACTCCAGTGCAAACTAATAGCAATAGCAATAGTACTTTACAGCAGTGGTTTACAGAGACAACATATTGCCCCCAACAATCTGTGTCCTCATTTTACCAACCTCAGAAGGATGGAAGGCTGAGTCAACCTTGAGCCCATCAGGATCGAACTCTGGGAAATGGGCAGAGTTAGCCTGCAATACTTCATACTAACCACTGCACCACTATGGCTCTAAACTAAAAACATTGCATCAGGTTAAGTGTAGACTTAGTTGTTGTTGTTGTTAGTTGCGAAGTCGTGTCCGACCCATCGCGACCCTATGGACAATGTTCCTCCAGGCCTTCCTGTCCTCTACCATCTTCTGGAGTCCATTTAAGCTCACGCCTACTGCTTCAGTGACTCCATCCAGCCACCTCATTCTCTGTCGTCCCCTTCTTCTATTGCCCTCAATCTTTCCCAGCATTAGGCTCTTCTCCACTGAGTCCTTCCTTCTCATTAGGTGGCCAAAGTATTTGAGTTTTAGCTTCAGGATCTGGCCTTCTAAAGAGCATTCAAGGTTGATCTCCTCTAGGACTGACTGGTTTGATCGCCTTGCAGTCCAAGGAACTCGCAGGAGTCTTCTCCAGCACCATAGTTCAAAGGCTTCAATTCTTTGGCGCTCAGCCTTTCTTATGGTCCAGCTTTCACTGCCATACATTGCAACTGGGAAGACCATAGCCTTGACTATACACACTTTTGTTGACAGGGTAGACTTAGTATCTGGAGTTTAATACATTTAAAGAATGTATTGCTAACACAAACACTGTAGTAGCAGCAAGACTCCAGCAGGCATTGGCCATTTTTGTTCATCTTCCCGATGCCGAACTGACTTAAACAAGTGGGCCAAGAACTATAATCAGCTCCAACTCTGGCATTAAAGTCACCAAGGATAAATAGTGGTTCTTTCTCAGAGATTTTCTTGATAGTAGCAGCCAGATCGTCGTAGAACTTGTCTTTGGATTCTACTGAAGATGGTAATGTCAGTGCATATGAGCTAATAAAAGTAACCAACCCTGCTGGTGAGTGGAGCTGCAAGGACAGAATTCTTTCACTTCCAGCAGCAGGTGGAGTAATGAATCCTAGTAGGGTGTTTCTGACCGCAAAGCCAACCCTGTATTCCCTAGTCTTATTCAATGATTTTCCCTGCCAGAAGAATGAGAAATTTCTCCCCTTAACAGATTCCAAGTCTGATAGCTTTGTTTCTTGAAGGACAATGATGTCCATCTGCAGTCTGCTCAGCTCCATATCAATGACAGGTGTCTTATGTATGTCATCTATTTCTTGCAAATCGTCAGAAAGGACAGAGGTCATTGTCGAAACATTCCAAGTGCCCAACTTTAGGGCTAAAAGTTTCTTATGTTTGTTGCATGGTGCAGAGTTATCGATCTGCTTGTTGGCTTTGACCCTAAACCCCACGCACCCAGTGAGGTTAACAGACTGTGGCAGGGCAGCACCTGATGTCAAGTTTCCGATGGATGAGCTCTTCAAATGACTCTGAGGTATTGATTACCTTAAAAGTCTTTTATTAATGCCCTATAACATTGGCAATGCTGCTGATCTACTAGGAGACATGTTAGCCTCAAGTGCTGTGGCACCTCCCTCAATTATGGGCCCCTCAGTGGTTGCTTGGCACTCAGGGGTGGTGACCAGCCTCCATGGAGTTGTCGTCCTCCAACTAGCTGTTGCTCTCCAGGCTTCTGCATCACCCCAAGCTGTTGCAAGGCCTCTATTAGCTGATTTAGGCCCAGAGGTTGTCGCCCCTCCTTCTGTGGGGGTTTCCATACTCCCCACTGCTGGGGGGTCCTAGGTTCTCTTCTTCTGTGGGACTGGAGGCCCTAGCAGGGAACTCCATGGGTTGGAGGGCTGTTAGCTCTGCGAAAGGGGGGCTGGGGGCCTCTCTCGGCAGGAGCTGTTCTGCGCTCCTCACTTCTAGCTCTTCAAACCTTTCTGCTAGATAGTCAATTGATTGGCTATGGGCTGCAGGTGGATATTTCCACTCACCTGAGTATTCAATCTCAGATGGCCTGGCAGCTCCCCACCGGTCTGGGGAATGTGATGTGCAGGAGTCATCTCTTTGTTGTCGCTTCACCTCCTCTGCCTCTGAAGCCTTTGGGGATCGCAAGGCTGCTTCAGGGCATCTGGAGTCTCCACTGGGCTTAATCCACTCTGATGACCAGACCAACTCTCCTGGTTGTTTGGGTCTAGCTCCCAGCTGGGAGGATTGCTGAAACTTTTCCTACTAGCTTCTTTGCTGGCCCTTCTCCCCCTAGGGTGGCTGTTGCTGCCAGGGAGCTGGCTTCAGCCAATTTTCCCTCCTCCATGATGGGATCTTCCCCGACTCTTTGTCAACCTGTCTTCCAAACTTGGAGACAGCGACAGGAGGTTGGGACCCCCTAGTTAGTTTGTAAAGTTGGTGGATTCCAGCTTGATATCAAGTTTCTGATGGATGAGCTCTTCAAAGGACTCTGAGACATTGTTTACCTTGAAAGTCTTTTATTACAGCCCTATAACTTTGGCAATGCTTGCTAGAAGCTGGAATCTGAATTCCACTCCCCTTAGCACAATAATATTAAGCACAATTCTCCTCCTTTCATTGCTGTCATTAATTACATTCTCCAATTAGTTTGAAGGGTCAGTTTTCTCTTCTGTTAGACAACCTGCCAAATTCTTATCTTCTCTTATTTCAAATCAGCCTTGAGAGATATTCTTCCTCCCCCCCCCAGCATCAACTGATTCCATCTCTAAAAGTAACACACAAGTTTTAAATATGAAATAGCTGCTTCTTCATCTTTTGTCAAAGCAAGAACATCTGATGTTAGCAGCGTTGACACCTTACTGGCTGGGGGCTGCCCAGCTTAAGGTGGGTGATAGCTGCCCAATGAAGTACTATGACCTCTCCCACCATCGAAGGTGTCCCCTGGCATCACGCTCTATGCCAATCAAGCAAAGACTTATAACCAGTAACTGCCACTTCCCATGTTTCAATGCTGTATGCAAAGCTGGAGTGTCCTCTCCAGAGCACAAGGCCTGGGTGGATTAAATGGAGGATAGACTGCTAGCCAGGCAGCAGATCCCTTCACCTCTCCATGTCGCTGAAATAGTCCAATGGAACGGCAAAGCCAATACGATTAGTTCCAGCTGTGTCACAGGAGTTACCAGAACGTGATTGTACACAGTCACGAACTGCTTCCAGGACTCCGGCTCTGGATTTTGCCTTGAGGTTGACTCCTGAAGCCTTTTCCAGTAGTAGATATAGCCACAAGCCAGTGGAGGTTTGAAATCTTAGTTTTCCTTCTTCTAGAAGATGGTTCTGCCATTTTATCCACCGTTGGGGCATAAAGCCCTCTTCCACCTTCAAGACCATTGACCATCTTCTCCTGTAACCCTGGAAAGGGGCCCTTACGAGGTGCTACCAGCCGGGCCAGCTAGACCAAGGTTTTTTAGGGAGGCATTACTCCTCCAGAATTGTTCATACATGTTGTGATAAAGTGGTCACTCATGTCTTTATATATTTCTTTTCTCTATTATATTCTTATCTTTTTCTCTTTCATTTCTCTTTTTTTCTTTTCTGCACCTTTCTATTTTTTTTCTTTCTTTTTCTTTTTTAGTTTGTATTAATTTTTATTGTTGCAATTGGATTTTTTTTAATAAAATTGCTACAAACAAAAGCGAAAGAAAAGGCCAAGTATGTCAGTCTCACAAACATCCACCTTTGCTGCTGAAGTTGTGATAGAACATTACACTTTCCAATCACGGTCATCCAAAAATTGGTATACAATTTTCCAAGCCCAGGTGTATAGTTAGTTTCATAGTACTGAAACAAGCTGTAGAAAAATTAATTTAGAGAAATGTAATTGAGACTTTCATAGTGAAGGCGATCATCATTTTTCTTCTACTGGGCCATTGTTGCTACTCCTCTTAATCTGTTTTTCCCTTTTCAGGATGATATGTGACTGCAACAGAAATTCATTCTGTTTTAGAATCATCAAGTTTAAATTTTCATGGGATATCTTGGAATGTCCTTGGACTGATATTACATGTGTTTTGAATCCATTTTTCAGCAATAAAACTTTTTTTTTTCAAAAGTAGTCCTCATAGGTCTCAAAATTATCCTGCACAGTCTTTTTGTTCATTTTGCCTTCTGTCTTTTGGTAATTCATCTGTTACAGTTGACTGCCGCTTTGCTATTTAATATATAGCAATACCCAAAAGTCCTGGATCACAAAATCAGGAAAATACCCTGCTGTTAAGTAGAGAATAGTATTTGATAGGTAAAAATACTATTAAGCATATTATGAATGAGGGTATAAAGCAGGGGTGTCAAAATGCCAGCCCGCGGGCCAGATGCATCATAGCAAAACCACGGCCACCCCACTGCCAGCAATGGGGAAAAAAGTCACAATACATCATGACACATCACTTGACATTGCGAGTTTGACACCCCTGGTATAAAAGATTGCAACTCAATGAAATAGACAAACACATCTGTAATTTTATGAAATATCACAAAAAAATCTAATTATTTTAATTCAATAGTAATCCTTCAATGTTGCAATGAGTTTGATGCAGATGCAGTCACAGTTTGAACAACCATATTAAAAGTTACAAAAGTTAGTTTACTCCAAGCATGATTACATCTGGAAACATCCCAAATGGTTGTATTGGGTAATGTAGAGCCCTATGACATCAAATGGTATACATGTAGACTCCTTGGAGATGGGAATGTCAAATCCATTTGGTATGGATTTCTTTTAGAGTTAAATGACATGCTCCATCAATAGAGAGCCTGTTGTGGCATGGTCAGTAATGCCTGAAGATTGCTCTTAGCCACTGTTTGTACTTTATACATTTTGCACAAAACAGCTTCGCATTTGAGCACCCTACATAAAAGCAATCATATCTTATGGTTAGTTGCATTTTAAAATACTGTATGTTATGGAAAATTTCACCCTTACAAAGATATATATTAAGGGTTACTCTCTGTTATGGAAACTTCTGTATATGTGATATGTTTGGAGACTAAAATTACATTCAGTGGTGAACATAGCTCTTTGTCCATATGATGCAGCTAGATTAAGTGTGATCTTTGTACAGCCCTAAAAAGCATATGCATGTTTTTTTTTCTTTTGCAATCCTTAGATTTTGGGGAGTCTCTCAATCCACTTTCATGCCACTCTGTAATTAACTGCTGAAATATGACAGCAGAGTTCACTACTGAAAATTGAAGGGGGTGATATTCATAAAGATTTGTTAGATTAATAACATGCTTTTCCTCCATAACATTTCTCCACTTGTCCAACACAATAGTGACCCTGTGAGAAAGGCTGAGCTTAGAGCATGACTGAGGGTGTGGTTAGCATGGACTTAAATCCAGCTTTACCTTTTTAAATAATGCATGCTGATTCTCTATTGATGCTTCCAAAACAATCTAAATAATTTGTTGCTGAAATGTGCCCTCATGTTGGAATACTAAACATGAATGATGATGGTATAAAAAAAACAACATGAATTCTTGAGTAGAGGTGAGATAGGAGAGGGGGAATTTTAGGAAAAGTCTGAACTTTGGCTTTATTTGATTTTTTTCCCCTTAACATTTCTTTTTTTTTTTTCATAATTCTACTTACATTTCCCTTAGATCTGCCCACTTTTGGGCCATAGCCCGCACCTTTTAGTACATGGTAAAGAGGTTAAAGCAGTGGTAGGATTCAGCTGGTTCACACCAGTTCAGCAAAATCGGTAGCTAATTTTTTGTAGCCCAAGCCCAGAATTGACTTCCAGAAGTAGCATCCACACAGAGAACTAGTTGTTCACATATTTGAATCCCACATATTTGAAAATAGATAATTTGCAAAATTGACCCAGTAAATTTTGCACCATTCCTATTTTATAAACTTAGAATTTTGTGTGTTTGTGTGTATAGTTTCCCCATTACATCATCTAGGTTTGACTGCCTGAGAAAGATTGCTCAAGCCTGTCCAATGAAGATTTTGACTTTGCCACTCATGGCATGCCTTGGATTGATCTCAAATGGGCCATTTCTGTTTAAAGAAAATGGGTTAACTTTTAAAAAGCCAGGTTTGTTTGATCAAAGGAGAGACACAATGATGTGTAGACAGAGGAAGATAAGGTGTTAGGATTTTTGCACAGCATTAGTGGCTCATAATTCAGGTATCTATCAGTAGTTATTTATACGCCCAAACAAAGAGCATACAGTTACTCTTTCGCTCTTAAGTTTTTTTGTGTTGTTTTTTTTTTGAGATCCAGAAGGGCTAATGCTGTTATAATAGCTTCTTGTTGAATGGATGACTATTGCAATTTGAGGCTTAGCACCAGTAAAAGAAAAAAGATCATCACCTTGTTTTATTGTTGGATAAAAAAAGCAGTGTGTTAGCTGTGGTTGTTATTGCACTTACTTCCTTGTTAGAGGTATGCTTTGAATGTATCTTGTAACTAGAACTTATAAATGGCCACATACTTCCTTTTAATGCAAGGTGAGTTCTTTCAAGACCAAAACCATAAACGTTATGAGGAAATCTGTCTCTTTAGAGCGATAAATGAGAAACTTGAAGCAGGCAAAACTTTCTTCCTATTGCTTAGAACTGCTTGAGTTCTGGAAACTAAAAGAGATCAGCACATTTCACATTTTTCTCTTAGAAGAAATCTCAAATGTAAGGGAACATTTGAGTGTAAGGGAACAAACAAAGAGTTCCCACATTTCCAGCCTTAAATTTTTGTACGTTTTTTGTTATGTCATGTACATCAGAAATCCTAAGTAGCATAAAACAGTGTGAGCATCCTTGGGATAAGTGGGCCCTGGTTATGCTTATGGCATTTTGGCTCAAAAGAATCACCAGTACTTCTAGCAGTAGGGTTCATATGACACAATTAGGATTAAGATTAAGACCTGTCTACAGTTTCTGTATCTTAAAAGTAAAGGTAAAGGTTTCCACTGTCCAATCATGACTGACTCTAGGGAACGGTGCTCATCTCTGTTTCTTAGCTGAGGGAGCTAGCATTGTCTGAAGATATTTCTATGGTCATCTGGCCAGCATGACTATACACTGAGGTGCACGGAATGCTATTACTGTCCCCACAAAGTGGTGCCTATTTATTTACTTGCATGTGCATGCTTTCAAACTACTAGGTAGGCAGGATCTGGGGTAAGTAACAGGAGCTCACTCCATCATGTGGTGCTCAGATCTTGAACCTGGGCTATCAGCTTTTCAGCTGACAAGCAAAGCACCTTTATGAAAGTTTTATCTAGAAACTTTGTTCAACCCAAACTATGCTAGGCAGTAGTGTGAGAAGCTCTCTGGAGATGACTACTGCATACAGCGTATTGCGCACTGGAATGAACAAGAATAATGCAGGTAGTCATAAGGCAAGCAATAAGACAAGCAAAATCAATGGGGAAGCCAGATTCACTTAACCATATTACTAACATAACATGTGCAGTGATTCATGTACTGTAACAACTGTGGCAAGAATGGAGCCAAACAACTGTCTCACTTAGCAATAGAAATTTTGGGCTCGATTGTGGCTATAAGCCAAGGACTATCTGCAGAGCAATCTCATGAGGGGAAGATCGTGTATAAGGGGTACCTAAAGAAAAATATATAGTTGTAAAACATTGAAGTGTGGGGTATGGGAAGAGTACTTTAGTAATGTAAAGGAATGGTGAGGATATGTCAAAAAATGGGATTGAATAGCAGAATGCTAGATATGTTAGTGTTAAAGAACAACTTATAGAAAAGGAAGACATAAATACTGTGAGATGTTTAAAACTGGTGAGTCAACAGAATATCAGTAGGTAGACAGAGCTGAATTTTTTTTAAAAAAATGTGGGTTTTTTTCTGTTTAGGTTTGGGAGTTAAAAGGTTGAAACAGTACACAAGAGATTTCAAATTTTTAAAAAGCAAAACCAAGACATAAGTTGCACTGGTGAAATAGATAGTTGTGTTGCCAAAATTTAGCGGTGTGTTCCAGGCATGATATAGACTAGAGTATATAAAAGGAGCATTGGGAGCTACACATCAATCATTGACTGTAGGTTGTTCATTCCTGACTCTGTGGATCAGTGTGTGTGTGTGTGTGTGAGAGAGAGAGAGAGAGAGAGAGTATACATATATATTTATATATGTGCATGCACACAAACACACAAACACACACACACACACACACATGCATATACATACACATATACATATAAGGCATGGTGGCCTAGTGGGGAAGACACTCGCCTCCTCCTCGGAAGGTTGAGAGTTCAGACCTAGGTAGCTGTAACTATTTCTTTCCTAGGGTGCAAATATCTGCTGCAAATTCCGCGTGGTGTCGAGAAGGGGACCTGGCCAGCTCCATGCAGCCTCCCCAACTCTACTTTGAATTAAGGGATTGGAGGATCATAAAAGGGAGTTTTATATACACACAGAGAGAGTATTAGTCACTGTCATATGTTTTGTATAAGGTAGTCTGAAAAGCTGTTTCCATCAGGAGATTTTTCCCAGCTCCTTTAATTATTTATTTATTTTTTTATTTATTTAGTTATATTTATATACCGCCCTATTCCCTGAGGACTCAGGGCGGTTTACAGGGAATTAAAAATCCAAAATACAAAAATTAAGAACCAAATTAAGAAATATTAAATTGACCCTGTAGTCAATTAAAAAAAAACCCAAATTAAAATTTCTCCTCAGTCTGGGCCCGAGAGCTCGAAGAGCCAGGTCTTCAGGCCCCGGCGGAATGATCGGAGGTCGCGGGCAGCTCTCAGCTCCACCGGCAGCTGGTTCCAGAGGGCAGGCACTCCCACCGAGAAGGCCCTATCCCTGGGTGTCACCCGCCGGCAATCTCTTACCGGCGGGACCCTGAGCAGACCCTCCCTGTGGGAGCGCACTGGGCAAAGGGCGTTTGATGCCGGCAGCAGGTGTTCCTTCAGATATCCCGGACCCAGGCCATGTAGGGCTTTATAGGTGATAACCAGCACCTTGAATTTCACCCGGAGGGCAACCGGAAGCCAATGCAGCTCACGGAGTAGAGGTGTTACATGGGAGTATCAGGAAACCCCCATTACAACTCGCGCGGCCGCATTCTGCACCAGTTGAAGCCTCCGAGTGGTCTTCAAGGGCAGCCCCATGTAGAGAGCGTTACAGTAGTCCAAACGGGAGGTCACAAGCGCGTGAGTAACTGTGCGTAGGGCATCTCGGTCCAGATAGGGACGCAACTGGCGCACCAGGCGAACCTGAGCAAAAGCCCCCCTGGTCACGGCTCCTATATGGTCTTCGAAATTGAGCCGTGAATCCAGAAGGACGCCCAAGTTGCGAGCCCTATCGACGGGGGGTAACACCTCGCCCCCCATCATTAAAGATGGAATAACTTGGTTAACCCGAGATGCCAATATGCACAGCCACTCAGTCTTGGCGGGATTGAGACGAAGCCTGTTTCTCCCCATCCAGACCTGAACCGCCTCCAGGCACCGGGACATCACGGAGAGGGCATCACTGGGTTGGTTCGGGGTGGAAAGAAAAAGTTGGGTATCATCAGCGTACTGATGATACCCCACCCCAAAACCACGAATGATCTCGCCCAGCGGCTTCATATAGATGTTGAACAGGAGAGGCGAGAGAACCGACCCCTGAGGAACTCCACAAATGAGAGACCTCGGGGCGGATCTCTGCCCTCCTGTCAACACCGACTGCGAGCGGCCCTGGAGGTAGGAGGAGAACCACCGTAAAACGGTGCCTCCCACTCCCAGCCCCCTGAGACGCCGCAGTAGGATACCATGGTCGATGGTATCGAACGCCGCTGAGAGATCTAATAGGACCAGGACAGAGGAGCAACCCCTGTCCCTAGCCCTCCAGAGATCATTCACCAGCGCGACCAATGCCGTCTCCGTGCTGTCTCCGGGCCTGAAGCCCGATTGGTACGGGTCCAGATAATCAGTTTCCTCCAGGAACAGAGGGAGCTGATGCGCCACCACACTCTCAACAACCTTCGCCAGAAAGCGAAGGTTGGAGACTGGACGGTAGTTGTTTAAAACAGCCGGGTCCAAAGCAGGCTTCTTGAGAAGGGGTCTCACCACCGCCTCCTTCAAGGCGGCAGGAAAGATGCCCTCCTTCAAAGAAGCAGTTATTACTGCATGGAACCAGCCTCGTGTTCCTTCCCGAGCCGCATAAGCTAGCCAGGAGGGGCACGGATCCAACAAACAGGTGGTGGTGCTCAGTCTCCCCATGATCCTGTCCACATCATCAGGGGAAACAGGGTCGAACTCATTCCAGATAACGTGCTCAAGACCGCCTGATTCCTCCACATTAGACTCTGCCCAGTCAGAGTCCAAGCCGGTCCGGATCCGAGCGATTTTGTCCGCCAGATGATGACTAAACTCCTCGGCTCGTCCCTGCAAGGGATCCTCTCTCACCTCCTGATTAAGGAGGGAGCGAGTCACCCTAAACAGGGCGGCCGGGCGATTATCTGCGGACGCGATAAGGGCGGCAAAGTAGTTAGACTTCGCCGTCCTTATCGCCGCAAGATAAGACCTTATAAAGGTTCTTAACTGCAATCGGTCGGATTCGGATCGGCTGGATCTCCAACCGCTCTCTAGACCTCGTCTCCGCCGCTTCATCTCCCGGAGCTCCACAGAGAACCATGGGGCCCAACGGGATCTGCGTCGGGTCAGAGGTCGCATGGGTACAACGCAGTTGAGTGCCCTGGTGGCTGCCGTTTCCCAGGCCTCCACCAGGGCATCGACTGGGCTGTGGGTAAGGGTGATAGGTATAGGCCCAAGCGCCCTCTGGAACCGGGCGCCTGGGGCGGAACCACCTGGTCGGCGGGGGATGGCATGACGGAAAACTAGCCTCAGGAGGTAATGATCTGACCATGACAGAGGGGTGATGTACGGAGAACCCCCTCCCAGATCATCCAACCACTGTCCAGACAGGAACACCAGGTCAAGAGTGTGACCCCCCTCATGAGTCGGGCCCTCAATAACCTGGGTCAGGCCCATGGCTGTCATGGAAGCCATGAACTCCCGAGCTAACTCCGACGACCCTCCCAGTGATGGCAGGTTGAAGTCACCCAGGACTACAAGCCTGGGGAACTCCACCGCCAACCCTGAGAGGGTGTCGAGCAGCTCGGGCAGGGCTGTTGCCACACAGCTGGGCGCCAGGTATGTAAGCAACAAGCCCAACTGAACCCGAGGACCACACCTCAAGAGGAGGGTTTCACTCCCGGCCATCTGGACAATGGTGGCCTCCCGGGGACACAATGTCTCCCGAATAACCACTGCCACCCCACCACCCCTGCCCTGAGCCCGTGGCTGGTGCAGCACCCGGAAACCCGGCGGGCATAACTCGGTGAGAGGCACCCCTCCCTCCGAGCCCAGCCAAGTTTCCGTGATGCACGCTAGATCCGCACATTCCTCCTCGATCCGATCACGGATGAGGGGAGCTTTATTAACTACGGATCTAGCGTTAAAATAGACCAGCCTGAGCTCAGGGGCCTGATCATCCTCATCCCCGGGTAAGAGGGTGCTAACCGGAGGGTCGGAGCGCGCCACCGCTCGAAGATAGCGGGGGCGCAATCCCAGATGTTGATATGACCCTCCGCGCAAACACCTGCTGCCATACCCTATCGCCGTGGGGATTCGATGCCCCACCCCCACATTCCCAGCGCCAGCAGCCACCTCCCCCAACCCTGTCCCACCAGGACCTCTAACAGGACCAGACTGAGTGCCGGTTACAGGTTCCCTCCCCACTCCCCCTCCCTAACCTCTTAAAATAACCGTTCAAAAATCTGATCAGGGGCCTCTTAGCGCGTCTCAACTCGAGGCCCCTGTCCAAGCCCAACCACCTCTCGGAGTCCCAAAGCTTGGGCCCGTCATTAAGGGGAGTATAAAAACAGGCGGCAGGTCACGCCCATGAGGCAGGAACCGCCCTAAGGGCATACAAATCCGCTTCGGAATAACGGTGGATCATATAGCACTCAATTAGTCTCTTGGGGCCGATGTTGTAAATATGGCCAAAGGATTGTTCGTTGATGGTACAAAGATGGAGAAAAAAAACAGATCCAGTGGGTATATCTCTCAATCTGCAAAGCCATCTCAGCTCTCACCTGAGATGGAATTCCAAGGGACAACCTCAACCGTCCTCTCACTCCGGCTGAGGAGTCTAACTGGAGCAGAGAGAGAAAAGGGGAGTCCTAAGCCAGGCCCACCCCAACTGGTCTCCCACACCAGTGAGGTGGTCGCTGACCAGTCCAAAACTGTCCTCCCACCACGGTTCGGTCCCGTCCACACTGGATTATCCATAGGGAGATCTTAATTCCCATCAGCTATGGAGCTAGCCGTAATGCCTGCCTGTCAACAAAAGAAGTAAGGAACAGGCAGGCCAGGCCTCTGTCAATCCTCACAACGCCAGCCCGCACCGCCAGTCTGGGGGGGGAGGACAAAACATTCTCTCCCCAATGTCCATCCACCAGTCCAAGCCATCCTTCAATGGCGGAGAGAAGTGATCCCAGCAGTTATGTTGAGTCCTGGAGTTCACTAACATGTCCGCCGAGGCCGATGACCAGGCCCACAATCTGCAACCACCATCCGGGAGAAGAAGGAGGCTCCTCGCCACCAAAGAACGGTGTCAGCCAGCAGATGGTCGTAAAAGGATCTCCATCCTGTGGGGTCGTCGCCGCTGCCCCTCTGACAAGCAGAGGGTATCCACGGCGAACAGGCAGAGGAAAGAAGGCAGGTAAGGCGTCCTGGGCTTCACGGCGCTGTAGCGGTGATTGACGCCATAACAGAGCTCAACAGGTCAGCAGGGATTGTCAGCGCTGCTCATTCAGATCAACAGGCCGCTAGCTCGGGGGGGGGAGGCTCAGCGTCACGAAATGTAGCGTCCAGGAGCCGTTACAAAGATCCCCCAATCCCTAAAGTCGCCTCAGTCCGCAAGCAGGTAAAAAACAGGCAGAAACTATTGTCTCCCATAACCTTCCCAAGGATCTCAAGAGGGTGAAGGAATCCTATGAAATTAGAACTTCAGCTTAGTGTATACAATATATCAAATGAAGCTAAAATTTTAAAATTAAACAAAAATGATTTAACATATATAAAACATAAATGTTAACATTAATAGAACTAATACTTGTAAACTGTCTGACATGTAATTTATTTCTGCATAGCCTAACTTCCCCTTCTTCCCCCCCCACACATCAACCCAGTTTAAATCCCACATTAGTCTAGCCACTCTACGCATCTGATAAACTTTGCTCCTCCTCACAGAAGTTTATGTCTTAATAAAATGTGATGGAAAAGATGCTATTAGACTCCTCCTGATTCTTACCAAAGAGTGGCTGTAGTTCAATCTAGCCACTCATTGGCTTAGCATTTGGTGTACAAAGATGCCATGACATGAAGTCATAATGTGGTTTAATTCTTTGATCAGCATACATTATGTGTGGTTAAGCTTGGGGGTTTAAAAGTATTGTGTGACTCTAGCCAACATGTGATAGAATGTGAGGAAGAGGGGACGTATCACAGTTGGCAAAGAGACTTCTTAACTTCTTAACCAGAAGCCCTTCTCAGTTCATGCAAGGCATTTCTCGATCCAAGTCATCATGGTGGACACATCAACAAAAATTCTATACTTCACCAAAGTAGTTTGCACATTCTGAAAACAAAGTAACCAGTAGTGGGATTCAAATATGTGAACAACCGGTTCTCTGTGTGGATGCGGCTTCCGGAAGTCCATTCTGGGCAACAAAAAATTAGCTACTGGTTCCGCCGAAGTGGTGCGAATCGGCTGAATCCCACCACTGAAAGTAACCTATTGTACTTCTAAAGTTATCTCCATTTTATTCAATTCAGTTTAATTTATTATGATCATAGACAACTCGAAACATTCCAAAATTAAACACACAATTCTTCAAAGTAGCACAGGTAGTCCTCAACTTATAACCATTTGTTTAGTGACTATTCAGAATTACAATGGACTGCAAAAAGTGAATTTTGACTGTTTTTCACGCTGACAAACCCATGTTCATGTGATCAAAATTTTGATGCTTAGCAACTGGCATGATGGTTGCAATGTCCCAAAGACCTGTGATCACCTTTTGCAACCTTCCGACAAGGAAAATCAACGGGGAAGCCAGATTTATTGTAGAAAAAAAGGTTGTACAATGATGCAAAACTTACATTGCAACTGTCTTTCTTAGAAATGAAATGTTGGGGCTCAGTTGTGGTCATAATTTGAGGAGAGCCTGTAGTGAAAATGAACAATAATATGCAAAATTGTGAAACTATACATAATTTTAAAAAAGCAAAATAAATAATAAAAAAGCAATCAACTTGCTTGACCAAAAGGACACATAGCAGCTGCTTACTGATATATTATGGCAAATAAAAAAACAACAACCCAGTATTTAGCTACATTAATTGAGAGTGAACAGCAATAGATTGAACCTGAACAACCAGGATACTTGTCTCACAGTGGAAATCATAGCTCCTGGTGTGAAGCATTATAATGGAAACAATACAAATCAACATGGGTCAATGTCTTGATTGATCAGGTGCCACAGAGCATAGTCTTTGTTCAAACAGAATGCCCTGGTATTTCCCCTCGGTGATAGTTGTCAGGAGGGCATTAAATCTAGTCAAAGAGAAAGCCTCCTAAATTTAGGACCTAGATGAGGAAATAGAAGGGGAACTCATCAAATCTGCAGATGACACTAAATTGGCAGGATTAGCCAATAGCCCAAAAGACAAGCTCAAGATCCAAAACGTTTTTTAACAGTCTTGAACACTAGGCCCTATCTAACAAAATGAAATTCAACATAAAATGTAAGGTTTAGGCAAGAAAAATCAACTGTATAGGTACAGACTAGGTGAAACTCGGTTTAATACAAGTAATTGTAAGAGGGATCTTGGAGTCCTAGTGGACAATCACTTAAATAACAGTGTGCAGCTGCCACCAAAACAGCCAGTCCAATCCTAGGCTGCATTAATAAAGGAATAGAATCAAGATCACGTGAAGCATTAGTACCACTTTACAATGCCTTAGTACGACCACACTTGGAATACTGAATCCAGTTCTGGTCATCACAAAATTTAAAAAAAAAAATGTTGAGACTCTGGAAAGAGTGCAGAGAAGAGCAACAAAAATGATTTGGGGGCTGGAGGCTAAAACATACAAAGAATTGTTACAGAAGTTCACTATGTCTAATCTAATGAAAAGAAGGACTAGGAGAGACTTGATAGCAGTGTTCCAATATCTCAGGGGCTGTCACAAAGAAGAGAGAGTCAAACTATTTTCCAAAGCACCAAAAGATAAAACAAGAAACAATGGATGGAAACTAACCAGGGAGAGAAGCAACCTAGAACAAAAGAGAAATTTCCTAATTGTGAGAGCAATCAACCAATGGAATAGCTTACCTTCAGAAGTTATAGGAGCTCCATCACTAGAGGTTTTCACAAAGAGACTGGACAACCATTTATTTGAAATGGTACAGGGTCTCCCGCTCGAGCAAGCTGTTGGACTAGAAGATCTCCAAGGTCCCTTCCAGCTCTATTATTCTATGTTCTAGGACCATTCTTTGATTAAAATATTGTACTGATTGCAATGGATGAGGCAGTTTGCTTTAAAAAAATGTTTTAAATAGAAATGATCAATTCCTCTGAAGCTCCAAGTCCAATGAGCATTGTTTGAGGGTGGCAAGCACATGATCATACCCCATTGGAAGACTAGTTGCCAACGAGAGACCTAAAGAAGCTAGTTTCTCGTGCAGTGACCATTTCCACGAAGAGGTAAGGTTGTAAAGTTGTAGACCCCACCCAAATAGGAAGAACAACTTCTTGAGCCAATGGTAAAAAAAAACATAGGACCAGACAGATGGTTGTACTTTAGAAAGACTAGCTTCATGGCACAAGATCACAATGGGAAAACAATGAGGCATCTGGAAAATATTCCTCAGAAATTGGGAAGGAACACCCCCAACTAAGCTCCAAAAACTTATGCACAAACCTTGGCCAAAACAATCCTTTAATACAGTGAGTATGAATGAATCTCCTTTTAAGAAATAGATTTCAGAGTTGAAGTAGATGTTTTAGCATTAAACATATTCATATTCAGTGTACAAATATGTGCATATTCAGTGCATGCTTTGCATTTGCCAACATGCATGGTTTTATGACATTTGACAAACACCATAACCTAAGTTTCAGAATAATTGATGTCAAGCCTTTGTCCAAGGAAATACTCAATTTTGATACAGGATCAGGAAGAGAAATGCTTCAGGACACATGGATAAGAATATATTATTGCAGGCTATTTTGTCATTTGTACTTTGAAAATGTAAAAAAAGAAGAAGGAAGTAATCTGCATGTATAAAAACTTAAAAATCTGAAATCAACTTTTATACTTTAAGTGAGAAATTCAACCCTAACTTGCTGGTTTGCAATGTCTGGAAGCTCAACAACAAGGAAAAAGATTTTGCTTGTAAAGGTGGTATTATTACAGAATGTGAGTTAAAAAGGAATGCTAGTAGCAGAGATTGACTATTTTCACAGTTCAGGTGCTTGGCATTTGGGTAAGTGAGCAGCCTTCTGTGTTCTGTATATTTTTTTACTACAAGTACACATATTTCATGGACCACATTAAGCAAAAAGCAGATATGCTAATAGGTATCAGCAGGCTCTCCTAGATGAGCCAACTGCTTGGAACAGCTAGAAGGTTTATTTTAGCCTGCCAAATGATTAGAAGAAGGTGCAGATATCTAGCAAATCAATATCCTTATTGTATGTACATTGTCCAAATATAGGGCCCAATAGACTTCATGTTATGGGTAGCTTTGGATTTATGATAACATAAAAGGAGGCTGGAATTTCAATCATAAGTTGTTATGATCGTAAATCTGAGGCACCATGTGGCTAGACTCAATTTTATAACTGTTTCACAATGGTTATTGAGTAAATCACTTGGTCATTAAGCAAACCACATGGTCGTTAAACAAATTCAGCATATCCAATTCACATTTTCTGTTGAAGAAATGTCTGATCGCATGATTGAGAGAATGTGTGTGGCAGTCATACTTTGAGGACAGGTCATAAGTATCCCTTTTAAGTCCAAACTTAATTTCAAACAGTTGGTAAGCAATTGATTGTAAATTCAGGGTCACCTGTAATCTTATGGTTATGTTTAACAAGAATGTTTTTTAAAAATGTAACTGTAGAAAAGCCTGCAGGACAGCAGATATTCTCCCCTCCTGATTCCAACTTGTATAATCTCTCTGAAGTTGCTATTTGTATTTCTGAGGGAAGGTCCTTTTTTCTCTCTCAAGCAATACAAATTTTAAAGGCAGAAACATCGATCTCTTTATCATCCATCCATCCTTTTTACTTATCCCTACTTTCATTTATTTCACCTAAGAAATACCAAGAACAATAAATGCTTGTTTGAAACATGTGAGAGTCTTCCAAAACCTACATGAGTGAGGAACTTCAATCAGGAGAGGACAGAGATGTCCATGCAAGTCCAGTCCTCAGCATCTTTATATTTCTTGACCTCGTCTTCCCTTTTTTCAACTAGCTTTATAAAATTGTGAAGTCTCCAAAGCGTGGCAACTTGCATTGACTCGAAATGCTCATGCTGTTGGCAATGTGTGTTGCCAAATGCCCAATCTGAATTACACTTTCCCACTTACGTGGGAAAGAATAAGAGAGATCACTTGTCCAGACCTAGTTGCTTAACATGGAAAGTCAGAGTAGGGAGAATGGAACTAGATAACAGGAGTGAGGGCTGAGGAATAATCTCTCTCTTTCCATCCAAATTTTTGTTGGCAACTCTTTTCTTAAGGGAAGTAAAGTCCTATTGTACTAGCTTTTCAACAACCCTTTTTAATTGCCGTTCCTGTACCTATTCACTTAAAGCAATAGCCTCTTCTGTATTTTCACATGCAAAAGATAACTTGTACCTTCTCTTTGCCACTTTGACTTAGAAAAACATCCACCAGTTTTAATCTTTCAGTACTTTTCGAACTGTCCATAACTGTGAAGGGAAATGGCCCTTGTAGCAATATGCAGTGGCAAGTCTGCAGATGTAGAGTTTAGAAACATACATAAATCTATAAACCCAAACCATATTCTGAGCAAAAGACGATGTGTAAAGAATTGTTATGTATCTGTAAGGGATGAGAGAAACTGTAATGCAGCTAGATGAAAAGCCCATTAGAGAGATTAAAAGAATAAAAAAGAGAGAAAAGGATCCAATATGCATTTTAATTACTAGAACCTTGCTAGACAAAAGGAAAGAACATAAAACCATTTATGCAATGGTTATTGCAATATATTTAATATGTATAACTAATGACCGTCAGACAGAAATGGATGCGGTCCACAGTCCTGAATGCTTAGATAAGAAATGGATATATACATTACATTTTGAAGGTAAATTAATATAGGAAGAATGCACATTCCTTCTCAGAAAATTCAATTACAAAATTGTAGCGCTTATGGTCTAATGCATTTAACAGCTAACAAGATGCAAAACAGGCAATAGAAAAGTGTGAGACGGTTCATATACCATCAGAAATACTAGTCTGGGTTTACTTAGCAACACTATTTATTTAAGCTATGTTGTGAAAAACAATATATAGTGGTGTGATTAAATGTTATACAACATAATATTTATTATGCTGAATCTATGTTCATTTTGAAAAACTCCCTGGCATGGCCAACGTGGAACCATTATCATTTCTAATAGACCTTAAATTTGAAATAACCACTTCCCATTGCCATATTGGCACACACACACACACACACACACACACACACACACACTGAGAAAGAGCCTGTGGCCTAGAGGTTAAAACAACTGCCTAACATGCAAAGCAGCCCAGGTTCGAATCTCAGAAGGGTGTGGCTGACTGATGAGAGCAAAGAAGCTTGAAATAGCTATATCAGTCTCCCTTTAATTCTTTGTCAGCAATCCAAATTTATATATATAAATCAAGTCAAGGTAGGCTTGTGCAACCAGACCACATAACCTAGTCTGATTCAATTGTGGTGCAAGTCTGCTGTAGGCTTGATTCTAACCCCAAGAAGAAGTGATCGCCAAGCAGCTCACCGGACCATTGACACATCTAGGAAGGGAGAAGACAATTAGTCCCTCATATCATGGAAGTGAAACATAGCTTTTCTTGTCCCAAAGGTGCTTTCTCAAGAGACAACTGGACTTTCTTGTTTTCCTTTGAAGATGTTTCACTTCTCATCCTAGAAGCTTCTTCAGCTCTGACTAGGATGGTGGGGAATGAAAGAATTTATATTCCTTGCAGACAGCTGGTCATTTTCATTCTTTGTCTGCAAGGAATATAAATCCTTCCATTCCCCACCATCCAGTCAGAGCTGAAGAAGCTTTTTGGATGAGAAGTGAAATATCTTCAAAGGAAAACAAGAAAGTCAATTGCCTCCTGAAAAAGCACCTTTGGGACAACCACGACCTGGATGACTGAGAATCTCCATAGACATAGAGATTATCTTGTCGTCCGAAGATAAGGCTCCCTCACCATACAATAGGCAGACCAAGTCATTCTGAAATCAACCCACACAGGATTATTGTAAACCTGAGTGTCATCTCACTTTAAACTCAGTTTGGGCATGTTATGCTCCATATTCTACATGCAGCCTCTGTATACCTCAGTATTACATTGCTGCAATATGTGGCAAAATTGTGATCTTTGGCATTGCCAATTTGGGTTTTGTTTGGCTGAGCCAAGTCCCCAGAGTGGGATGCTCAGAGTATATATTTTATCTCACCCTATCCTTCAAAGCAAAATAGCATCAAAAATTCAGATTTACCTATTTCCGTAACATCTTCATGTATAGCATGACTACTGCAGCCAAGGATGGAACAAGCAAATAAATAAAATGTGTCCTTCCCAGAGGAGTAAAGTTGTCTTAAATAAACCCAATGGATATAAACTAGGACTAATAGTGCTTGCTTAGGGATGAGCTAATCTGTTGATTTGGTTTCACTGCACTTTTTAATCTCACTGGCTTGATGGTTCTGTTCAACTTAGCTGTTTACAGTCCCCTTATCTTCTCAGTTTTATAGATGTTTTTGCACCCTAGGTTCAAAGCACCCCAATTTCTTTCTGTGAGCTCACTACTAGCCTGTCTTTAGTTTTAATTTTGTGGGAGTGATTTTTGGTTGTGTTTCTCAATCAGCCAGCACAAAAGGAAAGATCAGAAGTGAGGTGTTCCATGCTCCATCAGACTACAGAGAGGAAGGATGCAAAATCAAATCTTTCTACCTGCTTTAATTTCCTCCTGCCTTGATTTGGAAAGTTGCTTTAGTATTTCTATCTGAATGGTCCATTACAAATCAACTATGATTGCACTATTGGATCAATTGGACCTATTGTCCACAAATATTGGGCCCTGCTAATTCTGCACAATATAAGAGAATGTTACCACAATTCCAGACTCACAGTGGCTGCTGCATTCATTGAAAGGGGCACATCTAACGAAGCAGATGACAGTACATTAAAATATATCTTGGGAAATGTTTTTCCCAGTCTTTGGGAACAGTGAACATAATACCTTAATACTATACTTTCCAACTAGGATTTGGGTACTGTTCTGTTCCAGCCTATATGAGTACTTGCTCAACTGCTTTACTCACAAGAAGAAACCCCTCTTCATGGAACCAGGCAAGAACCGTAAGAAAAAACAAACCCCTTTTATTTTTACACACCTGACTCAAAGTCCAAGACTTCAGAGGCAAGCAACACAATCCACAAAAACACAATCATCAGCACAAATGGTTGTCTTTGGCAACCAGCACCTCCCACACCTTCCCCCTTTATAATCCAGCCGGGCCATGCTTTCTTAATGGCTTTTCCTTTGCCTCTTGAGCCGCCCCACTGACTTCCTCTGTCTTGCTCATCTCTGTGCATCTGCGCATCCAGGATTAGCCCCAGCTGTTCCTCTTTGTCACCCAACTCAGGCTCCCAAAACAGCTGTGTCTCTACCCAAGCGTGAGTAGAGGGGCTGGCCTCCTCACCTGACTGTGAATCTTGGTGCTCCTCAAAGCCTTCCTCTGACTCCAATGTCACTCCAGGTCCCTCCTCCTCCTCTGAGTCATCAGACTCAGCTGCCGGATCCACTGGCTGGTGAGGAATCACAACAGGTTCCAAAATTTCTGGAATGGAAATTTCCAGTATTTTGCTTAAATCACTTTTGTATTTTGTAGCGTAAGTATACCATCAGTCTATACCTTTCAGACTTCACACATAGTAGAAGCTTGCTAAAAGATCACATGAAAGTGGCATTCATGCAGCTCAACTGAAAATAATCAGTACCAACTAAAGCAGTAACTCAACTGGGAGAAAATTTAATTGCAATTACTAGTTAAGCATGAAGAGCCAAATTCTGCCTTGAAGCTTGAAAGTGGGGGGGGGGTTCCTCAGGAATTTAGACTGTAGTCTGTTGAGCTAGGTAATATTTTAAAAGATGGCTGTAATGGGGTTCCAAGAAGAAATTGGATAAGAGAATTTTGGTCAGAAATAATTATGGAGCGGTTGGTATAAAATCCCCTTTTATTTCTGAGCAGAAATAAAAAGCTACTGCCCTCAGTAGCAGAAATGGTGACATAAATGACTAGGCCCTTTTTACTTGAAATATTACAGCAAGATATTTAAAACACTTAACTTGACAAGTCTCCTGCTATTAATACTACATCTGTAGAACTTTGGTCTTCACAAAGGACCACAACTTTTGTTTTTTCAAAGGCGAGTAGTGGTGCCATTTTGAATTGATGTTCCTTTGGGTTTTCTTAAGTCCATCACAAAACTGTGTTAGGGCCATGGTGTCATCAGCATATTAGAAGACACATATGTTTCCCAGCTAATTTAGAGTCAGGAAAGCCCTAACCTTAAAGACACTTAATTCTTTAATAATAATTTATTTATGAAAAAGGTGTTGATCTAACATTCTGATTTAACACTTTCTGAGATGGAACAGTATCAGGAAGTTAATCATTGGGGTATATCTAAGTTCCGATTTTGTTTTTTTATGTAATTTATATATGAGCAGCAGCAATTACTTATCTATTAACAAGACCTTATGTTTTTCCAGTAGGATTTATTTTAAGATTGAATGAAAAGCAGTCCTAAAATCAACAAAGGCTGCATCAAATGGCTTGAAGAAATAGTTTTCAACCAGATGCTGTAAGTTAAGTTCTACATCAACCCAGGTTGCTTCTCTTGTAATATTCCTGATCCAGCCAATCCTAACATTTCCCACTAATGTGCCTAGTATGTAACTTAAATGTATTCAAGAGGAAATGAGCTTCCAGTAGCAGGGTTCTATTACTTTTTTTTTCTTTTTATGTGGGAAAAATGAAAGCTTATATTTACAGCCTAGTCCCAATAAGAGTGGGAAATTATGAAGAAAACAATGCAGAATTGGCCCCCATCAATCAGTTTTGTCTCACTACTCTTAGGATACTATCATAAGCAGGATTTATCCATTTTCAGTAAATCAGGGTTGTTGTTGTTGATTTCAGAGACTGAGACAGCTGGCCAACCAGATAAAGTGCCAGTAGTAAAATCAGACATGACAGAATGATCGCTATGTTTGTGGTGCTCCAATGGAAAATAAGCTTTCAAGACTCCTATAGGGATACGATAGGCAGCTCAAATCATGTCTGGGCCAAGCTGACTAGTGATAATTACTGCCATAAGTTCAGGATAGCAGCTTTCTTTTTGTCCTTGAAGAGAAATGCATAATTTCATTTCCAATTGAACGGATTTAAGTAGTATTTGGGGAAGGATTAAATTTACGGGCTTTAAAAATCATCATAAGGCCAATAACCAGCCAAATTGGTTTTAGTATCCCTGAAAGGATGCTTTACTATTCTTGTTGCAACTCATTATCCAGGGAAACTGCTATGATGATAAACATATAGAATTAAATCATCAATATCAACTGGCTGAATGCTGATAAATATAACTCAAACAGATCTAATAGATCCCCCCTCTTGTTTGATGGGTCTATAAATGATTGTAAATTTTCCCATCTATATTTACTAAATTACTATTTTAAATCATAATCTCTAAACAAATATTCCAAACATAAAATAAAAAGAGCCCTGGTGGCACAGTGGTTAGAATGCAATATTGCAGGCAAACTCTATCCACAGCCTGTAGTTCAATCTTGATGGGGCTCAAGGTTGACTCAGCCTTCCATTCTTCTAAGATCAGTAAAATGAGGACCCAAATTGTTGGGCGCAATATACTGACATTGTAAACTGCCCTGAGTGTGCTGTAAAGCCCTATGGGGTGGCATATGTGTCTAAGTGCTATTGTTATAAAGTCAATGGTGGGATTCAGCTGGTTCACACCACTTTGGCAGAACTGGTAGCTAATATTTTGTTGCCCAGGCCCAGAATAGACTTCCAGAAGTGGCATCCACACTGGTTGTTCACATATTTGAATCCCATCACTGTATAAAGTTTTATTGTCTATCAATCAAACCAACCCAATCTCTGTTGTGTTGTATAAAATATTTCAAATTCCAAAGTTTTAAATCAAAATGGCTGTTATTATTTTGAACTTAAAACTCTATAAATCTCAAATCTTTACACCCACCTCCTATTTAGATGACTCCCTCTAATTACATAGACAAAGTGTTTTAGGCAACTGGCAATATGATTATCTAATTTACTCTAATCCACTTTGGAGCTATGGGGTTTTGATTTGGTTTTGTTTTGTATTGCAGAGATGGATATACCTTAATGAATAGCAAACTGAAATGTTCAAACTTTGAAAAGCACTCCAGGACTTATTAAGCATGATAGGGCATCCCTATAATATCCTTTGGAGATCAGTAGTAGAAATCAAAAACCCCAGACCACCCTGGAATTCTCCTTTCCTCACAAGGAGATGCATAACAATCTACGCTCAGTTCTCCCATATGCTCTAGTTTCTTGCAGAAATAAAACTTCTATTTTGGATAAATACTTAATAAAAGAATTAACACTTTCTTTTAAAAAAAACTAATTTTCTTGATTTTCCAGTTTTACATCCATATGTTTAGAAAGCAGCATATTGATTGGGTAATCAATAGTTCAATAACAAAATCTTTTGTACATGTCTAAGGTTGCGGTGGCTCAGTGGGTTAGGATGCTGAGCTTGTCGATCAGAAGGTCGGCAGTTTGGCGGGTCGAATCCCGAGCGCCGCGTAACAGAGTGAGCGCCTGTTACTCGTCCCAGCTTCTGCCCACCTAGCAGTTCGAAAGCACGTAAAAATGCAAGTAGAAAAATAGGGACCACTACGGTGGGAAGGTAACAGCGTTCCGTGCGCCTTTGGCGTCTAGTCATGCCGGCCACATGACCACGGAGACGTCCTCGGACAAGCGCTGGCTCTTCGGCTTTGAAACGGAGATGAGCACCGGCCCCTAGAGTCGGAAACGACTAGCACACATGTGCGGGGGAACCTTTACCTTTTTAAGGTTGCATCATCAAAAATTCCTTCTCTATTTCCCTTAACATTTACTATATCACGTTCAAGCTAATACACTTCTAGTTATAGCACATTCAATTAAGACATTTATCAATATATTTTTACTTATCCATGTCCTGTTTTTAAATTTTACCTAATTTCAATTTTCAATTACAGTATTCCAATTTAACCTTTAGTATCCATAGTATTTAGATTTCGGATAACCCAAATTTCCTTTATTTCACTACATAACAGTTGTCATATCTAAAATACACATATTACTTACTTAAATACATTGTTATTCTATTTCACAAACATGTTCTATTTCTCATCCTAGTACCTCATCACTTACTAATAAGATATCCTTTATTGTCTGTATTATAATTCAAAACTATGATCTAATAGCTAATTTTCATTTCCCTTATAAATCTAAGTCCTAAATATTAAGCCAATTGATACCTTTTAAAATCTCCCTTTAGCCCATTAAGTGAGATTTTAGGCTCTTCTATCATAAATCAAAAGATCCCATTTTTTAAAATCTAACTCTGGCTTTCTTTTTGTCCCAAGCAGGCTTCGAAACCAGTACCTTTAAATCCTCAGGTGGATCTCCATTCTTGTACATGTTGCTTGAATCAAGAGAGACCATCTAGTTACCATTGAACTGGCCCATTTGTAATCATTAAATTGTTGCCCTAGTAGTTCAAATTTCTGTGTTTGGTTTGGTATATTTGTCTTCATTTCAGTCTGGTCTTTTTCTTCCTCAGGTTTCATCTGGTTTATGTAAAAAGTAATATCCAATGTTGTGATTGTTGTTTGATTGTCTAGGTTTTCAGTATGCTGTACTTGTTGATCTTTAGCACCCTTCATCTTACTATTGCTTTCTTCCACTTCTGTTGCTTTTGGGATTGTAGGATTTTTAGTTGCAGTCAGGGTTTGGCTGTCAAAGTTCTCAGTAGGTTGTACTTGTTGTTCTTTAAAGTCCTCTGTCTTGATATTAATTTCTTCTTCTTCTGTTGCTTTTTGGATTGTAAGTTGTTCAGTTGGAGTCAGGGCTTCATTTTGTATATTTAAGCTGGCACCTTTGTCTTTCAGTCTGGATTTCATTACCTCAGTGGCTTCAAGGATTTTTTCAAGAATGAGCTTGCAATTAGCCAAAATTTGTTGGTGGTATTCCTCCATTTCAATGATGGTTACAGATAGTCCATTAGTGGAGGCTATTTTTTAATAAGAGTCAGTGAATGTTCACCTTCACTATTCCTAAGAGTTGTTTTTACCGGCCAGCTGTTTCAGCTTTTTATCTCTTTTAGATAATACCAAGGACAAGTCTAGGGTGTAAGCAGGCTTCTCAGTCAAAGATATTCACTTGCTGTACCAGGCTTTGCCACAAAATGTCCCCAATAGCATGTAAAGTCTTTTTCCAAACTCAAGTTACGCTTTTATCCAGTTTATTTTTTTTCCCAACTTTTAACTTTTAACAAGTACTTTTAACAAGTACTTTTAACATCTACTTTTAACAAGTAGATAAGGTAATAGGTTCCCAGAGAAACAAGAACTTTTTGAGACCTCAAATATCCAAAAAGTTCAAGTCCAATTGTTTAATTGTTTAGTTGTCTTTTTTTCAAGGCTTCATTTCCCCAGGGTAGACAAATGCCACCATTTTAAAGGGGGGAAGAAATTTCAAGATGATTTTACAGGAGATTACTCAGGATACAAAGAAGGTAAGGTAAGGTCTCACCCAATTCCTCCATGGCGCTTTTGTTGTGCTTGGTGGTAATTTTGGCTTCGGTTGGTAAGGGCTTAGTGATCGGCCATGTTAATGGCCAATCTTTTCTCCGTTGGTCTGAAGAGCTGCCCCAGATCAAACAGAAGGGCTGACACCCTTCCATGATCAATTGAGGGTCCTCCTTGCAGTCATCGCCCCTCCAGGGTGACTTTCGACCCTTTTAAGGATCTCCCAGCAGAAGAAAAACCAGATGGCAGAATGAGTGATCTCTTCGAACATCCGCCGGTGCTGCGATCGTAAACCGGAAGCCAGAATTAACACAATTGCTTAGCAATATTTCATGGGAATAAAAGAAATATTGCAGAAATTTATTAAATTAAATCAAGAAAGTTAGATGCAGCTAACTAGGGGATGTTCTGACTGAGCACTAGGAATCAGACTGTAATCTGAATTAACTGAATATAGAGGGAGAAACATTCTGGATGCTTTCTCCTTCTTAGTTTTGATCTGCTTATTTCTACCCATCAATTGTTGTCACTTCCCAAAAAGGTCTTTCAGAAAAGGCCAGGATTGATCATCAAAGTGAATAGCTAAAGGCATAGCCAAATTTTCTATGCATTTAATTTCTAGTTAGATGCAATCAATCACCTGTAGATTGATTTGAGAGGAGGGGGCACATATTTGGAATTAATATGGAGTAATCAACTCATTGAGTGGATGTTTCTGCCAGTAGCACATGGTATTTTTAAGCATGACTTTAGGTAAAAGATGAATAGCTTCCTGATTGACAAAAATTAGAACTTCATTTTCTTGATATTGTAGAAGGTTTTCTACTACATTCCTGAGTGGCTATATAAATTTATTTAATAAATACATAAGTTATTGTGTCTAAATGAATAAATTAAACATATAATTGTCATAATCATTGAAAGGGAGAGAATTTTAAGTGAATAGGCAGTGCACAAAATTGCCATCAATGTGGATTTTAGTTTCTCAGACTTGAGATGATTTCCTTCGGTACCATCGATGGCAGATTTTAATAAGAATTTAACAAGCTCTTTCCCCATTCCATCCCCTGAGGATATTTCAACTTTTCTCCCTGTCATTTGACCTTGTAGGGAAAAATAACATTAGCTCTGTCTGATCAAAAGTATAATCTTTTAGTTTTCCACCTGCTCCTAAACTGCTTTTATTGCTCGTGCAGTTCTTATACTCTCTCTCCTTGTGGGAACAGAGAAGGCTTTGCATCTTTTAATACCCTAACTGGAAAGATTTGGAATCTCAGCAAATACATTTCTATCCTAAAAATCATGTAGGGAATAATAAACTGATTGAAGGATGGCAATTATTGTATCCGTTCTGGGAGGTCATCCAGATAATTTCCTGCAGTTGAGCAAGGAGATTTGGGGCCCACTTAATTTGAGATCATGTTTTATAAACTGCCATTCTATAATTCCACTTCTCTTTATGATATTATTCTTGTTATCTGCAAAATCATTCTTTTTGGTTGAAGGGAAAGATAGTGTCTTTGGCTGTTATTAACACTAGCATTAAGAAAGACATCTCAATTTAAAGGTAAAGGTTTCCCCTTTCCAGTCATGTCTGACTCTTGGAGGCATTGCTCATCTCTGTTTCTTAGCTGAGGGAGCCGGCATTGTCTGAACACGTTTCTGCAGTCATGTGGCCAGCAGGACATCATGCTTCAGTGCAGAGCATGTGGTGAAATACAGAATGCTGTTACCTTCCCACCAAAGTGGTACCTATTTATCTACTTGCATTTTCATGCTTTCAAACTGCTAGATGGGCAGGAGATGGGCCAAGTAGGGGTGATGACTCAGCAGTTAAGAAGCTGAGCTTGTCAGCTGGAAAGCTGACAGCCCAGATTCAAGACCTGAGCTTGGCCTGTTGAGCAGCACTTGGGTCTCAAACCCAGGCTGTCAGCTTTCCAGCTGACAAGCTCAGCTTCTTAACTGCTGAGTCATCACGCCCCCCCCTCCTTACCTCAGTTTAGGAGTAGGCAATTGTTTCACAATTGGTTTTTCAACCTCTTTTTCATATTAATTCTTTTTGGCTGCTTAGCTGTAGTGGCACAGTGGTTAGAATGCAGTATTGCCAACTAATTCAGCTTACTGCCAGGATTTCGATCCTCACAAACGCAAGGTTGACTCAGCCTTGCATCCCTCTGAGGTCAATAAAATGAGGACCCAGATTGTTGGGGGGGCAATATGCTGACTCTATAAACAGCTCAGAGAGTGCTATAAAGCATTATGAAGCAGTATATGAACCTAAGTGCTATTGCTATCCTCCACAGATTGCTCTAAGATAACTTTCTGCTATTTCCAGGTGCAAACAAATTTATTCCCCTTCATTTCTCTTTTGCCTGTTTCTTTAAGACCTTCCCTTTCTGACTTTGGACTAAAACATCAATAAAAATTTTAAAATTGCCAATTGTATTAATAACTGTGCAGAATTGGTCATAAATTGAGACCCTCAAGGAAGCACTAAACTTAATCAGGTTGCTGGGCAGAATTCTATTGAAAAAAAGGAATTGATTTAAAACATGATCTCCCTCTTCATTCACTAAATCATCATTAAAATGGTTAAAAGCATTTTGATTATTATCATCATTTATCAGCTGCCTTTCATTTTTGCACTTATCTGATCTGTAAAAAAAGAGTTCAGTGACTTGATCTCATTAAATGGATTGTTGAAAGGTAGTAAATAATCTATCTCTTGCTGCTCTGAGCTCTTAGAAGTCATCATTTTATTCAGATCTTTCCTGCACCATTTCTTTGCTTTGCAGATTTTTGTCGCTTTGTTAGTGTGGTTATTCATTTGAACACTAAAGTCCACCACAAAGCTCCTCTGCTTGGCTTCTGAGAGGAAGGTAACTATCATATCACAAAAAAACTAGTTAATAAATAGTTTGCTGCCATCTTGATCACGGAACAATATGTTAGTACTCACAATTTTGGGCCGTTTGCAACTACAGCCTATCTCATTTCAGTTTCATGAAGAGCAGGTGCACATTATCCTCTGATCAAATTGATACTAAGCTCTTCAGCTTGGCTGGAGATATCCAGGATGGTTTGAGCATGTTTTCTTAGGAAGACCACTAGGTTTGAGTTTCCCGAGGATGAGATAGAGAGCAATAAGTAGGTATGGGAAAGAAATCATTTCTTTTTTTCTTTTTCTTTTTTGTAATGCTGCAATATATGCTGAGAGAAAAGCACAACATTTGAAGGCACCGCCATCTTTATATCTCAGAGAACTTTCTGTACAATCAGATGTCGTGGTTACTATAGAAACCAAATTTTAAACAGCAGCAGGCTTGAAAGGTGACTTCTTATCCTGCTTTTTATTTCTCACTTTCCTCTTAAAGCGTTACATTGTCATTTTGTAAAGAGGATTCCGTAAGGAGCACAACAAAGTGACAGATAAAGGACTGTGAGTTCAGCCGCTTAGAAAATGGCCATGCAGTTTCAGAGAACAAGCTAATCAATTGTTATAAACAATGATGGTTTACTGTGTCATCTTTCATCTGAGGCTCACCTGTTTAATTAAGTTACAAAACATCCCAGTGAGATCTCTTTTTTATGTTACACAAATTATTCTTTGGGTTGTTGGCAACTGGATCTCTAAAAAAAATGACTGGTTATGATGGGGTCAGTGTTCCAACTGGAGGAATATTATTGTTTAAGCCTGCAGTTGTGTACTGTAAATATGCATGTGCTCAGTGAAAGTATGCCAATCTGGAAAGATGAACGACTTTCCATATTCTTAGGAAACACCTATGTACATGTCAGAGCTATAAGGTCCTTTGAACTGCTATTATTCTTATACAAATAGAATGCCACACAGGCTCATGTCATACTGATACCAACCAATTAATTATAAGTCATTTCCCTAAACTGGTACTACCCTAGGAAATGTCTCTAATGCTAAAGGAATAATTTGACTTTTTCTGAGAAGGTGTCTCACCTCAGCAGAGTTCCCATTCTCTCTTTTTAAAAGTTAGCTTTAGGCAAATGTTATTTTTACTTATTGTAAAATGTAGTTGCATCCTATCTAAAGCTCAGCTTGCAAAAAAAAGCTCTTTCCAGGATTCTGGTTAATTATTTTAGGTATATTTGCTAGTGCACTGTGTCTTCAAGTAACTTGTTATAATGCCAGTTTTTTTCAAGGCATGGCATCATTTGATGTTATCACATTCCATAAAATATTCACAGAAAAGCAAATAGGTTCACCATAAAAAGGCTGTCTGAAAATAGAAAAGTATCTATCTAGTTCAGTTTGTATTTTTAAACAGCCCAATTAGGAATATTGTATCTGGAATGCAAAAATCCAGATGTCCAGAAAAGGAAACAAAGAGAATTTTTTATTCATTTAGATTTTTGCATCTGAACATATGGGAGCTCTAAGCTTATAGATTACAGCTAAAATTTTGTGCAATTCCATTGACATGTATGTATGTATGTATGTATGTATGTATGTTTATATTGGGTTATCTGGTTACCTGATCGTACTGTTAATTTTTATTTAATTATTATGAAATTTTTCTGTTGCCTATACGTAACATTTGTAACTGTTTTTGAGTTTTTATAGTTTTAATTGTTGTGATATTGTTTGCTGGCCATAGTCAATTGGATTGAGATGGCAGGCTATAGAAATTAGATAAATAAATAAAAAATAAAACTGAGGGCACTGATAAAAAAAAGTGAAGAAGTCCAACCCCCTTTATAAAGCTCCCTTTATTTAACAACCATAACCAAAGCCGTCAGGTGCTGAATTACTTTGGCTCCAGCTCTCATGTTCAGTTTAGATCATTTCAGCTAGGTAAATTCTCTTTGCAGAGTAATCTGCTTAACAAATTTTCAGCATAGAAAAGTTTTTGGAGGAGCAACACTTACACTGACTATTAGTAAGTGTGACAGAGATCAGTTTAATCCATGCCAGTTTGGTGGCTTGTTTACAATTTTGTAATTGTAATATAGAGAAATATGTGATTATAGATGATGATGAAGATAGATGATAGATAGATAGATAGATAGATAGACAGATAGATAGATAGATAGATAGATAGACAGAGATAGATAGACAGATAGACAGATAGACAGATAGATAGAAACATAAACAACACATAGATAGAGATACAGATACAGATATACAGTACAGTAGACAGGGCTTTTTTTCTCATAGAACGCTCAAAACGGAGTTCCGGCACCTCTTTTGGATGGAACCTTGTAGGGTAGGCAAGGTGGGTTGTATGACATGTGTGAGTTCCAGCACCTTTTTCTTTTACAAAAAAAGCACTGACAGTAGATATAGATATATAGCTATAGCTATAGATACCAATATAGAAATAAAAATATAGATAGATATACAGTATAGATAGATGATACAGATAGATGAGATAGGCATAGAGATATAGATAGATAGATAGATAGATAGATAGATAGATAGATAGATAGATAGATAGATAGATAGATAGATGATAGATAGATAGATAGATAGATAGACGATAGAGATAGAGATAGAGATAGAGATAGAGATAGAGATAGAGATAGAGATAGAGATAGAGATAGAGATAGAGATAGAGATAGAGATAGAGATAGAGATAGAGATGAGACAGAGAGAGAAACCACTTCTGAAAAACCTTGTGAAGAAAGCTACAGGGACTTGTCCAGGCATTCTTCAAGAATCACATATGATTCAACCAAAGAAAAATGTGCACGCACACAACACACACACACACACACACACACACACAATGTGATACAATGTAAGCACAAGGTAAACTATATTTTTTAAAAAATTTATATTTCTATTTCATCACAATCAATCTGACCTATTGTTTATTGTTTATTAAAATTCAGAAGCTATTTAATTTGTCCTGTGTTTCTTATGGTAAAGAGCTGACAAGACTGTATAAAACAAAATATTGATCTCTGTATTTTGCTAGTTAAAAAACAAACAAACTGAGAAATATTGTTTCTTTATGAAGATGCTACAATATAGGTATGTATTTAAGTGAACAGATATGGCTGAATAGCACTTTTTTTCTGCCTCCAAACCTTTATTTTGTCCAATTTTGTGGGTGTGTTGTTTTAAGCAGGGGCCAGAGGAATACATGTAAAGTGACTGCTCTGTGTTACTTAGCTATGTAAATAAATAGAGCTTTTCCATAAATGTCAAGTGAGAAAATGAGTAAACCTCACTGCTCACTTTTCTTCCAAACCTCGATGCTAATATAGCCAAATGCTGCCAGGTCACATCCCAACACTTTTCACATATTATCTCCATTATTGCACATGGTGTACCTAATCAAGAACCAGTTTTATTCATATTCATATGCAGTGCTGGTCCTTTCCTTTATAAAGACCACTCAGGCAGGAATGTGACTGAAATCCAGCGGCATTCCAAGATCTCTGGGTGAATATCTACATGAATCAATCTGGTTACTGAATGAAAAAGCTGTTGACTGGCAATGACCATATGTTTAAAAGATTTAGCATGACATGTTTTGCAGGAATAATTTCTTAAAAATTGTGGGTGGTTGGCAGCCATCTAATGGCACGGAATTGCTTTGATTTCTAATTGAAGATTAGTTCGCTGTCCCAGTTCATGTTGAGGAAAAGAGAGAAAGGCAATTTGAAGCCACACGAACATTCCTTTCTATGTATGTCCATGTGTGTGAAAGACACGACATTTCTTGGGGATTTAAAATTCCTAAGTGGCAAATTATACATTTGATTGCCTTTTAAATTTACAGTATCAATATTCATATATTCAAAGAATTTCCTTTTCTCCACTTAATCCTCCTCCTCCTCTTCCTCCCCCCCCCTCCTCCATCATTATGAAACACATTTGGTTCACTCAGCAGTTTGGAAAATATTTCAATCGTCAAAATACTTTTCACACCTCCAAATTTCCCACCTTAAAACTTCTGCTAATTTATTAAATGGTTATTCCTACTTCTGTAATTTTATTGGGAATCATTAAAAATCTTTCCCCAGTCACTGAATAATGCAATAATTCATCAGAAACTCTCTAAAGAGTAGCAGGCACTATCAACCAAGTGAACCTTGTGCTTCCCAAGTGACATCTTCCATGACATCAATCTGTTTGGAATACAGGTAGTCCTCAATTTATAACCATTCGTTTAGGGCAGGGGTCGGCAACCTAAAAAAGTAAAAGAGCCACCGGGAACCGGTTCCATCACAAATTAAAAAAACTGGGAGCCGCGTGCGTGTGTCCATGCACGCGCACGCGCAAAAAATGTTTTGCGCATGCGCAAAACATTTTTTTGCGCATGCGCGGACGCACGCGGTCGCCATTTTTTTTTAAAAGTCAGATGGAACCGGTTCCCGGTTGCCCGACGGCGACGGCCCGTCTGCAAAGCTGCCGCTTTCGGCAGCTTTGCAGAGGGGCCGCGGCAGCTTCATCAAAGAACGACGCCGCAGCCCGTTCGTGCGGAGGTACGCGCGCACCTCTCCAAAGGTTTGGGGAGGTGCGCGCGCAGCTCCGCCCATTCGGGGAGGTGCGCGCGTACCTCTCGGAACGGGCCGCGGCGTCGCTCTTTCAGGAAGCTGCCGTGGCCCATCTGCAAAGCTGCCGCTTTCAGCTTCCTCAAAGAACGACGCCGCGGCCCGTTTGCGCGGAGGTACGCGCGCACCTCTCCAAAGGTTTGGGGAGGTGCGCGCGCAGCTCCGCCCATTCGGGGAGGTGCGCGCGCACCTCTTGGAACGGGCTGCGGCGTCGCTCTTTGAGGAAGCTGCCGCGGCCCGTCTGCAAAGCTGCCGCTTTCGGCAGCTTTGCAGACGGGCCGCGGCAGCTTCCTCAAAGAACGACGCCGCGGCCCGTTCGCGCGGAGGTACGCGCGCACCTCTCCAAAGGTTTGGGGAGGTGCGCGCGCACCTCTCCAAACGGGCGGTGCCACTCTCCATTTGGAGAGGTGCGCGCGCACCACTGCCCGTTCGAAGAGGTGCGCGTGCACCGGGCGGCTCCGGAGCCGCGGGTTGCCGACCCGTGGTTTAGGGATTGTTCAAAGTTACAGAGGCGCTCAAAAAAAAAAAACATTCCTCACAACTTACACCTGTCACTGTATCCCCATTATCATGCAATCAAAATCTGGGCACTTGGCAACCAGCTTGTATTTACAATGGTTGCAGCATCCTGGAGTCATGTGATCCACATTTGCAATCCTCTCAGCTGGCTTATGATAAGCAAGGTCAATGAGGGAAGCCAGATTCGCTTAAGAACCATGATTCATCTAACTGCAGCGATTTGCTGAACAACCGTGGCAAAAGAGGTCATAAAATTGGCTGTGGCTCACTTAACAACCTCCTTGCTTAACAACTGAATTTCTAATCTCAATTCTGATCATAACCTGAAGACTACCTGTACTTATCGTGGATTTTGGTGTCTAGTATCCTAAATCCAGTATGCCTCAAATTTGCTGTGTAAGGGTTGCAACAGGGGACACTTCAAGGGGATGAAGCATCTCAAAGTATCTCACGGAGGCAGACTGAATTTTTTTATTACAGCGGGCTGTTTGATTTAGAGTCACCTCTGGCAACATGGGTGGCATACAAGTTTATTAAATAAATACATGAAATAAAAAAGTGGGGGGACTGTTCTCTACCTTGAACAACATGCCTCAATGGGACAAAGTGACCCAGTAGGAAGAAGTGACTCAGCTCTGCAGTAGGAAAAGAGCCTCATCAAGGCATTTCATATCTTAAAGACCCTTTTAGATGAGCATCATTATAATGGTTCCCGTGTAAATGGAAAGGGCCTCCTTTATGCTAACCTTATTCCCTTGCACAACCTGCCCTCCCACTTTTAAGAAGATTATATGATTCGGTGTACAAAGACACCCCCTCCCTTGTATATGAACTGGGAAAAGGCTGCTGAGGCCCACATGCCTTTTAGTGAGAAAGAGTAGATTTTTCTTCATATGTACTGTTCAAAGTTTATGTGAATGAATGACTCTAGAATTATCTTATGAATGTCAAGGTGACAGTTTGCAATTATCTATGCATTATGTTGCTAAATAAACTAGGAATTAACATGTGGGAGGAAATGCCAGGCCAGGTGAAGTGTTTCTCTAACTGCTGTGATTGCTTCTGTACAACGCAACCCCAACAGCTTGTAATTCTCATGCTATGTTGATTTTTCACTTCTCAAGTGTCAGTCATTTTCACAGCAATGGATTATTTAACTTGGGAAATATAGATGGTATTACCGTATAGATTTTTACTGTTATTTTAATATACTTTACATCCTTATTTTTCACTGTAAAAAAGAACAGCTCAGAGATGCTCATTATGTGTGTGTAAATATATATGCAGATGCACATTATACCAATCATTCAACTATACTTGTAATAAATTAACAGCAACAGCAAAGATAAAAATGGAAGAAGCCCAAACTAATAGTTAATACATAGAATTCACCAGCAACAGGTCAAATGTTTGTTGAAAAGAAAGTGTCCTCAATTACCAGGATAAATCAGAGGAATTATTATTTACTTCTTGTAGTAGGGAGTTCTACACATGAGATATTATCATTCAGAAGGTCCTCATGTTTATAAAAATAAAAGAAATCTGTTTCAGTCAAGAAAAAAAAGTGATTCATTATATAAGATTACATATATTAGTTGTAAATAACAATGAAATAAATAGGATTATGAGTAGGATTAACGTGATTAATCCTTAAAAATGCTCATTATATCCACTTGCCCATTCAATGACTTCACAGCAAGCTTAACCTGGTTACTGGATTAACTAATTTATTGGATTTGCACAGCACAATGAATCATAAACTAGCATAATGGATGTATTTCTATAATATACTAAGCTAGAAAAAAACTAACCAAGGTAAAAAAAACATGATCATTTGAGTATTATGAGAATGGAGCTACTGGTTTTTTATTTGACCCATGCTGAGTATGTTGTCAGAATGTAGCACTAAAACAAGACACAGACCTTTTAGTATATGACACAGGTGTCAAACTCAATCTCGTCATGTGATGTATCATGACATATCATGATGTTTTTTGCCTTTGTGGAGCCGGGGTGGGAATGGCTGTGTGTGACACATCCGGCCCGTGGGCCACCAGTTTGATACCCCTGGTATATGACATTGGTACAACTGTTTTAGCAGCTGAGAACTCTGCTAAGTGAAGATCAGAAGCCTACAAACAAATCAACACCTCTTAGTATGAGCACAATTGACTAAATTCACACAGTGGCCATAAAACATGATTCCAGGAATACCTGTAGCCCATAGGTAAGGAGGCATATTCAGGGACTGTTATAATCTTTTTAATTGTTTTTAATTTTTGTATTTCTTGTTTTAATTATTTATTTATTTATTTATTTAGTTACATTTATATACCGCCCTATTCCCTGAGGACTCAGGGCAGTTTACAGGAAATTAAAAAATCCACCATACAAAAGTTAAAAAACCAAATTAAAAAATATTAAATTGACCCTGTATACTTAAAACCCCAATTAAAAAATTTCTCCTCAGCCTGGGCCCGAGAGCTCAAAGAGCCAGGTCTTCAGGCCCCGGCGGAATGATCGGAGGTCGGGGGCAGTCCTCAGCTCCACCGGCAGCTGGTTCCAGAGGGCAGGCGCTCCCACTGAGAAGGCCCTATCCCTGGGTGTCACCCGCCGGCAATCTCTCACCGGCGGCACCCTGAGCAGACCCTCCCTGTGGGAGCGCACTGGGCAAAGGGCGTTTGATGCCGGCAGCAGGTGTTCCCTCAAATAGCCCGGACCCAGGCCATGTAGGGCTTTATAGGTAATAACCAGCACCTTGAATTTCACCCGGAGGGCAACCGGAAGCCAATGCAGCTCGCGGAGTAGAGGTGTTACATGGGAGTATCGGGAGACCCCCATTACAACTCGCGCGGCCGCATTCTGCACCAGTTGAAGCCTCCGAGTGGTCTTCAAGGGCAGCCCCATGTAGAGAGCGTTACAGTAGTCCAAACGGGAGGTAACAAGCGCATGAGTAACTGTGCGTAGGGCGTCTCGGTCCAGATAGGGACGCAACTGGTGCACCAGGCGAACCTGAGCAAAAGCCCCCCTGGTCACGGCTCCTATGTGGTCTTCAAAATTGAGCCGTGAGTCCAGGAGGACGCCCAGGTTGCGAGCCCTATCAACGGGGGGTAACACCTCACCCCCCATCGTTAGAGGTGGAATAAGTTGGTTAACCCGAGATGCCGATATGCACAGCCACTCAGTCTTGGCGGGATTGAGACGAAGCCTGTTACCCTGTTAACCGCCCTGAGTCCTTTGGGAAAGGGCGGTATACAAATCCAATTAAATAAATAAAATAAATAAATATTATATAATAAGAGTATGGGCAATATCTATGATGCTACGTACAATTACAGCAAACATCTTATAGCCCCTTGTATTATTTTTTTCACAGTAACTGACTTATATTTTTTTTTAAAAAAATCCAATCTTGACCTCTTCTATTTTTTGCTCCACAATAATTTAATATCTTTTTTTAAATTTCCAAACTTGATAAGCAGTTTACAATATTTGTATTTTTAAACTGTACACACACACATGCACACACATATGGAAAGCAGACAAGATCTGCAGATAAATGATTATTGGCATCCTACAGAATAGCCCAGGTTACAAATCTGCGGCTAAATAAATGAGCCTGTCTTGCCAACAAGTTTATGTAATTGTCTTGCTTCAAGTTCTCATAGCCTGTCATTTTTATCTTTCTCGTTAATGCATTTGCAGTCACACTTGGAGAGATCATTTACACTCTGCAGCCATTTTTTTTTCAGCCCTTATCACCTGCACACATCTTCCTGTGTCTCCTTGTAATGCAGTTACAGAGTCATTAGTGGCTATAGAGTTATCCCTATATCTCAGAGGTATATCAATGGGACTGAATAAAGCATGTTAGATAGAACATTCCCCTGGAGATTTAATGGCCACAGTAAGCTGAACAAAAAAATGCATTACAGCAAGCAGCCCTCAATTTTTACATAATCTTTTGGCAGCCTGGAAAAAAAGACAATAATAACTTCAGACTTCATCCCTAAATTATGACTGAATAGATCAACTAACCAGAAACCTACTCTGACTGTCTATAAGCAGTGTCTTCAGTTAAGGATGCGTCACTTCAAGAGCTTGTTTAATTTAATTGATCTGAGAAGGTTGGTTAGGCTTTGATTTCTGATCCCCCCCCCTTTTTTTTGTCCTTTTAAGCAGATCTGAGTTGAAAGTGGCTACTTTTCACCAATACAGCTGGTGCTTCCAAAATTGTGGGGTTTTATGCATTTTATATCTCTGTGCTTTTGATATTAAAGGTGGAGGTTATTTAAATTGTCTATGTCCCTGAATAGTGAAATCACCAAGTCTTACTGGCTAGGTAAGATGCTGTGTCTCAGAGCTGGTTTCAGTAATTTATTCTGATGAGCAATATGCAGTCATGAGATGATCATTTGCCATTGTTAGTGAAGTTAATGAAAACAATATAATTTTTTTTAAAGGATATAGCGTTGGACAGAGAAAAAGTCGCAGCAACCTTCTTTAGTGGTGAACATCTCATAATTTATTGTGAAGGCGGTTGGACTAGAAGAACTCCAAGGTCCCTTCCAACTCTGTTATTTCTTTTCTATTTCTATTTTTAAAACACACACAATCCTGCAAATATTATTTTCAATTTGTTTACAAAAACAGGAGACTGGCCAGTGCAGTATCCTGGCCAAGTTGTTGGACCTGGGAAAATGAAGTTTGAAGGCCAGCCTTTAGTAATTGAAGCTCACTGGGTGATTTTGGCCCTTCTCATCTCTCAGTCCAACCGTACACAGTTTTCTTGCAGGGGAAAAAAAATAGGAGAAAGGGATACTTTGCATGATACTTTGAGTAAGGGATACTTTGACTACATGTATAAAAGCAGAAATAAACATGAGAAAAGCAGAGCAAAAAGGTTTAAAATAAAAGAAGGAAGAAAGTAGGATTGACTTGCAGTGATATGGACATGGATTGCCCTTTCCATATATTAGAATGCTTCCCCATGAGGGGTCCTTGGTGCTCTCTGCTGGCTTGTTTTCCTGCAGATGTTTCATTACCCAAACTAGGTAACATCATCAGTGCTAGCTCAGAGAGATAAAGGTACTCTTTATTATCAGTAGAGAAGCAACAATCTTGTATATTTAAGAAAAAGAAAGTAAGCTTCTTCCTTAGATTCTGTCTTTCTGCTTGCAAGTCCCATTGTAGCTGCTGTTCATTATCATGTTAAATCCCTGTGCAATATTGCTCCTGATCAATATGGGTATGGCAAAGATGCATCCACTCTACTCTTCTTGTGAACTCCCAAAGAAAAGAAAGATTTAGTTGTGCAGTCATTAATAGTGAAGACATACCACATTTTAAAACAAACAAACAATGAGTTTCTGATATGGAGTGACATTTATTGTGGAGGGTTAATAATATGTACATGGCATAGAAACAGGCTAAAGACTAGATGACTTGGAAGGAAACCAAGCTATTGTCTTCTTTCTGGTGGGAGGTGAGTCAGTATATGGGCACAATAAAAGTTTATGGTACATGGTGAACATCAATGTGGCAAGAGGGTGGAATTTAGAAGTTCTATAACAAGGTCACCCCATTGAGTTATCAGATACTACATTCTGGTTATAAAGGTTACTGTATGATTTACATTGTTTTCCTTATTCCTATATAACATTTCTTTCGGGATATAACCTATAACCTTGTTTTAACTAAATTTAATTTAATCATCTGTTTATCACCTGTTGCTTGGATGTACACTGAGAGCTTATGCACCGGATTCCTTGTGTGTTCAGTCACACTTGACCAATAAAGAATCCTCTTCTCTTCTCTTCTCTTCTCTTCTCTTCTCTTCTCTTCTCTTCTCTTCTCTTCTCTTCTCTTCTCTTCTCTTCTCTTCTCTTCTCTTCTCTTCTCTTCTCTTCTCTTCTCTATTCTATTCTATTCTATTCTATTCTATTCTATTCTATTCTATTCTATTCTATTCTATTTTTTTTCATTCTTTTGGCTGGAAGTTCAGCAATCATGGTACTTGTACATGTCAGTAAAAGATACTTTGCATCTATGTCCAAACACTTTGGTTCGTTACTGAAGTGGGCATTACTTCCACAACAACCTGATTTATTTGCTAGAATCAAAAGAGGATCCTGTCATGTTCATTGTACCCCTAAAAATTTGCAGTTCCTGCCCATGCCATTTTTCCTCTTCAGTCAAAAACCTGTGTTGGGTTCCTAAGAAGTTGTTTTGGGGACCCTTCAAGAGTGAGTCCTGACGCTGAATGGCAAATTGCCTGTCCTCACCTTTTAAATTTGCAGGAGTGAGTAATGGGCAGTGAAATAAGTGAATATGTGTATTAGTGCAGAAATAGAAAAGAGAATGTCAAGCTGCTGTCTCTTAACCTACCCCTTGTTGGTTGTGGTGTGTTATGTCCCAACTACAATGCTGCCTGTATACAATAACTGGAAGGCACTGAAAGCTCCTCCAGGAGAAGAGGTGATCAGGAAAATAATGGAACGTGCGGAAATGAATAGATTAACAATGATAATTAAAGATAAGACAGAGTCAGAGTATTATGAAATTTGGGGAAAATTTTACGAGTGGGTGAAAAAGAGAATATGCTTAAAAGACAGCTAACGCTAATTTAGATGGAAGAAAAATGAGGAGATAAGGATATCATCATACCTAATATAGACATTGAAAATCCAAGGAGAGGAGCTGATCAGACATCACCCCTGAATTGTATAGGAAGAAGAATGGGAGGGAAGAAAGGAGAGGAGAGAGGGAAGAGAGTAGAGGAGGGGGAAGGAAGTAGGAAAGTTGGAGGGAAAGAGGAGGAGAAGTGGGGAGAAACGGGAGGGGAGTGGTGAGGGAAAAAGGATAGAAGAGGAAGAAGAGGGAAGTAGGAAATAAGGGAGAAAGGGAGAAAGAAAGTAGAGAAGAGGGAAGAGAGAGAAGGAGGATGGATACAGTGAAAGGAGAAATGGACAAGCAGCACCCAAACTTACGTGTATGTATTTATGTATGGCGATATATTTGTTGACTCACTTGTGGAAGAAATGGGAAAATAAAATTGAATATCTATAGATAGATATAGATATAGATATAGATGATATAGATATAGATATAATATATTTAATATGCATACAATAACTGAGCATAATTTTATCTTAACAATTATCACTTGTGGAGCTAAGGGAGATTACCCTGTGACTTCTGCACCATGAAAAGCATGTCCCCACAGGACTGGGAGAGGCCGTGTGCACAATTATAAGCAAGGAGATTTTATATGTGTTATTTTGTGCCTATCTTAATTTCCCTTCCACTGATCAGAACTGCCAGTAAGATTCATAGATGATCTGACAGGGTGCAAGAGAAAGGTACTGTATTTCTCAATGACTGTGCCTTCTCCAGTAGGCTGACTTTGTCACTGAAGTATGCAAGAATGGCTATTGGAACCTAATTAACATGGGGCAAGCCTGGTATGGGTGATAGGGGAGGAAGAGAAGAATAGCTAGAGAAGTGGGACAAGCAAATTCCAAGTGTTTGGAGGAGCTATACATGATAGGGGAGGTTCAGCCTACAAACTATAACAGTTTGAATCAAAGCAGACCAATACTGAGGAAACTGAATCAATTTAACATAACAGATTTCAAAATGCACATTGAAAATTGAGAATAATATTGAGACCTCATATCTGTACTCAGATTATATGTACTCCTCTTCATGCTGAAATTCTGAAAAGAATGCAGAGAAGAGCAACAAAAATGATTAGGGGGCTGGAGGCTAAAACATATGAAGAACGGTTGCAGGAATTGGATATGTCTAGTCTAGTGAAGGGAGGCGGTGGCTCAGTGGGTTAGGATGCTGAGCTTGTCGATCAGAAGGTTGGCAGCTTGGCGGGTTGAATCCCGAGTGCCGCGTAACGGAGTGAGCGCCTGTTACTCGTCCCAGCTTCTGCCAACCTAGCAGTTTGAAAGCACGTAAAAATGCAAGTAGAAAAATAGGGACCACTACGGTGGGAAGGTAACAGCGTTCCGTGCGCCTTTGGCGTCTAGTCATGCCGGCCACATGACCACGGAGATGTCCTCGGACAAGCGCTGGCTCTTCGGCTTTGAAACGGAGATGAGCACCGGCCCCTAGAGTCGGAAATGACTAGCACGCATGTGCGGGGGAACCTTTAGCTTTACCTTTAGTCTAGTGAAAAGAATGGGTAACATGATAGCAGTGTTCCAAAATTTGAGGGTCTGCCACAAAGAAGAGGTTATCAGCCTATTTTCCAAAGCACCAGAAGGCAAGACAAGAAGCAATGGTTGAAAATTAACCAATGAGAGAAGCAACCTAGAACTAAGAATTTCCTGACACTGAGAACAATTAACCAGTGAAACGGCTTGCTTCCAGAAGTTGTGGGTGCTCCATCACTGGAGGCATTTAAGAAAAGACTGAACAGCCATTTGTCTGAAATGGTATAGGGTCTCCTGCTTGAGCAGGGCCTAGTTGAAGGTTTGTTCTAACTGTTATTCTGTTATTCATTAGGAAAGAGTAAATGACTTTAATCTTTTAAAAGAATCCTTAGAAAGCCTTTAAACATAAAATGGTGTCGAACATATTTATGTTCCTATACAACCTTGAAATATTCTGGTCGAAATACAAGTAATAACAGTAACTAAAGGCAAACATACCAGATACTAGCTTTGCAGGCTCAGAGCAGGGGTGTTAAGAAAAGTGCTACTGATGTAAAATTTTCTTCATTGCTACCATACCTTCTAAATGTACTCCCAAGCCTATTCCAAGTTAGTAAGATCTTTCTTGTTTCTTCTGTAACAAAAGGTAGGGTGGATCAGGTCCACTCAGAAAGTGAATAGGGTCTCCTATTCTGGACTGGAGCTTTGGCCCAGGCTCTTGCATAGACTGGTGTTGCCATATTCCTGGACAACTGATAGGCCAAGAAGTAAGTGTTGAAAATACACTGCATTGTTTGATTATGGGCCAGACTTGTCAACGTCAAAGGCTGGCATTTAAAATCATTTTGAACAGTAATCATAACAGCTTGCTGTCAAGAAGGCAGGGACTTTCTTAAGATGAATAGCACAAAATGCCAGAAGACAAATACTCTCCCTATAAGTAATGAATCTCACAAGTTATTCCAACTGGTTGAAATTGCCCCTTTTTTCCAATTGGGAAAAAAACCAACACCTCTGCATAACTAAGAATTATCGGCTATGTCCTGCACATATGATAGAGAGACTACATAGTAATTAGAGTTCCTTCTCCATCTCCTGCTCCCCTGTGGCTTTTGGTCATTCCAGAAACGTATTTTAAAAACTTAAGTCTGGGTTTATAAATAGCATATAGCAAAGCAGATCATTTAAACAGATAGAGGACTTAAATCCTGAGGTAATTCGGTGGAGAAAAAAAGAGCAACGGTCATTTTATGATTAGAAATCAATTCCTTGAGTTCAAAGCTCAAAGTGAAGTAGAAGAAAGTAATGTTGCTCTGTTCTAGTGAAAAGGCAGAGACTTTTTTAAATGATGGTTACCCGAGTCTTTATGAAGTTCTTTGGCATGTTATTTTAAATTTTCCAAGATTCTCTCTAACCACAGAACTGACGATCTCAGTTTTAGCCACACCAATCATTCTTCAAGGTGGCTCCAGTAAATTACCAAGCCTTATTTAAAGCACAAACTCCATTGCAGAAAATCAAGCAGAAAAACTCTATTTAGAAATAAATTGTGTGTAAGATCACCACCGTTTCTATTCCTCCCCTTCCTCATAAGATGAAGGGTGATTTTTTTTATAAAAATATATATAAAAGTAATGCGATGAGTTTATGTTTTGTTTACCAAAACTGAAAGGTGTTTTCTAAAAGATAATGTAGGTAGATTATCATAGTGACAATTTCTTCAAAAGGAGTAATTTTCTACCTATGTGCAGCTGTGCCTCTTTATTGTATCTATAATTAAACATTCACTTTCCAGCTTGGATGTCTCTACACACTATTTAGTGCTGTGCAAAATGAGGGTTCAGGTATTTAGAAGAATACTGCTGGTACTGTATTTTGCCAGCTATCTATTTACCTCTATTACTAAAGAACAAAATAGGCATATGGATGTAGCCCCCTATTATAATACCTACTGATATTTGTGGTTACTTTTGCCTTGAGTCACATAAGAGCTTTTTATAAGTGGCTTTTCTCATCCTCTATTCCCCTTTTCCCTTTATGGAAAAATGAATAAAGATGTTTCACCAAATGTTTCTGAGAGAGAGAAATTATGTAATAGATAAGGGAGGCACACTGTTAACAATATCAATAATTTTATAATAGTCACCTTTTCTTTGAGTGCAATATATTTGTTGCAGGGAAAGAAGAACAAATCCTTTAAGGATGCAGACTGGCCTGGGTCTAGGACAACTCACCTCAGCCAGCTTGTCATGACCATCTCGCCGCAGCCATCTTGCCATCACCAACTTGTTGCGGGACAACTCACTCTGGGACAACTCCAAGCAGGATAACTCAATGCAATAAATGTTGTCCGCCACTGTTTCCTCTATATTATTTCCATTTTTCACAATGGAAATAATGTCGAAGAAACAGTGGCAGATAATATTTGTCATATTGAGTTATCCCACTTGGAATTATCCTGTGGCAAGTTGGCCATGGCAAGTTAGCTGCAGTAAGATGTCCATGCCAGGTTGACCATGGCAAGTTGTCCCATTCTGGTCTGGTCCATGAAATCTGGGTAATAGAAATGGTAGACCCTCCATCTCAAAATACCTGCTTTTATAATGTCAGGCTAGTGGCTGGTAAAATACCGTTATACAAGATTTAATCCAGTAAAATATGCATGTATTACAGTGATCTCAGAAAGAAAGGGGGAAATATTTTCTCCCAAAATTGTGTGCTGGCATATTCTGGTTACAGCAGCATAGAGTTGGAGGGTGGAGTGGAATTGCATCTTATTCACCAGAGTCTCCATTGGACAAATGGTTAATTTTTTTTCCCCATTTGCTGCTATATTGAGATGGCTGGGTACCTTCCCACAATATATTTTCAGTCAAAGTGATCTCCAGCATAACAACCTATCTCAAGCTTGTCTCAGATCTGAGTGTCCATGCCAATTTCTACTACTACCCTTAGGCATCCTTTTCTTTCTAGCAGGGATCAAGCAGCAATTTGGTTTACCAGTGAAATAGGCAGGCAGAAGGTTAGTGCACAATTGGAGGAACTCTTATGATAAATTGAACTGTACACAGCATAAGGCCTACTTGAGGGCCATTTGCAATCCTACTTTTTGGCAGTGGGTATCTTATTTCCTGCATCTTACACTGGTCAGGTTGGTACTATTTCTGCATATCTGCCAAATGCCTCCATCAAAATTTTGATGGGAAAAGTTGGAAGTAATGAAGGCTCATGATAAGCAACTTTTATTATTCTTGAAGACACACTCATATTTCTCTCTATTTTGATTCCAAAATGCAGCAGGTTACAAGGTGCATTCTTACTCCTGTAAGATTCACATGGATGCTTTTCTAGATCTCAAAGATGTGGATCAGGTATATGGAGAAATGAGGGCTACCACTTGTCTACTTGTCCATTGCCCATTCTGGCTGATTAGATTGGTGAGATGGTGACAGCTTCCATGATTAGAGTTGTGTGATTGTGTGTGACTAATGAGACTTGCTTTGGATGGGTTTGTTCATCCTGAGAAGGAACATGTTTACACTTTGATAGTGCTTTGCAATGTTCAACTATAACTGCATTTGCAGTCACAGCAATATAAGAAATGCTTTTTGTAAAGTTATTTGTTTATCAAATTTGTATGGCCATCCATCTCCTAAGAAATGACTTTGGGCAGCATACAACAACGGGCAGTGTGGCAATCCTGACTTTTCCTGAGTCAGTTAATTTAGCCATAGTTATCTAGGACTTAATTAAAACTTGCTTTTATTACTTCAAGTACTATGTGTGGGGTATCATTCAAAATTTTTCAGAATTTGCAGTTGGTGCAAAATGCAATAGCTAGGCTGCTGACAAATATGAGGCAAAATCCCCCACAAAGTATCTGTTCCTATAGGTAAGCGCAAAGATGGTGATCTGTAAAATTATGTTCAGGTAAAGGTCGCCTCAAAAATAATGAATTTATATAAATTTCCAGATAATTTTTCTTAGTCATCTAACTGAAACACTCAAATGCTTATATTACTGGGAAGGAAGGAAGGAAGGAAGGAAGGAAGGAAGGAAGGAAGGAAGGAAGGAAGGAAGGAAGGAAGGAAGGAAGGAAGGAAGGAAGGAAGGAAGGAAAGAATTTCACTCTTTGCACACATACAAAAAATAGTAAGATCAGGGCTTTATTTCAGGATTCCAATTTTGTGAGAGATAGGAGGGGGAAATCCTCTTATTAATTTTTTGTACACTTTTATTCACCAATATGTCATTATCACCCCATTTTGTCACAGGATGCTTTTCAACTCCTGGAACTTACAGTTGTTCTTTTCTGTGCTTTTTCCAGATGTACAAACTTTTCAAACCACAGTATGATGTCATTACTGTATAGTGGGTATCACTGATATGTATAAAACTATTACACTTTCATTTTTTTAAAGAAAAAAAAGCCCTCATATCACAGATTCTGAACTTTTGAAGTCTACTCTTAGTTTAACATAATTAAGAACAGTCATCCTGGCAAAAACAATGTATTTTTTTCTATGACTTTCAAACTGAAGTTGGAAAACATGTATGCTGTTTTCCCGTGACATTTTTTTTTTCATTAGCCACGGAGTGGGTAAACCAGTTTGCTGTGACATTTTTTTGTAATATGAAGTAACAGATGAAAAATAGGGAAACTCCTTGCCCTATTTTTATAGTAAAGATGCAGTAGTGGAGTCCTATTTAGAAAGTATCCTTACCTAGTTTTATTGCAATTTAAGACATATAGTACTTTCTATATACCTGAACACACACACACACACACACACACACACACACACACACACTATTTAGATCAACATCATAGAAGAAAAGATAATTTTCTACAGTAGTGATTTTTATATTAAATATATTCTTTATACTTAGAAAGCATACTTATATTCTTACAATGGAATTTAAAATACAATTTCTATATACCATGTGGATCAACATCATAGATATGTTTGTGTATGTGTGCATGTATGTATGTGTGCATGCATATATACATTTTCTATGAAGGAGATGTAGATATAGATGATATATTGATATAGCCATATAACCATGTTTTGGTAGTGATTATCCAACAATTTCTAAATGGTCCCTTTTGGGAGGAGAATAACAGTATCAACAATATCTCACCTGATATGGCTGCTGACTGAGAGAATTATAATTCAAAGCAGCCAAAAACTGCCCAAGTGCCTCCCCTGCTATATAAACCTTCCAGAAATTCAATAAGAAAATGACTAAACAGCATTCTTGGCTTTCCCCTCATGATTTTTTCCTTCTCACTTCTTACACATACAGTATACACAGAAGGAAGCATACACATGCAAACCTGCGCACACCTAAGCTGATACAAGCTTCATCAAAATAATACATTATAATTTGCCTGCAAACTCATTTGCAATTCTCTCATTCCCTTCCTTTTGGACACAGTTTTTCCTAGCTCAGTGCATTATTACTATTTATATAAAAAGTGCTTTCGATAAACACTCTTCAGTCCATAATAACCAGATGCCTGTTATAATCAAGGATGCTTTGCAGAAAGCAAGAATTATGGGACTGAATGTGCAAGGAACTCTTTTACAAATAACAACAATATTGTGCATGTCGTTTTCCTTTCTTTGTCTTGTTCTTCTTTTCCTGTAATAATTTTTATTTGGGCAAATACCCCCCCCCCTTAACAGAAATGAAATGCTGCCTTGCAGAACAATGTAGCACCTATTCAGGAGCTCCTAGCTCATAATTATCCTAATGGTCTCTTCTCTCAAAGCTTAGCAAAAGGAGAAACGCATCTATTCTTCTCAGCATGCCATTTGCCATTCTAAACACATTTCTTCAAGAATGTTTGTTTAGCAAGGTCAATAAATATGGCTTATCCTTCAGATGGAATCACAACAAGCTCAGGAACTCAGACAGTAAGGGACCCATTAACAGCTCTCCATCATTGGAAAGACTGTGTCAGATGAGGAGTTCCAGACTTGGGGGCTGATATTCTTTAATGTGTCTGTAAATTATAAGATGCAGGGTATGTTGTTGTTAATTAATTCAAAGCAACTGTAACATTTAGTGAATGCATTTCTGTGCTGTTGCCCTTTCTAAACATCTCAAGGCCATTTACATTAAAAATTCAACCATTTAAGTGCATTAAGGCAAAATAAAGTTATCAAAATCAACATTTTGATTTAGATTAAAAACCATTTAAAATTGATGCTACACTTAATGAATTACATTTGCAGTGCAATCCTATTAATGTCTGTCTCACCAAGCTTTACTCTAGTGCATAAGATTGTAGTTTAATCTGTTGACTGATTTTACAGTTTAATCTGTCAATGTAGAAATACATGTCACTTTTCCAGTGAAGCCTCTGAATTGCTGTTATAAAGTAGTGGATAAGGTCATTGTTGTGTCTTTTGCACTGATCAAGCAAAAGACACCAGGATCAAGAATAATGTTTCGCTATTTTGTTATCAAAATAACTTTAAAAAAAAACCATCCTAACTCTTCTGAGCCTGGAAGAATATGTAGTTAAGTCAAGTAATCACAAACAACACTGCTTGTTTAATAAATAAGAATAATAACACATACAATACAGGTGTGATAGGACTCAAAGTAGACTATTTATCTTTAGGTAGTCTGCAGCAAATGGAATGAGTTAATCAATGATCAACATTAATTTCATGAAATTGAGAATCCTTACCTAAGGCCAAATCTTCTCTCTCAGCCCCCTTGTTTATCAAAAATCCTTTTCATGAGTGTATGAAGATTTGTTTCTTCAAAAAAAAAATGAAGCTAATGGAGATTTAGAAAAACATGGAAACTGTGTAGATAGGAATTAAGATTGTCTAAATAAAGAATCCTGGGGTTAATGTAAACTTCTCACTATCTTTTGCATAGTGGGCTCAACCGATATCAAGTCTTCTATATGATTACAGTGAAATAAAAAAGAGGGAAGAAAATTATATGAATGTTATATATTCTCTGATTTAGCCTTCACTTGAATACAAGCTATTGATTAGATCTGAATCATGAAAATTAACCCTTCACAAAAGATGTCTTCATGATCAGAAACCTTCATTAACATTAAAAAGCAGCATTGTACAATTGCAAGTTAATATTTGTTCTTTTTATAACTGTGTGCAATGTCAGAAAACAGTCTGCATTGTAATGACACAATACTGTTTTCACCAATTGTCTTCCCCCCTTATCTATCCAATCTATCCATAGATGTGTCTCTCCCAAAAAGCTATTTCACAATATGTTAGAAAAAACTGATCTATTAATAAAGTTATGTTCTAACATGTGTTAATGATTTTTAAATTCAATTTTAGGTATGGCATCCCAATATTAGGGTTGCATATATTTCATCTGTATCTTTATGTAAAATGCAGAAGGTCTGAATCTTTCTTATGAACTCATGTTGGGACCCTGAATAAATTTGCAATGGAAAACATGAATGTGGTAGTGGTGTGATACACAATGTTAAATTAATCATATTTTCTCATTATAGCAATACAATTATTCATGTTAGTGGCAGAGAGACTCCTGAATCAGCATTAACTTAAACAGAGTCATGCAAAGGGATTTAAAAATTGTGCTACGAACATGCAATTTATATACTATACCTCTTAGTTCAAGCTGAGCTAGAATTTTGTACTATATATTGGGATCAAATTAAGTGTTCATAACTTGGTGATGTGTTCAACTGTTTTAATAAGAATTTAAGAGTTGGGGAAATTCTGGTTCAAGGAAAAAACAATAATGATATTCAGCTTAACTATTGAATGCTAATAGAGACTAGTAAACAAGCTATTGAGTTTCTCCCATTGATCATTAAAGTACCACACAGAGAATGAAACATTCCTGGTAGCTATAGTAGCAGCAACACGATTATATATTTTTAAAGGCACATTAAAATCAAATTTTAACTTCATTCCATGCATCAGCAAGGTGATGAGAAAATAATTTGACCTTAAATTATGGTAGCACGTGCAGCATTAAAGCAGGAAAATGGCTGGAAAACAAAGCTTGGGAACACAAGACAAAGCAAAAGTACTCTAATGTTTGAAACCAATCAGTGCAATTTCTATGCTAATTACATGGCAAATTAAGAAAAAGAGAACCTTGTAGCAGTGGCAAATCACAGCCTTGACCATAGAGCAGCTTCAGCCTGATGAGCTGCAGAAATACCAAACAATTTCTTCAGACTGAAGGTGGCAGAATTAAGTTGGGAAAAAAGTACTGAATTTAACAATATTCTCTTAGGCTTCTTGGAAGGTCCTAGACCTTTTCTCTACCAGCCCAAAGCTGTCAAAAAAGGAATTATAACAGATGAATGTTTCTCCACTATACATATCTTGTATCTGTTCTAGATCCAGACCACAAACCCACACCCACACTCACACCCACACTCACTCACACACACAGAGAGACACGCACAAACATACCGAGAGATAAATGTTTATTCCATCTGTATAAAATGTGTATATTAAAAATAAGTGAATAGAAAAAAGAGCTTTCAGTGTTTTCATTGTTTGACATGCCATGACATTTCAGGTAAAAATACTGAAATCTTTTTAGATTTAATGGAAAGTACTAAAATATTGAAATCTAAGGAAAATGCCAAAATTCAACATCCTTGAATGACAGTCCATGAGATTTTAGCCTCTCATGTGAAACTACAGAACATTTTTTTAGATGACCTTTGATGATCTTGTCAGACTGGTTACCAATCACTTCCCCAAGATATTATGGCGGAAGCATCTCAGTTTTCCTATTAATTTTATGTAATGTTTAGGGATTGTGATTATTGTGCTCAGTTTAAGAAAAATGATATAGTCTCAGAATCAAACACACTTATCTTTTTGCTTTGCTAGCAATGGTCAAGTTACTCTGGAAATCTGAAGGATTTGGGAATCTTTTTTTGAAATAAAAACTGGAACCATTTGAGCTTTATTTCAAACTTCTTGGCATGAACCAACAATGTGATCTAAACAGTGCATTTTCTCTGCAGAAATCTGCAGAAGGCATTCACTAATGTTAACAGAATATGACAAGGTGAACAGTTAGCTCCATCATGCATCAAAGAGTCTCAACTATTTCATAGTCACTAAATTTTGCCACAATTGTTTTTGAACATGGCATCAAGATTAAGAGCAATAAATTAGATGTTCTTCTGTTATATGGGGAACTCCAGGTTGTGGGAATAGGATAACTCACTGCATTCAGGTGGGCATGACCAGGTAGGCATGGCCATCTGAGTGGTGCCAGGTTGGGGAGGGTGAGTGGGTGTGGCTGGGTCATTGCAAAGGATTAGGTGCAGCCCACTCAGGGTGAATAACTTAGGGTGGGTGGGTGTGGCCAAGTGGATGCAACCATGTCTGTGTGGCTGGATAGGGGGCACCAGATGGGTGTGGTGAGGTGGGCGCAGAACAAGTTGCCACAGGCAACTGGACATGGAGCCAACTTGGCACCCCATCAAAACAAAAAGCTTCCAGAGACATGTTGACAAACAGGAACCAGGGAAGTGGCAAAATTTGAAAGGCAAAGGGTGGATTTCCCCTCCCCTTTAGAAAAACACTCCTTTTTCCTTGCTACTTCCTGAGCAGAGATTGCTATTTCTGCCAGGGAAGGGAGTGGCTGAATGGATTCCCCCCCCCCCATTTGGTGAAATGGAGCATTTTTGCTCTTCTGTCTCTGCCAGGAAAGGGAGGGGCCATTCCAAGTCATCTGCCCTGAGTGGGCTGCACCTAATTGTTACCATCAACCTAGCCATGCCCACTCACCCATGCCCACCTGGCAGCACTCAGATGGCCACGCCTACCCGGTCACGCCCACCTGGCTGCAATGAGTCATCATAGACCCCCAGATTATTTCATTGTTCCATTTTCACTAGGATAATAGTTGTCCATGTTGTGAACATTGTGAAAGTTTGGGATAAATGGGATGGCATTCCAATTAATCTTTTTATCTACCTGAAAATACAATACACTTTAGCTTAATTTATTATGACTTCTTCCTTGCCAGAGCTATATGAATGCAGCAATAGAGATTGTGAAGTCTAGTGACAATACACATTACTATGTAAAACACGAAATACTTGAATTACTAAAAAAAAGAGGAAATATTTACTTTAAATAACATTTTAGTTGGAGAATCAGTGGCCTTCCAGATTTTGCTGAACTAGAGTTCACAGCATCTCTCATCATTGACTTTGTTTGCTGGAGCTGAAATGGCAATCCATCTCCACTTGGATACTTCTAAATACCTATAAGTATATTTTTGATCACATTCATAAATACAGTATAAGAAAGCTGAGAAACAATTCTGAGAACTAAATACACAGAGAGTTCCTCACCACCACCTCCATCATTCTGCTAAACACATAATTGTCACAGCACCGTCTATGCCTAAGGATATCTAACCATGTAGCAGGACTGTATTAATATTATCCTTCCCATCTTTCCTATTACCTACTCCTATTGGTACCGTATGACTATCACTTTGTTGGTTGTATCTTATGATTTATGATTGTATCTTATGATTTAATGACAATAATAATATTAAAGTTGGAAGAGACCTTGGAGAACATCTAGTCCAAACCCCTGCTCAGGCAGGAAACCCTATACCATTTCAGACAAATGACTGTCCAGTCTCCTCTTAAAAATTTCCAGTGTTGGAGCATTCACAACTTCTGGAGGCAGGTTGTTCCACTGATTAATTGTTCCAACTGTCAGGAAATGTCTCCTTAGTTCCAGTTTGCTTCTCTTTTTAATTAGTTTCCATCCATTGCCTTCAGGTGCTTTGGAGAATAGCTTGACTCCCTCTTCTTTGTGGCAACCCCTGACAGTTATCATGTTACCCTTAGTCCTTCTCTTTATTAAACTAGACATAACCAATTCCAACAACCGTTCCTTATATGTTTTAACCTCCAGTCCCCTTTGAGCATCTTTGAGCTCATCTTTGTTGCTCTTCTCTTTCTAGAGTCTCAACATCTTTTTTACATTGTGGTGACTAAAACTGGATGCAGTATTCCAAATGTGGCCTTACCAAGGCATTGTAAAGTGGTATTAACATTTCACGTGATCTTGATTTATGATTTATCACTTTATTGTTTGTATGTATACTGAGAGCTCATGCACTGCAGACAAATTCCTTGTGTGTCCAATCACACTTGGCCAATAAAGAATATTCTATTCTATTCTATTCTATTCTATTCTATTCTATTCTATTCTATTCTATTCTATTCTATTCTATTCTATTCTATTCTATTCTATTCTATTCTATTCTATTCTATTCTATTCTATATGGAAGTAGCTCAGATGATATGAACTTTCCTATTCCTATATTCCTCTCCTTGGGAATTACATAAATTAATATCAGCCAATCTGTAAAATGGCCAGTAGAACTGAATATGGGATTTCTTCCAAGCTTCATTTTATCCCTTGAAGGCAAAATTAAGCCACAATTTTCAATTTCAGATGTTCCAGTTTAAGCAACATTTTTTTAAAAAACAGAAAGGCAAAGAAGAAGAACAAAATCATTGTACATATAAAGACACTCAGTATTTAAATGCAGCACTCAACCTTGACCACACAGAGAAATATTGATTAGTTTTCCATTCCATCAATAAAGAGCAGGTTCAATGAAGAGTACATACCATTATTCCAAGATTGTAAATCCCAGAAGCACTGTCTTTCCATTGTAAAAAAATATATATATTTGCTATGTCCCATGCTTGCTAAATCCACATTTTTTTTTCAAATACAGGTAGTCTTCAACTTTGACCACAATGGAGCCCAACATTTCTGTTGCTAAATGGAACATTTGTTAAGTGATTTTTGCCCCATTTTAGGACCTTTCTTGCCACAGTTTTAAGTGAATCACCACAGTTGGTAAAGTTAGTATTATGGTTCCTAAGTGAATCTGGCTTCTCTATTGGCTTTGCTTGTTAAGAAGATCATAAAAGGTGATCACATCACCCCAGACACTGCAACCATAATAAGTACATGCCAATTGCAAAGTATCTGAATTTTGATCACATGACCATGGGGATGCTGCAATGGTTGTAAGTATGAAAAATGGTCATAAGACACTTTTGCTGTGGCATTGTAACTTTGAATGGTCATTAAATGAACTAATGTATCCTAATTCCAAATTTGGAATATATAATTCAAAGTCATAAGCATATATTTTAATCATATTAACAAATTTAACAATATTAAAGAAAATGACAGGCAGTAAACCCATGTCTTATATAAAATGTTGCCACTAAACAGTTTACAATTCCAATCATTTTAAACATTATCTGAGGTCTCCAAAAACACAAAAAAAACATCTTTTGTTGAGTTAATCTCCTCCTATGATCCTTGGAAGCATATTTATTATTCTTTAAAAACCTTTCGTATTGATTTGTAATAAAAGGATGTTCCAATTCTTTATTGCATAGTTCTTTCAGGTAAGCAATATTTATCTTAACAACGCTTTTTGGTTGTCAATAAAAAAATATACCATAGACATGGAATTGTCCAAAACACATGTCAGTGTTGACAGTAATTCAAGAGTTCTCAATACTTTATTGTCTCAAGCAAATTGTGAAAGCAAAAGCACAAGATGTTTTAACGGGGGATATTCTGTGGCAAATATCTGCCTGCATTCTCAATATTTCAGACTGTCATCCTCATGGCAGAAATGGTCAGCCAATATTCCCTCAGGGAGATTACCTGAATCTCTCCCTCCTCTTCTTGCTAGAAATAGCAACATGTGGTGTCCTTTTAAATGAAGGCTGAACATTTGCTGTGGAGCCTGGGAAAAAAGACCATCTAGCTCTTGTGGAATCTCATAATTCATTTTCTAGAACTTCCAAGAAGTGGAAAGTCCAAGAAAAATTTCTGGTTCAGAAAAGTGCTAGCTCTCACGAGGGGAGGGGGGGAAAACACTTTTTGCCTAATAAGTTGCTAATAAGTTTAATCTGTGTTTTGCTGTGCCTGCTAAAGTCTTCTATTTGTTGTTGTTGTTGTTCCTCTGTACAAATTCAGAAATTGTCTTAAGCCTTAAATCCATTGGTAAATAACTTCTGTTTAGATGCTTTTCTCATCTGTAAGAATTAATTTGAAGCTTGGCAGAATGCACACTTCTACCAAAGAAATAGCATCTTGGGTTTTGCCTGGAACATTGCTTCTTCATTTGTAAATTTTCTTTTTTTAAAAAAAAGAAAAGAAAAGAAGAAGAATAAAAGAAAATCAACAGCTCTGTAATTTATCTCCCTCACTACCAAATGTTAATGTTTTGGCTATTCAAAGAAAATATCAGGTCTCTGCTGTTGCTCAAGTGTAAGGGGCGGTCACTGTACACAGTTGCCACATTAGCCTATAACTTTTTTTCTGCTTTTTCTTGTTTTTGAATACTGCATACAAATTGCCACATTCACTGTCAAAATACTGGCTTTGACATGTCACAAGGAAATCAGATGATTGTGTACAATGAACAGAATCTTTACCAGCCTTAAAATCACAATTACAAAAGCTTCATTAATGGATGCTGGGGGGGGGTTATTATTCAGAAAAGTGTAACTGTGATTTTTCAGTAATATAGAGAAGGTAAGTTAGTAAGTTAACCATTAGGAGCAGCAGTTTTCCTTGTTTTCATAGGTTTTATTGTATCTATTATTTTGTGAATAGGTATAGGTAGTGGTATAGTAGAATAATCAATCTAATCATGCACTATATAATCTTTGGAAGAATTAAGTTATTAATTAATGGTTAATCAGTAGCATTTGACCAGTGTGATAAAAATGTTACATCTGTATTTATTAGATCAGAGTCGTTATATACTTTGTTTTGAGCATTCTTAAGAGTAAACACATTATTTCCTTAAGAGTAGAAATGATATTACTTCATTATTGCTATTTTCAGATGAGATGCCAATAACTAATAGATCCTTTCCCTTGTTTTTAGCATGTTTGCTTTCTGTGATTCGATGAATATATTCTGCCATATGCATAAAGAAAATTAGGTTCCCATTTAGTACTCATGAAAGCTGTATATGGTCCTAATGTAACATGCCCAAAGGTTTATTAACTGTATTTTCTAAATTTTCTCATATTGATGTATTATCCTTTTCATATGAATCATTTGCAACATTATGGCCAGCAACATATATGCTAAAAACATTTGAAATGACCATTACATTTGCTGTGCATCTGTTTATTTTTTCAAAGCAATTTAATATTTTATTTCATCTGTTTTACAAAAAAAGTTTATCTTTTGATAATGAAAGATTTTAAATAGGATGATTTTTTTCTTATATTATCTGAGACTATTACTATTACTGACCACGGAGACATCCTTGGACAAGTGCTGGCTCTTTGGCTTTGAAACGGAGATGAGCACCGGCCCCTAGAGTTGGAAACGACTAGCACGCGTGTGCGGGGGAACCTTTACCTTTATTACTTCAGCATGATTAGATATTGTAATGAGATGTATATTATGTTAAGATATCAAGTGAAGAAACTAAAAACTAACGAATAAATCTCTCAGGAATAAGTCAGACATGGAACTGGAAAAGGAAAAATATATTATTTCTGTGAAGAATTTTTAAAATTGCCATGTATCCACCGGGTTAAACTCTACTACCAAAAAACTGTAGCATTTTCCATGTATATAATTATATTGTTTGGAACAGTCATGCATCTGACAAAGGTTCTAAAACTTGAATAAAGTCTCCAGCTATGATTAATTGATTCACAGCCAAATTGAAAAAAAGATTTCAAAATACTTATGTAAAGCATCCAGATGGTCTACAGTGGAGATATAACAATTAATAGATACAACATAATTGTTAGACTATAATCACTAATATTGAAAATCCTTCCTACATCATTTATTTCTTGTTCAACTACACATTTAGAAGATTTACTCATCAAATTTAAAATAATTCTACCTAGTTTTGAACTTCCACTGAGATGTATTTTTATTTTCTAGATAAAATATTTTTCTCATGTAAAAAGCTATGGTTAAAAGATAAAAAATGAGTATAAATTGTTCTGTATGTTAAGGTTCTGGAAGGACTGTTGAGATCTTTTTTATTCAACAAATAACTCAAATGACATAAATGAAGGGGGAAAAACCTTAAAATAAAGAAAACAATATAGGAAATCCCCGAGTTATGAGCGTTCACTTAACACTGGTTCAAACATATGTGATGAAAGCCCCCTAGTGCTTACAAGCAAGTCCCAAAATTACAAACATTGCAGCACCACAGCAGTCGTTCGCCCTTATGAGTGACCGCAGTGGCTCTGCAACATTCATCCCGGTTATTCCCTCCCTCCCCACCCCTGTCCCAGGTCTCCCTAGGCACCAGCCTTCAATACCCACCCTGTAAAGATCGAGATCTGTTGTGGACACTAAGTTGATGTTGAATTTAATTACGGCAGCAAGACTTTTAGTAGGGCAATATTGGAAGAAGGAATAACTGCCGACTATAGAAGAATGGACTTTAAAAGTTTCCAACCTGGCGGAAATGGCAAAGATCTCAGTGTATTTGAAAGACCATTCGCAACAGAGATATATTGTGGAGTGGAAAAAATGGATTGATTACATCCAGAATAAATATGGGACTAAAAAGTTTCACTTAGCATTTGAATAAGTATTGATGTGATATTTATATTGCTTGTAGTTACCGTATTTTATAAGAGTTAAAGTGCAATAGATTTAATAGTTTATTGTAGTTTGCATATGGTAGATTATGATTGTTTCTACTTTTATACCTTGTATTTAGCTCTGGGAAGTCGGGAGGGGGGAGGGTGAGGAAGGGAGGTGTTGGGGAGGGTTGGGAAGAGGGGAGGGGGTTGGGAGGGGTTTTGTTTTGTTTTGTTAAAAATAAAATGTACTGTAAAACTTTTCAATAAAAAAAAAGATCGAGATCCTTCACTTTCTTGATTGCTCCAGGCCTTCAGTGAGTTCGTAGAGAATGGAGACCTAAAGTAATGCAAGATCACGTGAGATCAGTGGTGCGAGATCTCATGCTACTTGTTAAATAGCAGGTTCTTTGACGCAGGAATGAAGACGCAAACGGAGTACAGGGTAACTCATCGTTTATTTCGTGCTGTGACTGTACTGAAGGAAATGGCTGCAACCAGCCGCAATATATAGTCTAGCCCCTAGGCAGCAGCCAATAGGTTTGAATCAACCATTGCTGCCTTGTTGTTAGCTGCGAAGTCATGTCCGACTCATCGCGACCCTATGGACAATGTTCCTCCAGGCCTTCCTGTCCTCTACCATCTTCTGGAGTCCATTTAAGCTCACACCTACTGCTTCAGTGACTCCATCCAGCCACCTCATTCTCTGTCGCCCCCTTCTTCTCTTGCCCTCAACCTTTCCCAGCATTAGGCTCTTCTCCACTGAGTCCTTCCTTCTCATTAGGTGGCCAAAATATTTGAGTTTTAGCTTCAGGATCTGGCCTTCTAAAGAGCAGTCAGGGTTGATCTCCTCTAGGACTGACCAGTTTGATCGCCTTGCAGTCCAAGGGACTCGCAGGAGTCTTCTCCAGCACCATAGTTCAAAGGCCTCAATTCTTTGGCGCTCAGCCTTTTTTATGGTCCAACTTTTACTGCCATACATTGCAACTGGGAAGACCATAGCCTTGACTATATGCACTTTTGATGACAGGGTGATATCTCTGCTTTTTAGTGTGCTGTCTAGATTTGCCATGGCTTTCCTCCCGAGGAGCAAGTGTCTTTTAATTTCTTGGCTGCAGTCCCCATCTGTGGTGATCTTGGAGCCCAGGAAAATAAAATCTGTCACTACCTCCATTTCTTCCCCATCTATTTGCCAGGAATTGAGAGGGCCGGATGCCATGATCTTGGTTTTCTTAATGTTCAACCCAAATTTTGCACTCTCCTTTTTCACCCACAAGAGGCTCTTTAGTTCTTCTTCACTTTCTGCCATTAGAGTAGTATCATCTGCATATCTTAGGTTGTTGATATTTCTTCCGGCAATCTTAATTCCAACTTTTGATTCCTCTAATCCTGCCTTTCCCATGATGTGCTCTGCATATAAGTTAAATAGGCAGGGTGACAGTAAACAGCCTTGCTGGACTCCTTTCCCAATTTTGAACCAATCAGTGGTTCCGTGTCCAGTTCTCACTGTTGCTTCTTGACCCGCATATAGGTTTCTCAAGAGACAAATAAGATGGTCTGGTACTCCCATCTCTTTAAGGAACTTGCCACAGTTTGTTATGATCCACACAATCAAAGGCTTTAGCATAGTCAATGAAGCAGAAGTAGATGTTTTTTTCTGGAACTCCCTAGCTTTCTCCATGATCCACCATATGTTGGCAATTTGATGTCTAGTTCCTCTGCCTCTTCGAAATCCTGCCTGTACTTCTGGTAGTTCTCGATCCACATACTGCTGGAGTCTAGCTTGTAGGATTTTAAGCATAACTTTACTAGCATGAGAAATGAGTGCAATGGTGCGGTAGTTTGAACATTCTTTGGCACTGCCTTTCTTTGGAATTGGAATGTAAACTGATCTTTTCCAATCATGTGGCCACTGTTGAGTTTTGAGTCTAGCACTTTTACTGCATCATCTTTTAAGATTTTGAATAGCTCAGCTGGAATACTGTCACCTCCACTAGCTTTGTTGTTGCTCAGCTTTCCTTAGGCCCACTTCACTTCACATTCTAGGATGTCTGGCTCGAGTCAGTGACCACCTCATCCTGGTTATCAGGGACGTTAAGCTCATTCTTGTATAGTTCTTCTGTGTAATTTTGCCATCTCTTCTTAATCTCTTCTGCCTCTGTTAGGTCCCTGCCATTTTGGTCCTTTATCATGCCCATTTTTGCATGAAACGTTCCCTTCATCTCTCCAATTTTCTTGAAAAGATCTCTGGTCCTCCCTATTCTATTGTTTTCTTCTATTTCTTTGCACTGTTCATTTAAGAAGGCATTCTTATCTCTTCTAGCTATTCTCTGGAATTCTGCATTCAATTGGGTGTATCTTTCTTTTTCTCCCTTGCCTTTCGCTTCCCTCCTTTTCTCAGCTATTTGCAAAGCTTCCTCAGACAGCCAATTTGCTTTCTTGCATTTCTTTTTCTTTGGGATGGTTTTGGTTGCTACCTGTTGTACAATGTTGCGAACCTCTGTCCATAGTTCTTCAGGCACTCTGTCTATCAGATCTAATTCCTTAAATCTATTTGTCACCTCTACTGATATGATTTAATTCATACCAGAGTGGCCTAGTGCTTTTTCCTACTTTCTTCAGTTTAAGCCTAAATTTTGCAATGAGAAGCTCATGGTCTGAGCCACAGTCAGCTCCTGGCCTTGTTTTTACTGACTGTATAGAGCTTCTACATCTTTGGCTGCAGAGCATATAGTTAATCTGATTTCTGTGTTGACCGTCTGGTGATGTCCATGTGTAGAGCCATCTCTTGGGTTGTTGGAAAAGAATGTTTGCTATGACCATCGTATTCTCTTGACAAAATTCTGTCAGCCTGTGCCCTGCTTCATTTTGTACTCCAAGGCCAAACTTGCCTGTTGTTCTGGTTATCTTTTGGCTTCCTACTTTAGCATTCCAATCCCCCATGATGATAAGGACATCATTTTTTGGTGTTAGTTCTATAAGGTGCTGTAGGGCTTCATAGAACTGGTCAATTTCATCCTCTTCAGCACCGGTGGTTGGGGCATAGACCTGGACTACTGTGATATTGAATGGTTTGCCTTGGATTCGAACTGAGATCATTCTGTCATTTTGAGAGTTGTATCCCAGTATTGCTTTTCCTATTCTTTTATTTACTATGAAGGCTATTCCATTTCTTCTGAGGGATTCTTGCCCGTAGCAGTATACCTGATGGTCATCTGAATTAAATTCACCCATTCCTGTCCATTTTAGTTCGCTGATTCCTAAGATGTCGATGTTCATTCTTGTCATCTCTTGTTTGATCACATCCAGCTTTCCTTGATTCAGGGATCTTACATTCCAGGTTCTTATGGAGAAAAAATCTTTACAGCATCGGACTTTCCTTTCACCACCAGACACATCCACAGCTGAGTGTCCTTTCAGCTTTGGCCCAGTTGCTTCATTCTTTCTGGCGCTACTAGTACTAGCCCTCTGCTCATCCCCAGTAGCATATTGGATGCCTTCCAACCTGAGGGGCTCATCTTCCAGCATCATATCATTTTGCCTTTTGGTACTGTCCATAGGGTTTTCATGGCAAAGATACTGGAGTGGGTTGCCCTTTCCTTCTCCAGTGGATCACATTTTGTCTGAACTCTGTGCTATGACCTTTCCGTCTTGGGTGGCCCTACATGGCATAGCTCATAGCTTCATTGAATTACACAAGCCCCTTCGCCATGACAAGGCAGTAATCCATGAAGGGGATTGCTGCCTGGAGATAGCCAATTGCAGCATAGGAGGCTTGTAGTCTGGGTTGCTGGAGAGCCGTTATCTGCTCCAGCAACCCACGTGGTATTCCCTCAAAAAGCCCAGTACATAACACCTCTCCCCTCTTAGATCAGACCATAATAACACCAATTAGTCTCAACAATTGTCAAGACTCAATATCCAAACACACTAAAGTAAAAGTGATAATAATAATAATAAAACCAATGTGGACTACAATGTTCTTAAACAACGTGTGAATGAATAGGCTACCAAAATGGCCTTTTTAGACAGTTACTTCATAGCACTAGTTTCTGTAGTCTAGTGGCAATAGGATTTACAACAATATATAGCTCTTTATTTTACAGCGTAATCTTCAAGATATGAAGGAGGCTTGTGTGCCCTAGAGGAACATCTCGGAGTTCCCATCACTTTGTGGTCTACCAGCTTACCCAGTGGGATGGGTAGACTTGTGTCCCTTTGTGCTCCTGAGTCAAGGGGATTCGATGCACTCTGGCTGGCCTCTCCAGGTTGGCCCACCCCAGAGTCAGACTGTTCGGCAGAGTAGGCACAGCGGTTGCTGAAGTTCTGTTGGCTTGCTCCTTCAGGGGGTTCATGTTGCACTCCAGAGCTCCCCAGTTCTCCCTCTGGTTCCATCTCAGTTAAGAAGGAAAAGACCTGGTAGTCCATGTAAGGCTGGCTTGACCGCAAGTTTGAGGACCTTGGGAGGGACGTATGACATAGTTCTCACTTAGTGGCCATTCTGGAAACCATTTCCTGAGCTGATCAATGTGTCATCTGACAACTCGCCCTCCCTCCAGCCCCACTTCATAAGATAGGGGTCCAGATGCCTTGGTAATTTGACCAGGCCGAAACCCAATCGCCCATGTGCAGCCCCCTCGGGGGTTTTGGTTGAGAGGCTTCTGCTGCCACTCTATCTGGATGCAACCTGTCCAGTTTAGTGATCAAATGCCTTCCCCAACGTATTTCTGCAGGACTTTTGCCTATGGCAATGCAGGGTGTAGAATGCTGGCAGAGTAAAAAATCTGCAAATCTGTGATGCCAGTCACCTGTAACAATGTGCTTGAGTGCCTCCTTTGTTGTCCTGACCATGCATTCAGCTTGACCATTCGAAGATGGATGAAAAGGCACAGACATTGCATATCTGATGAGATTAGCTCTAAGGAAGGCCTGAAATTCAGCAGCAGTGAATTGGGCCCCATTGTCTGAAACTAAGACATCTGGAAACCCATGTGTGGCAAAGAGATTTCTCAGCACCTGGATGGTCCTAGCAGTAGTCATGTTAGGAACTGGAATTACTTCCAGCCATTTTGAGTGGCTGTCCACTACTATAAGCAAGAGCTGTCCCTGAAAGGGCCCAGTGTAGTCTATGTGAACCCTAGACCAGGGAGTGTGCGTTTCCTTCTACCTATGAACTGGAGCCTGTGGCATTTCAGGTCTAGATTGCTGGCAAGTATAACAACCATGGACCTGAGCCTTAATGGCCTTATCAAGGCCAGGCCACCAGAGGTAGCTTCTAGCTAAAGCTTTCATTCTGATTCATGTAATGATTGTAAAGCCCTGTCTCTTAGGGAAGTGGGAATTACGACTCTGTTTCCCCATAAAATGCACCCTTTATGGGTAGATAACTCATGCCTCCTGACAAAATAGCTCTGTAATTCTGAGCCTGGACTTTTATCCAACCAGCCCATGTATACCCATGACAACACTCTCCTAAGTATTTTATCTGTGGCAGTTTCAGCAACAATGTCCCCTGCATGGAGGGGAAATTCAGGTATGTCCTGTATGGACAATATTCTAGCAGCTGGAGCCGGATCTGCATCCATTAGTGGCAGTGGTAGTCTGCTGAGGCCATCAGCATGGCCCATTTCCTTGCCTGGTTTGTGAATTAATTTAAAATTGTATGCAGATAGGAAAATAGACCATCTCAACATTCTTGGAGATAGTATGTGATGGGTTTGTTTGTCTGTTGTACAAAGTCCCAACAGAGGTTTGTGGTCAGTGTAGACCATGAAATCCCTGCCATATAAATAGTCATGGAATTTTTTTATTCCAGCAACGATGGCTAGGGCCTCTTTGTCAATCTGAGCATAGTTTCACTCAGCAGAGGACGATGTCCTTGAGTAAAATGCTATAGGAACCTGTTTCCCATTTTTCTTTATGTGACATAAAACTGCCCCCACCCCATAGGGAGATGCATCACATGCAAAACATACAGGTTTAGACTCTTTGTAGTGAGTTACAGTGGACCTTTCTGACAATAGTGCTTTTAAGTCCTGGAAACTTTTTTCATGTAAGTTAGTCCATTTCCATGGAGATTTCTTATCTAGAAGCCTTTGGAGGGGCTCTGCTATTGCTGCCTTATGAGGTAGAAATGTGTGGTAGAAGTTTAGGAGACCCAAGAATGCTTGTAGCTGTCCTTTTGATTTGAGCCTAGGAGCCATTTTAATGGCCTTCACTTTAGAATCAACGAGGTGAATGCCGTTAGCATCAATTCAGAAACCCAGGAATTCTGTTGAAGAAACCCCAATACTACACTTGTTCTTTTATAATTTGAGGCCTGCTTCGCAAAGCCTCTGCAAGATAGCCCTGAGCCTACTGGCCAACACTTCAGGGGATTCCCCTGCAATAAGAACATCATCAAAATAAGGGCAGACGCCCTGAATACCCTTGAGTGTATGCTCCATGATTCCCTGAAAAATACCCGGTGCAACACTGACTCCAAACTGTAAGCGTTTAACTTTGAATGCCCCTCTGTGAGTCACAATTGTTTGAGCCATGGCTGTGGCCTCATCAACTGGCAATTGCTGATAGGCCTGTGCTAAATCGAGTTTAGCAAAAATAGTACCCCCTTGCAAGGAGGCTAAAATATGGTTGACCACTGGGACCGGGTAAGTGTGTTGCTTGAGGGCTTTATTTAGTGTGCATTTATAGTCAGCACAAATGCAAATTTCCCCATTGGCTTTAAGTGGGGTGACAATAGGAGTTTCCCACTCCCCACCATCAACAGACTGTAACACGCCCTGTTCTACCAGCTTATCAATTTCGGAATCAATTTTATGTTTTAAGGCAAAGGGACCCCTACAAGGCTTAACCCTGATTGGAACTACGTTGGGATCAAGCTTAAATGAGATAGGTGGGCCTGTGTATGTTCCAAGGATTGAATCAAAAACATCCACGTATTCCTCGCACACTGACGCGAGGTCTGCAGTTTGTGTCCGGTTTATGCCAGTAATCTGAATACCTAAGGCATCAAACCAATTGAGTCCAATGAGACTCGTTCTCTGGCCCCCTACTATTACATACAGGTGCCCCAAAAACCCTTTAAACTTTACCAACAAAATGGCTTCTCCCTTAACTTTAACGTGAGCATTTTGAAAATCCATTAGGATTATATCTGAGAGTCTTAGTTTCGCCCAATTGTTAATACACCTACACACGAAGTTAAAAGTTTCTTGAGAAATGATTGAGACTGCAGAGCCAGAGTCCAATTCCATCTTACATGGAACTCCTTGTAGCTCTACTATGATCTTAAGTTTGGGTTTGAGGGGGCGTTGAGCCCCAGTGCGGCATACGCTTCTACGGCTTCTGAAAAATCCCACACTAACTGGACCCTGGGCCCCAGTACCTCTCCTAGTCGGTTCTTCTGACTGGTGTTTGGGTGGCCAGTCTCTCTGGCAGGCTCTACAAACCACCACGATGTAGCCTGTCCTTCCGCAAGCTCTACACGTGGCTGAATGAAATCTGCAATTGGTGCGAAAATGATTGCCGCCACACCCCTTACATCTTGGTAAGAGAACTGCCTTGTAACTGTCCTCTTGCTGCAGGCTGTTGCGGTGTTGCGCATTGGGTTGCCTTTGGAGTCGGTTGATTTCAGGTTCTTCTTCCTCGGAAGATTCTCCAGTGCGTTTGACGTCCTCAAGGTGGACCGTTTCTTCAAACCTTGTTGATTTGGTGGGCTGTACTGTCTGAACTGCACCCCCAGCAGCTTCGTCAGCCATCACCTCATCCTGTGCTTCAGAAAACATTAAATTTGGTCTAGCAAATAGTCTCTGCTGAAGCGTTCTGTCCCGTAGGCCGCAGATGAGCCGGTCTCGTAATCACTCTTCTAAATTTGAAAATTTGCATAGGCGTGCAGCCTGCCTTAGGCCCACTATGAATTCCGAAGATGACTCCCTGGGTAGCTGCACTCTTTGGTCGAACTTGAACCGCCAAGCCATTTCAGACATCTTGGGCTGGTAGTGCCCAGTTAGCTTCTTTTTGAGTTCTGCGTAGGAGACCGCTTCGATTGGTGTCGGTGCGAAAATGTTCTTGGCCAAATCAAAGGTTTCTGGGCCGCAAACGCAGAGTAGCGTTGTGGCCTTCAGTCCTTCTTCCGCAATCTGATTGGCTCTGAGGTAGTTTTCTACTTGCAATAAATATGATGGCCATTCCTTTAGGTGTTTCACGTCAAATTCTTGAAGTTTTCCAACCTTCGGCATTCTTTCTTTCTGGTTCCTGCGTTCTTCTAGATCCTGCTTCCAGGCTCAGGGAAAGAGACCACTGAGCACGAGATCGCTAGTGTAGCTTGCTAGCCGACCTTTGGAAAGGGGGGAAATGCCTCTTCCCACCGGCCTGTGCTGCCTTTCCCTCATAGACTTCAGCTCTTATTCAGTGAAGCAGGATCCCACCTTCGTCACCACTGTTAAATAGCAGGTTCTTTGATGCAGGAATGAAGATGCAAATGGAGTACAGGGTAACTCGTTTATTTCATGCTGTGACTGTACTGAAGGAAATGGCTGCAACTAGCTGCAATAAATAGTCTAGCCCCTAGGCAGCAGCCAATAGGTTTGAATCCACCATTGCCACCTGGAGATAGCCAATTGCAGCACAGGAGACTTGTAGTCTGGGTTGCTGGAGACCCGTTAGCTGCTCCAGCAACCCACGTGGTATTCCCTCAAAAAGCCCAGTACATAACACTACTGATCTTGCATGGTCTCGTGGTACTTTAGGTCTCTATTCTTTGCAACAGAAAAAAAACTGAAGCCGGGGGATGCTTCCACATGCCTCCAGAGGCTGGATCGTGGCATTGGAGGCCTTTTCCAGGCCACTGCCACCTGAATCTGAGGTCAGGTAATGCTTCTGTGCCCCTCCCCCATGGCCCTATCCAGACTCTAGAAGCCTTTTCCAGGCCACTGCTGCCTGGATCTGAGGCTGGGGGATGCTTACATAGCCCTGTGATGGCCTATCTTAACTTGCGTTTCTATTCTGTTTTTTATGGCACTGGTTTTGGTAGGTTGGACTGTTTTTTTCCCTTTGTGTAAAGACAGATGCAAAAAATGAGTTAAATAGTTCTGCTTTCTCCCTTTTGCTTGTCACCTTCTTGCCACTTTCCCCCACTAATGGACCAATCATTTCCTTAACTTTTTTCTTGTTTCTTTATGTTGAAAGAAGCTTTTTTTGTTATTTTTGACTTTGGTCGCAAGCCTTAGTTTATTTTGAGCCTTAGCTTCTCTCACTTCATTTTTTTATTGAGATACTGTAGGATCTAACCTCATATTATAGCTCTTTTTAAAAAAAATCACAGGTTTATATGCTGAACAGAAATAGAAATTTACAAAACAAGCAGTTTTGATACCTAGCTTGCTTATAATTTGACTACTTTTTATTTTTTTTCAAAAAGAGCATCTCATATAAATTCTGTATAAGTATTGGCACAAAATTATCTTCTTCACTTTTCCAAGGAATGTAGACAAATTGTAAATTATTTCTTACATAATAGTCCCTGTGCATGGATCATCGGATCATTGTACTCTACTTTTAAAAAAAAAACTTTAAAAAATCCCTGTAATTTACCCATAATACTGTTTGAATATGTGTGGTATGTTGTCTATCATAATTCTCAAGCTGGTAATTGACTTACTTCATGTAAGTCAATTACTATGAAAGAACCTTTAAGAAAATAAGTGACTCCAATAACTGTGGTGCTTTCTATGCTACTTTAGTTTGTGGGCTCTAGGTGGTTCTCAGTTTCAACTACTCCTAGCTCCAAGAAACTGTTCTCCCTTGATTTCTGTTTCTTTTCAACTTTCAACACATAATTTACCATAGAGCAGTACTCTAAATGAAAAAAAAGGTGTTCTCCACTTACCAATTAAGCAGTAAAAGCCAGAAGCAGCCCTTTAACCTGGCAGAAGACCAAGTTCAAAAATTCAGAATTGCCACATTAAGTGGAAATAACCAGCTGTATCCATGACATCATTGGCACAAATAGAACACTAGAAAGGGAAGGCAGAATTGGAAAGGCATACTGTTATCCCCAGTTTAAAAAACAAACAAACCATGACTTATAAGAAGAATCAGCCCTGATATGATTACAATTAGATATTCAAAGCAGGCATGATTTAATTTAAGTTTCTAATTCAATATTCACTGGCCACCTAAGCCAAGCTGCCTCCAGATTCAAAGTTCAATTTTAAAAAAAAATGTTCATACTTTATAATTAAACAACCCATGATCCATTTCAGAGATCTTTTCTTATTAGATTCCTCAATGCTTTCAACAATTGTAGAGCTTCTACCGTAATGTACTTGATTTTTTTTTAAGAATTCAGAGACATAATCAGAGATGTATATATCATATATGTGCTCTGAAAATGGCCTGGTACATTGTGCAGCATAATCAAACGTCAGGATTTGAACACAGGAATTTTTTGTGACATTTTGTATTATGTCCCAAAATGTTTTACATTTGAAATCATAAAAGGTTTTGTAAAATTTGCAAACTTTCGCTTCACTTCAACAGAGTCATGGGTCCTGGACTTTGGATGCATTCTGTAACTTAGCCCATCTGAGGTACCTGCCATGCCTCCGTCTGAGCCTGAATCTGCGGAGGAAAATGAACTGGAACGGGACCCTATTTTGGCCAAGGGAGGGGTGTCTGTGGCTTCAGAGGAATGTGGGGAAGAGCAGGCCGAGGCAGGCCAGGGCCCTTCAGGATTGGAACAGGAGGAACAGGAGAGGCAGAGTTTAGGTGATGAGCAAGGGCCACCCGCACCAGATCCTAGAGCACGGAAGTAGAGAGAAGGAGGGAACAAGGCAGGCAGGATCAATTATTCGGGAGGAGAGCATCCCGCCCTTCTCCACAAGGAACACCTAGAGACTGAGACTTAAGGAGATGCTGTGGGGAGGCGCATTTGTCAGAAACAAATACTGATTCCTTGGAGCGTTGTTGCTGATCTCTTGTTCTGTGACTTCTGTTTGGAAACCTGGAAACTCTGACTATTGGACTGACTGACCACGTTACTTGAATGTTTAAAGACCTCGGACTGTATTTTGGATTCTCTCTTTTGAAAACTGCTCAGGCAAGCTAGGATTCAAACAGACTAGTTAAGTTTATGTTTTCTTTCTTGTTATCTCTAATGGCCTTGAGTACTTTCTTATGCTAATCAGACTGTATTTGAACCTACTTTCAGCCAGAGTTGGCTGAAGGGGTGTGTCTGTGTTCTTTTGTTGGAAATTTGCTGGCAAACATGGGAGCATTTGGGGGAAATTTGGAGCAATCAAAGAACTGCTTGAATTGACAGCTGACTGCAGTGCCTCTGTGCTGTGCCCTGGGTCATCACAGTACCTTGGTTCAAAAATTGTTACCCCATGATGCCCCATTTTTCCAAGTGAAAGGTTAGACACAGAAAAACTGGGGAGTTTTACTAATATAGAGATGAGGAGACTTCAGTAAGTTTGAAGATCTCTGCCCAAAGCAATACTATCAAGATTCTCTCCTAGGGCTGAAGGCTGTGAGACTTTGGATGGAGAGGAATAGGCTCCAACACGAACTTAGCAAGACTGAGTGACTCTGGATTTTAGCACTCTCTAGATATGGGGAGCATACTTATTAATGCTGGATTGGGTATCATTCCCCAGACTGAGTTAATGTGCAATTCAGATTCCTCCTTGCTTCACAGCTCCTGTTTGAGGAGCAGGTTGCAACAATAGTCAAGAAGGCCTTTGCACAAGTCCACTTGATCTGGCATAGCTGAATGGCAATCTTGGCTCATCTTGGAAATAAACCCTGAATTATTGACAGCATTGGTCCCATTGAGACTGTGGCTTGCTAGCAATACTGTGTTAGGAGAGACAACAGAAGCTTGTTGAGAAACAGGCAACCCTTGAAAAATAAGCCTAAAATGTGATATTTGTTGCTTTGCCATCCAACTTCTAATTCTGGAACAGGTTTTTTTTTAAGAAATGTAACAGGACCTGTAAAGACCATGTTTGGAGTCATCCACCTATTGCTAAATGGCATACAGTATATCTGCCTCAACTGTTCAGAATTTCAATGTGATTTTAGCTTGTATTCAGAGTGCTGAACGTGAGTTGAGTTCCAATTGTTCTAGCAGGACCAGCACAGAAGGGGAACATTTCATTAGTGAAAAAGAGGGCAAGGGTTTTTCATTTTTTTTTCCAAATTTGAGAGCTGAGGACATAAATGAATCCCAAAGTAATGATAGCTGTGCCATGCCAAAAATGTGCTGATAGGCAGACCATGTAAAGAGGTGATAAAGTCATTTGAGGATGACAATATGTTGAAGCTTAATTGGACACAGGAAAAAGTGTGATGGGAGTGTAGTAGAACATGTGATAGAGAAGGGAAGGAGAGAGATTACATACTGAACCGCAGCAACTCTGAAGCAATCCATCTTTGGGGGTGGACATTTCAAATAAATTCCATGGTTTAAAATGTTTTAAAAACATTTTAAAATACAAACTATAGTGATAGTAAAATCAGAGATGACATCTAAAATTCACTTTACATGTTCAATGAATGCTTTCCTATCAAGAAAGGTCTTCATTCAAGTCTAACTTATTGAAGCAGAGCATTTTATAATTTTGGCACAACCACAGAGAAGGCCATTTCTCCTATCCCAGCTCTACTGTTTCCAGCACTAACACAGTCCTCCTCTTGTGCAATCTCCCTCTTTTATGGACAGTCATAAATTAAATATACTTCCCTTTCTCACGCCCCCAAAAGAGGACCTGACCTTTTGATACTAATTCAAAGACTAAAGTCTTAAATAATCTGAGCTGAGGTGTGATAGTATAAAAATATTCCATAAAAGGCCATGTTGTGGAAGATGAAGATTGACAGAATTTCTAACTCCTTAATATTTCTCACCATACCCAACAATTCTCTACATATTTATTCCCTTTCAGTTCAATATATATTATTGTGCTATATAAAATAACAGCCAGTACAGCAAGAGACAAGTATCACGCACACCCCAGTTATAAACCACAGTTGCTGCCAAGACTGCAAAAAACCCAGTGATTTTTACTAGAATTAAGATATGAAAAGTTTCATTTGTAGGAACGTCTCCAGTTTCACCTCTGTTAAGAAGTTCCTGAGGAAGGAAGGATGGAAGGAAGGAAGGAAGGAAGGAAGGAAGGAAGGGGAGAAGGAAGGAGGAAAGGAGCTTCCTTTCAAAGCTGGTTCACATTGATTAAAATAGCATTTGTAAAGTATTATTTTATTTATTTTTATTTATTATTTATTTATTTATTATGTTTGTATACCGCCCTTCTCCCGAAGGACTCAGGGCAGTGAACAGGGCACATATAAAATGCAAAATACAAAAGTTAAAAGAGAATTAAAAAGGAGCCCAAGCTAAAACAATAAATAATAGTATAAAAAACCCGCAATAAAAACCCCAACACATCCCCCATCAGGCCAGGCCAGCTTGTTCAAATAAATAGGTCTTCAGATCGCGTCGGAAGGAGCGAAGGTCAGGCGCCGTCCGGAGCTCAACCGGCAACTGATTCCATAAGTCCGGGGCACCCACAGAGAAGGCCCTCCCCCTGGGGGCCACCAGCCGACATTCTCTGACCGGTGGCACCCTGAGGAGGCCCTCTCTGTGGGAACGCACAGGGCGGAGGGAAGTTGACGCCGGCAGCAGGTGATCCCCGAGGATTGATGAGGATTGATGTGGATGAGGATTAAGAGGAAAAGATCCACAAATAAAATAATTTAAAACAAAACTTCTCTTTTTCTTCTCTTCTCTTTTCCCTCCCCTTCCTCCCTCAAGCTGAAGTTTTAAAATTCCTCAGCAACCACACTGCTTATCCACAAAGCCTTGAGGGCAATACTGTGCTTCAGGTGCTGAAGAGAATTTCATACTTAAGAAAAATAATCACATGTGGTAGTTTTCTACCTCAAGAAGGAAAAAAAAATAGGAAGGGAAAGGAAAGAAAGGACTCTTTATAGATCTTAAGTTGAAATCTTTAAAGTATTAACAAATGCTTTATCAGAGGATCAAATACCTTTTGAAGAATGGGAAATAAAGCACAGCAGAGTCTCCATTGGTTTGGGGTTGTGAAATTCTCCCTCTAGTTCAGGTGTCATTGTCTCAGCAGCAACAGAGGAATATTTGGTTTGACTTCCCAATTCCTCTCCTGTGTATTGGTGCTATGCAACAAGCTATGAAACAGAATGCATTTCAGTCCTCTTGTTAAACCACTAAGTCAAAGGCCTTGAGTTTAAAGTTCTATCTATCTGGTTTTTGACCCTGCAGGAAAACTACTGTACTGTATATTGGTATAAAAATTGCTATCCCCACCACTGATCTCTGTCCTGCCTGAAGGTAAGGATTAGATGCAATGTTGATCTAAGCATATTTGTGGAAATTAGTTTCTAAATCTTAAATTAAAACTCTGAGATTTTTTTCCCCCCAAATGGATTTATTCTCCAAAGATTAGGCAGATTTACCGTTTCTCGCTGTTCCAAGACATGGAAAAAGAATGATGGAAAGCCGCCATCTGGCTAAAAATGGTACCATAATGAATCACTGCCAATGATTTTTGAGCCCAGAGGAAAAGAAGGCTTTATGGCTGGGGTGGGCATTTGGCAGGTAAGCAGACTGGCAGCATAAAACTCAGTCTTTCCAAGAATTTTCCATTAAACCTGCAGAGAGACAGGAATAAGAGTTTTGAAACGAAAGCCCTGAATTCCCAAGAGCCGTATTCCTACCTCTAGCAAGACATTTGGTGTTTTGCTTTTTTTTAATTTACAAAAAGATGATTTCTTTTCAATCTGTTTCTTTTTTTAAATAAATGACACAATGCTCATTTCCTTTAAAAAAAATTAATCTCTGCCTTGTAACCAGCTGCAGCTGTTTAGCTAAAGAGCAGCATCAATTATGCCCCGGCAAAAGTAGCAGCAAGTTTCTGTGAATATAACATGTACGTTACTCAGATGTCATCTGACTTCCCATTCTCACTTCTGGATTCACAGCAAGAAAGTGATATTGCAAAGGCTAATGAACCGCAGATATTTCACATGAATAATTTAGGGATGGTTGAATCTAAAGATCCAGATGGAAATACATGTGTGTGATCATTTCAGATGCAGCATTTAGGAACTCTAACAAAGATGTTAGGTATCCATGGCATTTTCATCTGAAAGGAATCCTGGTTTTCCAACAACGCAAGAACTGTGTCCCTAAGGGGCTGCCACAAGGAAGAGGGAAAGTCAAATTATTCTCCAAAGCACCTGAGGGCAGGATAAGAAGTAATGGATAGGAGCTAATCAAGGAGAGAAGCAACCTAGAACTAAGGAGAAAATCCTTGACAGTGAGAACAATTAATCAGCTGGAACAACTTGCCTCCAGAAGTTGTGGGTCAATGGAAGTTTTTAAGAAAAAATTGGACAGCCATTTGTCTAGAATGTTATAGGGTTTTCTGCTTGTGCAGGGATTTGGATTAGAAGACCTCCAAGATCCCTTCCAACTCTGTTATTTTGTTAAGAAGTAAGGAAGGGATTATCTAAATAATCTTGACTCCTTGACTTATGACTGCTCATTTAGTGACTATTCAAAATTACAATAGATCGCCTTAACTCAGATTCAAAGTTACAATAACTGCTCTGTCCTGGCAGCCACGAGATCACACTTTAGATGTTTAGCAGCCAGCCCTCATTTATAGCCCTTTGCAGCATCCCATGGTCACATTACTGTAATTTACAACATTTCTGCTGGAAACCAGTGTTTGCTTCCAGTTTCCAGCAAAAAAACGCCCATTGCAGACAATGGATTCACTTAATAGCAATAGCAATTAGACTTATATACTGCTTCATAGTATTTTACAGCCCACTCTAAGCAGTTACTAAATATGGTGTTCTCTTAACTAGCATAGCATTCACTTAAGGTAAAGGTAAAGGTAAAGGTTCCCCCACACATGCGTGCTAGTCGTTTCCGACTCTAGGGGCTGGTGCTCATCTCCGTTTCAAAGCCAAAGAGCCAGCGCTTGTCCGAGGACGTCTCCATGGTCATGTGGCCGGCATGACTAGACACCAAAGGCGCACGGAACGCTGTTACCTTCCCACCGTAGTGGTCCCTATTTTTCTACTTGCATTTTTACATGCTTTAGAACTGCTAGGTTGGCAGAAGCTGGGACAAGTAACAGGCACTCACTCTGTTATGCGGCACTCGGGATTCGACCCGCCAAACTGCCGACCTTTTGATCAACAAGCTCAGCATCCTAACCCACTGAGCCACCGCGTCCCTTAGCATTCACTTAGTGAGCACTTAACAACTTAATAATTGACACACACAAAATTGTAAAATCAGGCCCAGTCATGAGTGGCCCGCTTAAAGACTGGCAAGATTTACAATCCTAATTCCAGGTTCAATTATGGCTGTAACCTTGAGGACAACATTTATGCATTGACAGATGACTATTGTGCCTACTTCACCAGGATCATAAGCTTCCGTAATTTCATAGGAGAGAGGATTATGGGGGAAAACATGTACAGTAGTTGTTGCTTTTTTAGGCATAGTCCCAAAATTTTGCTCTCTGAAGTGGAATCACAAATGATGTTCCTCATTCCTTCAGTGTAGAAACATTGTCCCACAAAATTTATGAATTTGTTGCCAGCCTTTTACTTTATCTTCTAGTTGTTGTTGTTGTTGTTGTTGTTGTTGTTGTTGTTGTTGTTATTATTATTATTATTATTATTATTATTATTATTATTATTATTATTATTATTATTATTATTATTATTTCTGAAAAGCATTCAGTATAGAAATGAAATGTGAATCACTTCTATTAAGTGAATTCCTGGAACTTAAACGATTTGTACATATTTGTGTTTTTTTTCCTATCTCTTCCCATAACATTTGTTTTGACTTTTTATGTATAAGCACAGAAAATATAATGTTCAGGGAACAATTTAAAATGCTACCAGGTCAGAAATGCTTGTGGGGGGGGGGGAAGAGATGGGTAAAATATCATTACAGTTAGTGATATTTTCTTGTTTCAAGAAAGATCTATTAATGCTATCAATTGATTCGTATTCATATAAATAGAAGTTTGATGGACAAAAATAAGAAGTTAACTTCATTATATATATTTTTAAATTGTATAGTAAATAGGCACTGAAAAGAGAAATGGGTATCCCATTGAAATGGAAAAATTGGCTCACATCAAGATTAGGAGTACTACAGCCTCCATGCTGGCTCTTGCCTAAAAGACATAAAACATACAGCATCTGGGAATTATAAAGATGTGTCATTAATGTCACCAGGAGACAGGTTTTGCCCCTCATCAGAGGTCCTAGGCTAGGAAACAAAACCAAGTTTTCAAAGCTTTGAGAATGGCCAGAAGGTTCTAAGCTAACCTGACCTTTGGAAAGATAATGTTCCAGAGGGCAGGTGAAAAGGTTAAGGATAATCCACTTCCTTCAAGGCCATCTAAAGCTACAGCAATATCATCTTCTTACACCCTTCCCTAGGAAAGTAAGGTGGGAGACTGGGTGAAAGTTGATCAGAAATTTTCTGACAGTGAGAACAATTAACCAGTGAAACAGCTTCCCTCCAGAAGTTGTGGATGCTCCATCACTGGAGGATTTTAAGAAGAGGTTGGACAGCTACTTATATGGAATCATATAAGGTCTTCTGCTTAAGCAAGGGGTTGTACTAGAAGACCTCCAAGGTCCGTTCCAATTCTGTTATTCTGTATCCCAACCTAAAATGATAAGATGCAATGATGGCCCCCTGAGATACCACCGTCTCTCAAAGAGAAACTAGCCAATTTCATGTTCCCTACCAGTTTTTCAACTAACAATTGGGTTCCAAATCCATACAAAGCCCAAGTGCCAAGGTTGATCAGGTATATTTAGGAAAACTTGTCATTTTCTCATGAGCAGTGGATGTCTCAAATCTATCCAAAATCATCTGCACAAATCTTATTCTAATATTTTATTCCAGTGCACTGCAAATGTTATTCTTTGTCAAGGAGAAAAAACATTTGGCACTTGTATAAAATGTCACTGTGGGAAGAAAAAGAAAAGCAAAATTACATACAGTGATTGACAAATCTGTCCTCAAATCAAAGTTATTCCTGGTGATCAACTACTATTGATCATCTCAGTCACAGGATTTTGGATAGACAGGTGATAAGAAATCTGTCCATGGCAGCAACAAGGCTGTGGATGTTTTCTCATTTAAGAACAAAAGAAAGAAAGACAGGCATAAATTCAATAGGGATATTTCATGATATGAGGATTTTTTTTTTTCATTAGAAGCTCAGAGCTATATAAAATGAAGCTTGTGTGTGACCTGGATCCAGTCTGGAGTATCTATGCAAAGCCAAAGCTTTTATTTTATGGGAAATAGACTCCAGGAAATGATTCTTAATACCTGATAACTAAAACATTTTTTAAAATAAAATAAACCACAGTAGCCCATCCATAAATTAAAATGTAACTTTACCTAACTTCACTTCTCTGTTCTGATCTAAGGCCTCCCTGACTCTGCATATGTCAATTAAATCCTAAAAAGAAGGCATCACAAGAGACACACCTTGTTATTCTCCATTACCTTCTATGAAATCTGCCATCTGGTCTTGGGAGGGTCTATCCCATATATTATGCAGATGTTCCTGTGCATAATGCCAGCTACTTAGTTGTTCTATCTATTCAGTGCATGATGTTCCTGCTGCATCTTATACCCTGTCACTATGTGTTCGGCTATCTGATATAGCCAGACAAACAGATGGATAGATAGATAGCTATCAGACCCTCCCAAGTCCAGACGGACAACTCTGTCACGAAGGCTAAGTTCCTGTGGGACTTCCAGAATCAGACAGACAGACACATAGTAGACAATCAACTAAATATCATGGCAATAGACAAGAACCAGAAGACAATGATGGTGATAGATATAGCAGTGTCAAGTGACAGCAACAGCAGGAAGAAGAAGAATAAGCTGGAGAAGTACCAGGGCCTGAGGGAGGAACTGGAGACTATGTGGAAAGTAAAGGTGAATGTGGTCCCTGTAGTGGTAAGATCATTGCTGTTACACCTAAGCTGGAAGAGTGGCTTCAACAGATAGAATAGAGCTGGAAGGGACCTGGGAGTTCTTCTAGTGCAGCCCCCTGCTTAAGCAGGAGAACCTGTACCATCTCAGACAGGTGACTGTCCAGCCTCTTCTTAAAAACCTCCAGGAATGGAGCAACCACAATTTCTGAAGGCAAAAGCTGTTCCACTGGTTAATTGTCCTCACTGTCAGGAAGTTTCTCCTTAATTCCAGGTTGCTTCTCTTTTTGATCAGTTTCCAACCATTGTTTCTTGTCCTGCTTTCTGATCATAGGAACAACATCAGAATTTTCTGTCCAGAAGAACAACATCAGAATTTTCTGTCCAGATAAGATATTGAGCAAAACTGCCAAACACCCAGGCCTCTGGAAGAGGACCCTAGATTGGAGAAGACACATAACCAAAGGAGTGAGAAGGGTTGTTTTTTTATCACACACACAAAATTTTCACCATTGGTAAGATCTACTCTGAAAACAATCTTAGGATAGGGTGGATCCTCAAGAATCATAAAATAAGATATCCATATTTTATTCTCACACCACAGGATGTGGAATATAGGAATTTAGCCTTTGAAAACTGCAATAAATGTTACAGAAGAAAAGGATCTTAAGCTTTGGGTAATGTTCAAGTTCATATTTTGGGCAGGAAGAACATTTAAACATGCATGGCATTTTTAAACATGCAGTAGAAACCAGAATTTCCTACAAATGCCATCATTGTCTACTTGCTTTTGTGTAGATGTGTTTAAAGAACAATCCATGGCCTCTGATCTAAAGAATTTCAAAAATAAGTAAATGATATTTATATAGGACTTGCAAAAAAGTTTGAAAGAGTGTGTATGTGGCTATTTACTCTTCCACAAATCCTACAGAACCATGAACTCATGTTTTAAAGCTAAGTTGGCATTAGTTATTGCCTCTCTCAAACAACTGAAGTTGAAACAACCCAGAAGTAGAATTGCCACTAAATTTCACATAATAAGAAATGTCACAATGCATTTGCAGGTCTTTATCAGATGAAATTCAATAGAGTTCATAAAGGCTTTTATAAAACAACCCCATTCCACCAGTTAAATGTGGTTAGAAATGATGGAATGGGTGCAAATTTCATTTGACTGTATGTTCTCTCTCTCTCTCTCTCTCTCTCTCTCTCTCTCTCTCTCTCTCTCTCTCTCTCTCTCTCTCTCTCTCTCTCTCTCTCTCTCTCTCTCCAAATGTATTCATAAACAGGACAAAAACAAAAACATGTATTTTTTAAAAAAAATGAATTCAAGAGAATATGAAATATTTAACTCTCTGAGAGTATGTATAAATCTTTAACACAGTTATTTGAATTGCGATGTATTCAGCCAGTAGAGGTCCTTCTCTTTTTTTCCCCTCTGAAAAGAATTTATCTTCAAAAGCTATTTGCTTTCATTGTGGGAACAGCTGCACTCACTGCATTTATCCAGAGAAGAAAAATATATCCTGTTTAGTTCAGTTTTTATAATAAAAATATCAAATTCACATATGTGGGACAGGAAAAAAAAAACCTGAGCTTTTTGATATATTAAATTTTCGAGAAAGGGAAAACATGGATTTATCCAACACTGTACACAACTCCAATACTTCAAGTAAATATTTAAATCACATTCCTTCTCACAATGAAATAATTACTATAATTATACAGTGTAAGTAGAAAAGTGATAACTTTTCTACAAGCAAAAACACAAAAAAAATTGCAAAAGAAAAGTTCATTTTTTTCAACTTCTCTTTTCAATTTACTCAGAAATCTTAATCTTCATGAGTCAAAAGCAGAGAAGCTGAGACTTTTGATAAGCTAATTTTCTTCCCCACCAGCCTGGTCCTTATTTAACTGCAAAATGCAAACAGTGATTCCCCTCTGAGATTAAGAAGCTGCATCAAAGACATTAGGATATTACAATAAACAAGGTAGCGGAGAGTATCTGAAGCAGAAAGGTCCCTTAAAGTTAGTTAAGCTTAAAGCTAGTCAAGCTTAAACTTGAAGTCTTCCCTGACTTAATGAAGAATTCAGGAGGGTTTCCTGCTCACCTCTCCTGAGATAGAAGCAGTCCCCCTTTAGACATATTTTTGCACCCAGGGAATTTTGCTGCCTTATCTCTCAGAGGTACCCTCCCCAAGTTCCTTACATTTACAGAAATTACTCTGATGTTTTATCAATAGAAGAGAATGTTTATAGCTCGGGACTGATCTGTGGTGTCCCTAGTGTGCTTTGAGCTGGCTTGTTTGCTTGCAGAGGTTTCATTACCCAACTAGCTAACATCATCAGTGCTAGTGAGCGTGGGTTTTGCTCCCTGTTTATATATAGTATATACTATATAAGTATGTATATATTATAAATATGTCTTACATAATGTATATAAACAGGGAGTAAATACCATGCTCACTAGCACTGATGATGTTAGATATGGGCTGTTGGTTTGACCTCCAAGCTTGGTGATTTGGCTGCAATGTTAGGATGTTACATACAGTATGACCTAGTTGGGTAAGGATAAATTTGCAAGGAAACAACCCAGCTCAGATAGTACTAGGGACTCCACATATTGAAGTTTCCCCATCAAAAAAGATTTTAGCTAACTGTTTTTTGGGAATGTACCCCAGAATTTCAGTGGAGCAAGGATGGTATCATCATGATGACCCCATTGACTAACACTCTTGTCTGTTATGGGAAGGGTGTCTGTGACTTTCTCCAGCTTTCTGCTACCTTCCTGCTCTATATGATGCATAATTGGACATATATCTTTGTAAGCATTTAAATCAGATTTCAGCCACACTATAAAGCTAATATTTGCTGCCACCTTATTATCCAGTATTCATTTTAAAAATGTTATTTTTTATCTGAGTAATAGGATCTACAAGAACAGTCTCAAAAGCAATGTCAAAGAGAAGCATGAAAAGAATGGGATGATTATTCTTAAAATTAAAAATGAAATTTACAGTCAGCATCAAGCCACAATCTCCGCGAACAAAATTGAAATTCAGTGATTTTATTTCATTAGTGCATTGTTCTGTGTTTTTTTTTTAAGATGAGAAGGAACACTGGACCTTTCATTTAAATGGGCAATGAACTGTATGGTTCTTTGAAAGAGCGGGGAAAAAAAAGATTGAAGTAGTGATCTCTCAACCTTGACCATTTCCTTTTGTAAAAAGATTTCAGTGCTTTCATTGAAATTGACAAAAATCAAGAGATGAAGATTGATGATAAGTACTTAACTCTTCTCCACTTAGGGAAAAACTATAAGGTAGGGTGGATTTTTGTAAGACTAATATAAATGTAAATATCAGAAATTTTTGTTTCCAAAAGGGTTTGGGAAAGGGGGGAAAAAAGTCCTGCATAGGAGAGAGTGATTGTGCAGGTCGGTGAAAGAGAATTCACTTTTGTACGGCTGTTAAGGTTCTGAATTGAGCAGTGATGGAAAAACAGTAGAAACTCCTATACGTAAAGCAACAACAGCTATCCTGAGAACTTCATCCCTCACCACAGATGATCCATGATTCCAAAACAGTGATCATGCATGCAAAGCACCAACTAAAGCATAACTATGCCCTACATTAGTTTCATTCAAAAACGTAGAAGAATCAGAGGCACTCTCAGAGGCAGTGAACCAGTTTCATTCCTACCTACCCACCAAAATCATTTCAAGGCAGGGGATTTGAAAAATTGCTTCTTTCTATCATCTGGAACTATCATCAAAGACCTTGTTATATAGCATTCAATCTAGGAAAGATGTTGGTGTGAGCAGATGAGATGGGGATTTTCCTGTAACATTGCATTATGCTTTAAACTCAATTTTTAATGGGTTACATCTGGAGTTTACTATAGACTGTGCTGGCAAGATTTTAATAGAATCCTCTTATTTAATTGGAGCAAATGCTCATTGTCTTTTTAGTTGATTGTTAGGATATATTTGTTTTATCCCACTTGGAATTGTTTTTTGTATTTGAATTTTCCATGTCACTTCCCATGCCTGGCAGATTAAGGGCTGATGTCAAATGAATAAATGTCATCACCAGGTTTAATAAAAGAGATAATTACATGAAAGCTCCTGTGCTAAATAGATATTTGTTCATCTGTTTGATTTATATCTCTCTCCTCCTCCAGGAATTTAAATCAGCATACATAGTACCCTTCTCCCATTTCTTTCCTTGCAACCATGCTTTGATCTAGGATGGGCTGTGTGAGCACAACCAATCAAAAATGAAACCACTAACTATCAATGGCTAAGTGGGATGTGTCTCCTTGACTGCTATATCATGCTGCTTCTCAAATAGTTTGTGAAAGAGCCAGCTTGGTGTAAGAGCTAAAGGCACCAGACTAGAAACTGGTAAGTCAGCTGTGAGTTCTAGTCCCACCTTAGGCACAAAGCCAGTTGGGTGACCTTGGGCCAGTTCCTCTCCCTCAGTCTTAGAAAGAAGGAAGGAGTGGCAAACTCCTTCCAAAGTCTTGCCAAGAAAATTGCAAGGATTAGCCTGGGTATTAGTCAGGAATCAAGAGTGCCTCGAAGACAGAAATACACAACAACCACCCTTGTGATGCTGACTACCTGAAAATCATGCATTTGCACAGCAACTTTAACAGCCCACTTCTTGTTCCTAGAAAGGCTAACCATGCCAGAATTATTCATATGGATAGGGTTAGTTTTCCACTTTATAACCTGCCCAAAAGGGGGAGGCTTAAGGCAATCCAGATGAACCCCTCCCCCCTTACAGATCACTATGTGGCTTGCAGAAAAGGACCACAGTGAGGAAAACAATTCCCCTTTGGCACCATCCTTAGAAATATTGTACTGACATTTGAGACACTGAAGCGTTGGCAGATTTACAAATGACAAACACTGAACTGAGGAACTCAACATTGTGATACAATGTGACAGCAGAGCTGTGCTAATCACCCCAATCACCATTTAATTGCTTTTGCTGTCAAAATAATCTCACTGAATCACAAATAGGCTTCCTCCCCACTTCTTTATACACACACACACATTCCTTAGCAGGGAGAGACTACATTTGATTAATATATGACATAAAACAGCTAGGAAGAGATCCATTTGTGCTGTTGGTGTCAAGCATGCTGGTATCCATAGCATCTGGAAGATTTCTAATGTGGCTTGAGAACCTGTTCCTGAATTCAGACTTAAGAGAGTAGTGAATATTTATAGACAATGTGAGCTGCAAAATGCAACAGCCATTCAGTTATATGATGGAATAAATAGAGATAAGTCTCAATATCAGGAAAAGCTATTCAGAACAATCAGAAATCCTCAGCTCAGGTAGCTCTTCCATCTTGTTCAGCTTTTAGCAAGGGCAGTAATATTTCACATTATTAATATGCCTCCAAATCTAGACAACCCTGACAGAAGGCTGTGAGGTGTCTTTCTTATACACACAAAGATTAGAATTGTGCAAGCCCTGGTATTCCCTGTGACACTATCACAGCCTATCAAAGAGAAGGATTAGGAGGGGACATGATAACCATCTTCCAGTACTTGAGGGGCTGTCACAGAGAAGAGGTGATTGACTTACTCTCCAAAGCACCAGAGGGCAGAACAAGAAGTGATGGGTGGAGGTTTGTTAAAGAGAGATCGAACCTAGAAGTAGGGAGAAATTTTCTGACAGTGAGAACAATTAATCAATGGAATAGCTTGTCTCCTAGAGTTGTGGTGCTCCTTTACCACAACCATTTGGACAATCATTTGACTATTATAGTATAAGGTCTCTTGCTTTGGGCAAGGGGTTGGTCTAGATCAGGGGTGTCAAATTGCCAGCCCACGGGCCAGATGCATCATGACAAAACTGTACCCACCCCATTGCCGGCAATGGAAAAAAAGTCACGACACGTCGTGACACGTCACGTGATGTTACGAGTTTGACACCCCTGGTCTAGATAAAAGACCTCCAAAATCCTTCCAGCCCTATGATTCTATATTCCATGTTCTATGTTCAAAATTTACCTTGGCTTCCTTCAACCATGCAGTGTCTCTTAGCATAGCTTGGAGTCCTCCCTTAGGCTCTCTTTTCCAGGTAACATCAAATATCTTCACAACAGAGCTTTTACAGGACATCATAAGATACCACTTTCTAAGCAGCCATGCTTTCATTCATGCCAGACAGTCTGGCCCAAAAGAAGTGAAGACCTACTCAGGGGAAAAGAGAAAGGAAAACCTTTGGTCTGGCTTAATGCCCTATACCTGAATTCCAGAAACCTCTTGAATCCTTAAACTGAGACAATTAATTTTGATCCCATTATGACAAAATCTACATTGTGACATTCCAACAAAAATGACATGACATATTCACTTGTGTATGCACTTATATCTTATAATTCTCACAAACATAGAACAAATTAAATAAAAGGATTATAATTATAAATATGTCTATCATCTCTCACACACATATACACTCACACACCTATCCCCCTCTCTCAATCATCTTATTAAACAGTTTTTCCAGAGACTAAAACCAATACAAATTTTAAGGTAAAGGTAAAAGAAATAGAGAAAAATAATAAAAAAGAGAAAATGAAATGAAAAAAAAATGATAAAGAAGATGCAAAAAAAGAGGATTTAAGCAAGTGGCTTTCAAATTTGTTAACAGCAGTTATAAGTACATTTATATTTTATCCTTTCTAAGTTTACATACAAATCACCATTTAAAAACAATATGTTTGGAATTAGAAATATGGAGACTGCAACATTATAGTTTTTATTGGAATAATGATTAAGCTTTAGATTTCTAAATTTAGACTTAGATTCAACTACCAGTTCCCATCAGAAACTTTTCACCCGCATATGAATAAGTGCTTGGGAATTTCCTTCTCAATTCAGTGTGAATAAAGAGACTGGACAACCATTTTTCTGAAATGGTATAGGGTTTCCTGCCTGAGCAGGGGGTTGGACTAGATGACCTACAAGGTACCTTCCAGCCATTATTATTATTATTATATCATCATCATCATCATCATCATCATCATCATCATCATCATCATCATTATTATTATTATTATTATTATTATTATTATTATTATTATTATTATTATTATTATTATTATTATTATTATTTATTCATCGCACAGTCAGCCAGATGTTCAGACTGGATTTGGCATTTTTGTCTGCCTATTGAGTCCTTACCAAGGACCTGGGATAGGCAGATGTGGATGTTTGATGGTATTACAGATATCGTCTGCAGAATGGAAGCAGTTCCTAGTAAGGTCACTTTTTGCAATTGACTAATGGTGAATTTGTCAATGCCAATGGTGTTCAAGTGGTGCTCCAGTTGTTTTGGGATTGCACCTAAGGCGCATATTATTATTATTATTATTATTATTATTATTATTATTATTATTATTATTGTTGTTGTTGTTGTTGTTGTTGTTGTTGTTGTTGTTGTTGTTGTTGTATTACTGTATTATTATTATTGTTGTTGTTGTTGTTGCTGCTGCTGCTGTTGCTGTTGCTGTTGTTGTTGTAAATTATTGCCAGGAATATTCATTAAATAGCTAAAATTACTAAGCATAGGCTTCCTAGAAAATATGCAGGAGATTGATTGTGTATTTTGCATTCTAACCCAGTTTCTAAAAAGGCTAGAGAGTAGTATTTTCTAATGCTAGTAAACTGTGAATTGGGGAGCATCCAGGGGAAACTGCTCCCTCCCTTGGAAATGCCATGTCTCCCACTGATGCAAGCCTAATTGAAGAAATTATGCTTCCCCCATTCAATTGCCTCTGGCACCCACTTCTGCTATGCTAACATAGTCATTTTTCATTGTCATAAAAATAAACATTTGGCTTGGATTTAACTATGCAGAGTTAGATGGATTCCATCAGGTTTCATTCAGTGCTGGCATTTGAATGAAAATGCTCTCAAGTACCATTCTCAACAAGCAAGGCTTTTTAGAAAATGAGCTGTCCGTGGTGCTGATTATCAAGCCTATTCGGTTGTCATGATCTTGTTTAGTAGAAAAATGCACATGTTTCTAATATCCAGCTGCAGCCAGTCATTTCCTGGGCATCTGAACACAAGAGCACATTTGATTTTCCCATCATTTTAGTAGTCCTTTAGACGGTGAACATGGCTCTTTCTTTCATCCCAGTCCTACAATTACAATTAGTAACATTCCAGATGCTTACTTAAAATTCTGTGGATGGAACTCTTCTGCTGAATATTCACATGCTTTGTACCTGTTAGGATATTCTGGGAGAGAATAAGAAGCACTAGCAAAAGAAAAGTGATTTGAGAAAAATATATAAATATATTTGATATCTAAAAGGAGAACAGAGGTGGAGAAAAAGCAATGTCAGAACCAGAAAAGAATCACACTGGAATATTACTTAATGTCATTTCAAACTAGGGTAGAACGGAAGTATCACCTAGCAGAAAATTCAGAGATAAACTTGGAAGCTTGAAGGACATGGAATCTCGACATTCGGCCTTCAAATATATTTCTTTTTCAACAAACAGATAACCTTACAGAAATACTTAACTCTACAACGTAAGATGACAGAGAGGTTTTCCCTACTCTATAGTTAATTGGGCAGCTGTCTTCGATTTCCAACAATGAACAACTCCACCCAACTCCACCCCATGATATCATTGCTGAAATCAGCCTAGAAGTGACATGTTTTTGCTCCATGCTACATACCAAATTCTTTTCCTATTAAAAAATTCTAGATCCAAGTATATTGTTGCAGAGACTTATTTTGGGTACTAGTTCTGGAAAGGCAGCAGTTTGGAACAGAAAAGCCACTGTATTGAAAAACAAATTAGAAATTGCTTTTAGAGGTTTTCCATTCAAAATAAACATCTTCCCAAACAACTATAAAACTTCCAGCACAATTTACACATAATGTATATAAACATTTGTTCTTTAAATAAAATTAAAGGTCCAGGTGATGTTTGGGATTTGAAACATTTTAGGGGTTTTTTTTATTTGCTGGGGTTAGTTTGAAATTAGGATATACATGAAAAAAATGATTATTTGTTACTGCACCGAAGACAAGTCTATGTCCAATCAATCAGAACAAAATCATCTCAGGCAAGTTGTAAAAAAGAACTCATTGGCATAAGGATAAACTGTTTCCTCCTGAGAAAATGAATCAGGGTCAAATGTGTCCCCAATGTAGGAAAACTGATCAATGCTGGCTGGCTAGAACATACATCTGATCTGATAAGACTGATCCTAGAACCCTGATCTATCTAATTCCCCCACCCTATTTTTCACAAATTCACTTAAGGATTACTCAAAGGATTGTGTTCTAGATGACCAGGAGCTGGGGCAAGTAATAGGAACTCACCCCATCATGCAGTGCTCAGCCATTTCATAGGTAGATCTTATTTATCATCTAAAAGAAAAATGAAAGTTCTACTTTATCCTAATTATTAAAATACATAGTTTTAATATGGATATGGATTCTCTCTCTCTCTCTCTCTCTCTCTCTCTCTCTCTCTCTCTCTCACACACACACACACACACACACACACACACACAAACACACACACACAGAGAGAGAGAGAGAGAGAGAGAGAGAGAGAGAGAGAGAGGGGAAGAGAGAGAGAGAGAGAGAAACACATATTTGCTTGTCATTTAATCTCAAAGTAACTGAAAAATAATGAAGGCCAGGCTGACCTAGCAATTTTACGGTATTTTATTTTAGGAAACTGAATTTTTCAGGCTCCTCTGGGTTAAAAACATACAAAATATATTCAAAGATACAAAATAAAGAAAATCAAAACAACTATTATCTATACTTTCATCAGCTTCCAAGTCAAGTTGCCCTCCCTAACTTAAAAGAAAAAAAAAGACACCTTGCAATCTAGTTAGGAACTAAATGCTCTGCCTATATGTATTTTAATTCTTCTTTCTGTATAATGTAACTGTTTTGTGTAGGAGTGTCCATAGAGGAGAGATCACAAAGGCAACAGTATGTTCAAAGTACTGCCCTTTTTAAAAGTTGTTTTACATATGATGGTGCAGGCCTTGTGTTAAAGGGGAGAGTACTGATAAACATATGGATATACAGTAGATGCTGATGGGGCATGATGGCTCAGCATTTAAAGATGCTGAGCTTGTCAGCTGGAAAGTTGACAGCCCAGGTTTGAGAGCCAAGCACTGCATGATGGGGTGAGTTCCCATTACTTGCCCCAGCTCCTGGTCATCTAGCAGTTCAAAAGCATGCAAATGTGAGTAGATAAATAAGGTACCACTTTGGTGGGAAGGTAGCAGAATTCCGTGCACCTCAGCATATAGTCATGCTGGCCACATGACGACAGAAGTGTCTCCAAACAGTACTGATTCCCTCAATTAAGAAACAGAGATGAATACTGCCCCCTAGAGATGGATACAACTGGCAGGAGAAACCTTTACCTTTAGCTTTATAGTTGCAGATATGTGAGAATTGATATCGTATACTAGAAGATGGCCTTAGTCTGTAGGCATGGATTTTGAGAATGGAGGTGAGTAGGTGAGTCACAATATCTCAACCCAACTCTCTCCTACAGCTGTTTCTGGATAAAAAAATAATAATGAGGGGATTTATTTTGTGCCACTCTATAAGAGGTAAGCAACAGCAGGACCAATGAGCAGAAAGCATGTAAAAATGGGTGGAGTTTTCATCCTGACAATATTGCCTAAGGCTAAAGCCCTTCCCTGCATTTCCCAATGCCATCTAGCCTGCTTATCTCTTGTGCCATACATTTCTCTTTCTTTCTCGCATGAAATTAGTTCAAATGTCTCCCATTTCCTTTGTTTGGCTGAAAAAAAAGGTGTTGGCTATATGTCTGCTGATAGAACTTGTTCAACTGTTTCACTCACAGTTGAAGTGAAATGCTCTCCATCTCTTCCTGCCACTTGGTGACATGGTTTTCAAGCCCCCTGGGCTTTTTAGGCATTTGAGCTTTTTGGCTTAAAATTGTTGGCTGTTCTGAGAAGTGTTGCTCTGTTAAAAACAACAGCACAGCAATCAACTAAAATCTTCTAATAATCGTAGCTATTCCATTCTTAATAACCAACTCTGCTTCCTTTCACACTCTTCCCCATGACCCTCCAGAGACAGGTATGCCACTATGGTGAGATCTATGTGTTTTCTATTACACAAACTTTTTTGAGCCCAGCAAAACCGGAAATATGATCTTTCCTTTTCATAAATATAAACCTTCTTTTGAGCCTGCCAAGCTACTTTGCAGTTGCCATTTCTCAATCCCATTTTTTTTCTCAAGGGCCAAGCAGGATTAAACTAATTAATTGAAAGTTTAAAGAGAAGAAGTTTGGACTCCTGCTGGTGTACCTTTCGCCTAGTCGCGCAGCAGCAGCCCTGCCTGAGCTTCTCGATACCCTCTCGGGGCTGGTGATTGAGTTCCCAAAACTTATGGTTTTGGGTGACTTCAATCTACCATCCCTGGGAGGATCCTCTGAGTTAGCTCGGGAGTTCATGGCTTCCATGACGGCCATGGACCTGATGCAAGTAATTCATGGACCGACTCATGTGGGAGGCCACACCCTTGATTTGGTTTTTCTATCCGGACGGTGGTTAGATGATCTTGGTGGGGGCTCTCCAATTGTTATGCCCCTGTCATGGACCGATCATCATCTCCTGCGGCTGGTCTTCCGTTTGGCCGCTCCTCACTGTGGGTGTGTTGAACCAACTAGATGGTTCCACCCCAGGCGCTTAATGGACCCTGAGAGGTTCCAGGCAGCGCTGGGGTCCCAACCTGCCTCCTCTGCTCACAGCTCGGTGGATGCCTTAGTGGAAGCCTGGGAAAGGACGGCCACGGAGGCACTTGACCGAGTTGTACCCTTGCGGATCCTGACCCGGTGCAGATCCCAGCAGGCTCCATGGTTTTCTGCGGAGCTCCGGGAGATGAAGCGTCGGGGATGGGGCCTAGAGAGCTGTTGGAGATCTAGCTGATCAGATTCCGACCAATTGCGACTAAGAACCTATATTAGTTCTTATCTTGCAGCGATAAGGGTGGCGAGGTCTAATCACTTTGCTACCCTTATTGCATCCGCAGATAATCACCCGGCCGCCCTGTTTAGGGTGACCCGCTCCCTCCTTAATCAGGAGGTGAGGGAGGAACCCTTGCAGGGACGTGCCGAGGAGTTTAGTCAACATCTGTTGGACAAAATCGCTCGGATTCGGACCGGTTTGGACTCTGACTGGGCAGAGTCTGACGATCAGGACACGGGTGATCTTGTCAATGTTATCTGGGAGGAGTTTGATCCTGTGACTCCAGAGGAAGTGGACAGGATTATGGGGAGGCTGAGCTCCACCACATGTTTATTGGACCCGTGCCCTTCCTGGCTGGTTTATGCGGCCCGGGAGGTGACACGAGGCTGGTTCCAGGTGGTTATATCTGCATCTTTGAGTGAGGGTAGTTTCCCCGCCATCTTGAAGGAGGCGGTGGTGAGACCTCTCCTCAAGAAGCCTGCCTTGGACCCAACTGTGTTAAATAACTTTTGTCCGGTCTCCAACCTTCGCTTTCTTGCGAAGGTTGTTGAGAGCGTGGTGGCACACCAGCTCCCTCTGGTTCTGGATGAAGCGGATTATCTAGACCCGTACCAATCGGGCTTCAGGCCCGGGTACAGCACGGAAACGGCATTGGTCGCTCTGGTGAATGATCTCTGGAGAGCTCGGGACAGGGGATATTCCTCTGTCCTAGTCCTATTAGACCTCTCAGCGGCCTTCAATACCATCGACCATGGTATTCTGCTGCGGTGTCTCAGGGGATTGGGAGTGGGAGGCACGGTTCTTCAGTGGTTCTCCTCCTATCTCCTGGGACGTTCGCAGTCGGTGTTGGCAGGGGGACAGATGTCGACCTCGAGGCCTCTCGCTTGTGGAGTTCCTCAGGGGTCGGTCCTCTCGCCTCTCCTGTTCAACATCTATATGAAGCCACTGGGTGAGATCATTCATGGTTTTGGAGTTGGGTATCATCAGTATGCTGATGATACCCAGCTTTTCATTTCGACCCCAAACCACCCCAGTGATGCCCTCAACGTGATGTCCCATTGCCTGGAGACGGTTCGGGTCTGGATGGGGAGGAACAGGCTTCTACTCAACCCTGACAAGACTGAGTGGCTGTGCATACCGGCATCTCGGGATATTCAGAATATTCCATCTCTTTCTATAGGGGGTGAGTTATTACCCCCCGTAGATAGGGCTCGCAACTTGGGAGTCCTCCTAGATTCACAGCTTTCTTTAGAAGATCATATAGTAAATGTGACTAGGGGGGGCTTCGCCCAGGTTCGCCTGGTGTGCCAGTTGCGGCCCTATCTAGACTGGGATGCCTTGCGTACGGTCACCCATGCGCTCGTGACCTCTCGGTTGGACTACTGCAACACTCTCTACATGGGGCTGCCCTTGAAGACCACTCGGAGGCTCCAACTGGTACAGAATGCAGCCGCAAGAGTTGTATTGGGAGTTTCCCGATACTCCCATGTTACACCCCTGCTCTGCGAGCTGCATTGGCTCCCAGTTGTCTTCCGTGTGAGATTCAAGGTGCTGGTAATGACCTACAAAGCCCTACATGGCATGGGTCTGGAATACCTCAGGGAGCAACTGCGGCCGTCATCAACTTCCCTCCGCCCAGTGCGCTCCCAGAGTGGGCCTCCTCAGGGTGCCACTGGTCAAAGAATGTCGACTGGTGGCCCCCAGGGGGAGGGCGTTCTCTGTGGGCGCACCGGATTTATGGAACCATCTTCCGGTTGAGCTCCGGATGGCGCCCGACCTTCGCTTGTTCTGGTGCGACCTAAAGACCTACCTGTTCGAACAAGCTGGCCTGGCCTGATGGGTGATGGGCTTGGGTTTTATTGCTTTTTATGTATTTTAACTTATTGTTATAGTTCTTGTTTAATCTCTTTTAATTTTTGTATTCTTGTCTTTTAACATGTATTGCCCTGTTCACTGCCCTGAGTCCTTCGGGAGAAGGGCGGTATACAAATAAAATTATTATTATTATTATTATTATTATTATTATTATTATTATTATTATTATTATTATTATTATTATTATTATTATTATTATTATTATTATTATTATTATTATTATTATTAAATTAATGCCTTTCCTGCTCCTTCCATACATACAAAAATGTTAAGTGTTGTTCTTAATGCTTTGCTTGAAATAATTGCCTCCCATGCTGACAAGTTATCAAGAGTTAAGATGATGCAATTTGATGAGGACTAAAATCCTTTTTTTATTATTATCTATTCTGTACAAGGTTAGAACTACAAATTTAGTCCAGGGTTAAGCACTGTAGTTTTCACATGCACATTAATAAGAAAGATCACTCTTTTTCAAAAGAGTGCAATTAAATGCCTTACGAGATTTTTTCCCCAACATATTTGCAATGTTTAAAATATCATTTAATTGGACACTGATTGTGAATGTTTTATTAAACCTTCTATTTCTTTATATTCTGTTCAAAATGCTGAGATCTCCATTCAGATCAGCATCATGAAGTAAGGGAAAGCTTTAATCCTTATGTCTTGCTATTTTCTCAATGCAAAACCCCCTGTGTCCAATGCCATTATTGGCCTGTTCAACCAATTTAATAAATAGATAGGATTTTATTTATTTAGTTTAGTTTTTTTCCCCACCAGCTTTTATTATTTTTGTAAATAATTCAAAGCTGTGAACATATCTAATATTCCTTCTTCCTCCCTTTTTTTCTGACAACAAAAGCCTTGTGAGGTGAGTTACTGAAAGAGAGAATGACTGGCCTAAAGTCAACCAGCCAGCTTTTATGTCTAAACCTAGACTAGAACTCACAGTATCCTGTTTGTTTGGGTTTTTTTTCTTGCTTGGTACCTTAACCACTAAACCAAATTGGCTTCAACCTAGTCAAAAAAGAATTTCAGAATGTTCTACAAACAGGCCTAAAATGAAGAAATGAGCTTTATGGGCAGAGCCTTGGTGGAGCAGTGGGCTAATGCCTCCTTAAGTAACACCAGCTGCCTGCAATTAGTGCAGGTTCGAGTCCCACCAGGCTCAAGGTTGACTCAGCCTTCCATCCTTCCGAGGTAGGTAAAATGAGGACCCAGATTGTTGGGGGCAATTAAGCTGACTTTGTAATAATGCCGCTTGGGGGGGGGGGCGAAAGCCCTAATAAGCAGGCATATACATAGAATGAAGGCTACTGCTAAGTTTGTAAGCCACCCTGAGTCTTCGGAGAAGGGCGGGATATAAATGGAATTAAAATTAAAAATAAATAAATAAATCTTCCAGGCCTTATGTTCTCTCTGAGTTTGTTCTTTTTCCCATCATTGTTCTGTTGTCTCATGGTTTTTCTGAATTCTTTTTGGTTCTTAATTTTTTTTAACCCAGAGTGGCTGAGAGTCAGGTGGGATATAAATTTAATTAATAGCAATGATAATAGAAACTAGTTTATTGTATTGAATAAGGCTTCAGACTAGAAACCAGGTGAACATGAGTTCTAGTCCCACCTTAGATATGAAGAGAGCTGTGCTTTGGGCCAGTCATTTTCTTTCAGCTCAGGAATGAGGCAATGGCAAACCACTTTCCAGCTCAGTGTCTTTAATTGCTCAGTCCAACATGCCATCTGGTAATAACAGGAAGACGTAATTGGGGATTCTTAACATATTTTATAGTCTTCCATCCTGTGGCTGCAACACAGAGCATAATGCCTTATATGGAAAACAATATTCCTACAAAAGAAAGGTCATCAGATAAATGAGAAAGACTGGCTTTTTATGAACTGCCACACTACACTGAATAGAAAATGATTGACAGAATATTGTCAGTCAAACAGACTGCTCGTATTTGCAAATATCTATGGAAGGAAAATACAATAGAAGAGGAAGGAAAATCTTTATTATGACCAGAGATGTTCTAAATCTTCTTTGGAGTCAAGGAAAAAACTTTATTCAAGGCTTCACTGGATCATATTTCAAAACTCAATCAAATCAAATCATTTTTTTATTACAGGTCAGCCACCAAAACTGAATAAAACTTATTAAATTCAATAAAACTGATGAAGTATTTCAAAACTCATGGGGCTTAGTGGAGCCCTTCTCAACACTTAAAGGGATACCCGATTGTATAAAGCTAAATATGACCCAGACATGCTGTGGTCCCGGAGGGAACCTGGCACAGAAGTGAATAGACCAGGAATAAACTTTTGTCTCAACTACAATAGCAAGTTGTTTTTAAGATAACATACATCTTTACTAGGGAACCATAAAATATCATTAATTCAGGAGGAAAATGATTTTGGGAATAGAATAGCTATAAATCCAGGTAATTGTAATTTTTTATCACGATAACTTTTAAGTTATGTTAAAGTACTTATCTGCTCCTTATTTGAAGGTAGAATTGTTATCATGGGAAGGTACTGAAAAATTCAGCTCCAGATCAATTCAGCATCCTCGGTCACTATCAGATAATTGTAAGGTAATTCTGGGGATCCATCAAGGACAGTTCAGACAAATGGGGTTGCTGCATATTCTTTTACTGAAAAAAACCCTCTACATTTCAAATTAAGAATGAACAGAAAATATTATTTTTTTACTGTGATATATACAATACATATTGTGATCAAAGTTCCCCTGTAAAAGGAAATGAAAAGAATTAGTACTCTATAAAAATCATAACTACAGTAATGCCTACTGAATCATAAGCCAGGTTAAATCCTAGCAGACTGTTCTTTCAAACTAATGCTAGAACAGGTAGAATGTGCTGTTTTCCTTTCTGAAATGGATCCCAAGTCCAGTATTCTCATATATACATATGCATACAGATTTGAAACTATACAGGTAGTTCCAGTGGTGGGATTCAAATATGGGAACAACTGGTTCTCTGTGTGGATGCCGCTTCTGGAAGTCTGTTCTGGGCCTGGGCAACAAAAAATTAACTACCGGTTCTGCCAAAGTGGTGCGAACTGGCTGAATCCCACCACTGGGTAGTTCTCTGCTTACGACCACGGTTGAGCCCAAAATTTCCAATTGCTAAGTAAGATAGTTGTTAAGTGAATTTTGCTCCATTTTACACCCTTTCTCACTGCGGTGGTTTAAGTGAATCAGTGCAGTTGTTAAGTTAGTAGCACAGTTGTTACATGAGGGGCCCTTGGTGCTCTCTGAGCTTGGTTGTTTTCTTGCAAACGTTTCATTACCCGAACTAATAACATCATTAGTGCTAGTTGTTAAGTGAATCTGCCTTCCCCATTGGCTTTGCTTCTCAAAAGGTCAAAAAAATGATCACATGACTCCAGGACACTGCAACCATCATAAATACATGCCAGTTGCCAAGTGTCTGAATTCTGATCATATGACCATAGGGATGTTGCAACGGTTGTATGAAAAATGGTCATAAGTCACTTTTTTCAGTGCCATTGTAACTTTGAATGATCACTAAATGAATGGTTATTCAAGTTGAGGACTACCAGTAATGAGAAGCATTCAGTTTATAACTGCAATCTAAACCTAACACTCCGATTTTTATAAACTTAGTTCTTGACAATGAAATGCTGCTTAAACATTCTTTTGTTATAAGAAATCTGCACTTTAAACAGTGGAGAACCTAATTATGATTTTGTAGATATGATTTTGTATCAAAATAACAAACCTTCCTTCTGGCTTCTTAAACTGAATCACTTGATCCTAATTATATAAAATAGAAATAACAATAAGGGCAACAACCATTGCAATAAAATTAATAGGAAGCCCCCCCGCCCTGTTTTGGAAAAAAAAAAACAGTACAAATTGCTGTCCTGAGTTTCACAAGGTATAATAAGTTGCTTCCAATTTAAAAAAGGTGGAGAACAGTTCTCTAATTTATAACAGTTTCTGCAGTAGATTGTACTTTAAACTTGATATACTGCAAGGGAAAGTAGGTGTTTATGCTGAATACAATATACCTTGAATAAAACTATGTATGATTCTGCATAATGTTGGTTGTTAGCTGCATGTGGCTCTGCAGTTTTTTCCACTCTCAGTGGATTTATTTATTTATTTGTATTTATTTAACAAATCTGTATGTTGCCTATTTCATTATGACTCCAGAGGGGGAGGAGGAGGGCATTTGAAAGCCTTCCACAGATAAATTTAATGTGTTGACCTGCTCTGTCTTTTTTTTTCTGTGTCTATTTGATTTTTTGACATGTATTTTAGGCACAAAAGACTATGGATATCTATACAAGCTGTACTGAAGGTCTCATGTATTTATGCATATTTTAACCTATTTGTGAATGTTAAAATGCAAACCCCAAAGTGACAAATTAACAAAAGACTGTTTGCAATCAACTAGACCAATTAAAATATTAATAATTCAGAACAAATTTCTAAAAAAATGCTCAAATCTAAAAAATGGTTTTAAAAGCCACATACCAGACAAGATCAGGATAAATTGGAAGAATGAAGGAGTTCCACCAACCAAAAATGGACGAAGTGACAACCACATTGTGCCACAGGAAGGGAATGCCAGAACTATGCCTTGGATGCTCTTTGCTGAGTCATAGAAAGAAAGCAAACTGCTGGCAGAGGCAGGATTCTCAAGAGGGCATCTACTGTTAAATTGGGGGTGTTTGGGAAATATATAAGATGGTAAGCAATTTTACATGACATTGCATATCATTGCAATGCTTTGAAATGAATTCTGTAGAAAGGGGTGACCAGTTCAATGCGTTTAGAATAGATATTATACACTTACAGGAGGGTGATTCCTTCAGCAAACCAGCTGCTGCATTTTGGACTGGTTGAAGCTTTTGATGGCAATTCCAGGGTACTCCCACATACATCACACTGCAATTATTCAGCCTTGAAGTTGCCAATATACTGCATATTGATCACTGGGGCCAAACGATACCTGTCCAGAAATGGTCCAAGCAGATAAATAGTGAAAGATGAAAAAAAAGGTCTTCATTCCAAAAAGACCATTTATTTATTTTATTTATTTATTTTATTTAATTTGTATACCGCCCTTCTCCCAAAGGACTCAGGGCGGTGAACAGGGCAATAAATACCAAAATACAAAAATTAAAAACAGATTAAACCATAGTGCCCAAATACAATAAATAAATTACTTAAAAACAATAATTAAAACCCAAACCCATCAGACCAGGCCGGCTTGTTCTAACAAATAGGTTTTTAGATCACATCGAAAGGAGCGAAGGTCGGGAGCCATCCGGAGCTCAACCGGTAAACGGTTCCAAAGGTCAGGTGCACCCACAGAGAACGCCTTCCGCCTGGGGGCCACCAGTCGGCATTCTCTGACCGGTGGCACCCTGAGGAGGCCCTCTTTGTGGGAGCACACTGGGCGGAGGGAAGTTGATGCCGGCCGCAGGTGCTCCCTAAGGTACTCCAGACCCATGCCATGTAGGGCTTTATAGGTCATTACCAGCACCTTGAATCTCACCCACAAGGCAACTGGAAGCCAATGCAGCTCACGGAGCAGAGGTGTAACATGGGAGTCTCAGGAGACCCCCAACACAACTCGCGTGGCTGCATTCTGCACCAGTTGGAGCCTCCGAGTGGTCCTCAAGGGCAGCCCCATGTAGAGAGCGTTGCAGTAGTATAACCGAGAGGTCACGAGAGCATGAGTGACTGTACACAAGGCATCCCGGTCTAGATAGGGCCGCAACTGGCGCACCAGGCGAACCTGGGCGAAGGCCCCGCTAGTCACAGTTACTATATGATCTTCTAAAGACAGCTGTGAATCTAGGAGGACTCCCAAGTTGCGAGCCCTATCTACGGAGGGTAATAACTCACCCCCCATAGTAAGAGATGGAATGATCTGAGTTTCCCGAGATGCCGGCACGCACAGCCACTCAGTCTTGTCAGGGTTGAGCCGAAGCCTGTTTGTGCTTCTATTTCAAAAGATGGTTCTAGGAACACACTCAGACTCTTCACCTTCTTTTTAATGCAATTAAATTCAAACTATGCAAGTCCCTTAACCACTAGATAAATGAACTGCCAACACACAGTGCCTATGCCTTTTGGGGATTCAACTGCATGTTCTTGTTTTTCATTTAACCTACCACTACTTCTAGGTACTGAGTCAGCACTCACATGTGGTTTCTTGATATAGAAGATACACAGAAATAGTTTTGTTAATGGCATGGATTTGATTAGGATAGAGGTATTATTCCCACCAAAGCACTGACTTAAAGTTGAAGATCTCATTACTCTCCTTGTGTTAACAAACAATCTTTCAGATTTTACTGAGATCCTGCATATCACTTGCAAGATGCAAGGGAGGTGAGAGCTAGATGAGGTAAAAAAATGGAATTGTCTTTCCTGTCATAAACGTTATTCTTAAAAAAAGAGAGAATATTATTTCTCTAGAATATTTGTCAGAAAATCTCTCTACATGTTGAAACATGAATTATCATGGGAAGGTTAAAAGTGGCTTGTATCACTTTGATAACCTTGGATGGTTATTCTTTATGGTTTTCATAATCCCAGAATTCTACCAGAGAGGTGAAGCCTAGCAAGCAATTTGATGGACTCAATGCAATTTCAGAGAGAGATTGGGGTTTTCCCCCAAACTCTGGTGCATAGCGTGACAGAGGTTTTTGTTGTGGTTTGGAACAAACCGGACAAGTACCATGGATTGGGTAATAATAATAATAACAATGACTTTATTGTCACTTTGAATGTACACCAATTGGCATATATCAAAATGAAATTTTGTTGCATACTATTGTGTAGTGGGTCCGACGCAAGGAAGAGACGCCAGCCGGAGTACGTGTTCAGCTCTTTATTGGAAGGGGGTAGCATACTGAGGAATGATGGTTACCTGGCCTCCTTAAATACCTAGCCAGGTAAGCGGACAGCCAATGGGGTTGGCCCTAAGTTTCCTGCCGAAACTAGGTTTCCCACCAAAACCGTTCAGGCCAACGCCCTCTGGTGGCTGTTGCTATGCAGGTGCCTGCATACATAACACCCCTCCCCCCTTAGAGAAGAACCACATAACAACTATAAACAATTTGCAACTAGCTACATAACTATATACACTGTGTGTCAAATGCAAGTCAACTGTGTGGTGGTCACTTGCACACATAGTCCGCCAGGTAGGCAGGTGTCCTGTGGGGCTGGGTGGACCGTCTGGGCGTGGCTTGGCCCTGAGCTTGTGCAGCCGGTTCTTGAGGACTCTGTGCTGGGTTGAGCAGAGCTGGGGTCAGGAGGCCCTCCTCCTCTGGTTCCTGTTCTGTGTTGTTTCCGGTTGGGCTGACCTCTCCTGGGGTGTGGCTTTCCTGTTGGGCATGTGTGGTGCACTCAGGGACCCTTCCTCTGAGCTGGTCGATGTGTCGCCTTATGTGTCTGTCCCCCTCCACCCCCAAGATGTACGAGAGGGGTCCAGTTTTCTCAACCACTGTCCCCGGAACCCATGGGTGCCCTGCCCCGTAGTTCCTTGCCCAGACCAGGTCCCCCACATTGAGAACCCTGTGTGCTGGTGATGATGGTGATGCTGCTGATGATGGTGATGATGATGATGATGGTGGTGGTGGTGGCTTATCCATCTCTGCTGCTACTTGGTCTGGGTGTAAACGGTCCAGCTTGGTGATGAGACGCCGTCCCCATTGCAGTTCCGCTGGGCTCTTCCCGGTAGCAACGCACGGTGTAGTGTGTTGGGCGAGTAGAAATTTGGCCAGTCTGTGATGCCAGTCCCCGTTGATGATGCGCCGGAGTGCGTCCTTGGTCGTCCTTACCATCCGTTCAGCTTGCCCGTTAGTCGATGGATGAAAGGGCACGGTGGTGGCGTGCCTAATCTAATTGACGTTCAAGAACGCCTGGAAATCATTAGCGGTAAACTGAGGCACGTTATCAGACACAATTACGTCGGAGAGGCCGTGTGTGGCAAAGAGAGCTCTGAGCACCTGGATTGTCCTACCCGAGGTCATGTTGGGAACAGGGACTACCTCCAGCCACTTGGAGTGGCTGTCCACTACTACTAAGAACAGTTGGCCCTGAAAAGGCCCTGCATAGTCAATGTGGATGTGGGACCAGGGTGTGTGTGTGTGGCCTCCCACCTGTGCGCGGGTGCGTGTGGCATCTCTGGCCTGGATCTCTGGCACGTGTAACAGGCCTTGACCCGTTCCTCAATGTCCTTGTCCAGCCCTGGCCACCAGAGGTAGCTTCTGGCCAGTGCCTTCATCCTAACCACCCCCGGGTGTCCCTCATGTAAGGAGTCCAATACCTTGCCTCGGACTGCGGTGGGAATGATGACCCTGCTTCCCCAGAGGAGGCAACCCCTGTGCGTGGAGAGCTCATTGCGCCTGGTGAAATAGGCCTGGAACTTGGGCCCCGGGGACTTGTCCTGCCACCCTGTCCAAACCCATGAGTGTACCCTGCTCATGATGTTGTCAGTGGCTGTGTTGCTGGCAATGTCCCTGGCATGGAGTGGGCATTCTGGTAGCTCCTGCAGGGCTAGGATCTGTGTTGCTGGTGCCGGGTCTGGTTCAGGGGTGTCAATGGGTAGCCTACTTAGGCCATCTGCGTGGCCCATCTCCTTCCCTGGCTTGTGTACCAGTTTGCAATTGTAGGCTGCAAGGAAGATGGACCACCGGAGCATTCTGGGGGACAGAATTTGGGGCGTCTGCCTGTCTGTTGTGAACAGACCTAGGAGTGGTTTGTGGTCTGTGTAGACAGTGAACTCCCTGCCATACAGATAATCGTGGAATTTTTTGATTCCTGCCACGATTGCCAGGGCTTTCCTGTCAATTTGGGCGTAGTTTCTTTCTGCTCCAGACAGCATCCTGGAATAGTAGGCTATGGGAATTTGCACCCCATTGGACTTGAGGTGACTGAGTACTGCGCCCACACCATAAGGGGATACATCGCATGCGATGCATATGGGCTTTGTCTCGATGAAATGGGTTACTGTGGACTTATCCGACAGTAGTGCTTTTAAAACCCTGAAGCTTTGGTCGTGGGCGGGAGTCCAGACCCATGCTGCCTGCTTGTCCAGTAGCCTGTGGAGTGGCTCTGCAATGGCTGCCTTGTGTGGAAGGAATGCGTGATAGAAGTTCAACATGCCCAGGAATGCCTGTAGCTCTGCCTTGTTCTTGGGTGTGGGTGCTAGTTTGATGGCCCTCACCTTGGACTCTGTGGGTTGGATTCCCCTGGCATCTACCCTGAATCCCAAGAATTCTGTGGAGGGAACACCTATGCTGCATTTCTCCCTCTTGAGTTTGAGGCCAGCTGTATGCAGCCTGGACAGTACCTCCCTGAGCCTACCTGCCAGCTCTTCTGCTGATGCTCCTGCAATCAGGATGTCATCAAAATAGGGGCAGACTCCTGGGATGCCCCTGAGTGTCTTCTCCATAACTTCGTGGAAAATGCCAGGAGCAACGCTGACCCCAAACTGCAGCCTGTTCACCCGGAACGCTCCCCTGTGTGTTACTAAGTTTTGAATGTCAGCTGTTACCCTAGTAACCGTGAGTTGCTGGTACGCCTGCGCAAGATCGAGCCTTGCAAAGATGGCACCGCCTTGGAGGGAAGCGAGAACGTGGCTGACAGTGGGGACCGGGTAAGCGTGCGGGTTCAGGGCGCGGTTCACTGAGCACTTGTAGTCGGTGCAGATCCTTATTTCCCCGTTGGGCTTGAGGGGGGTGACGATTGGGGTTTCCCACTCCCCCCCATCTACGGCTCTAAGATTCCCTGGGCCACCAGCTTATCCAGTTCGCGTGCGATTTTGTGTTTGAGCGCGAAGGGGACTCGCCGCGGCCAGACCCTAATGGGGGGAACGTTGGAGTTAAGCTTGAACGATATGGGGGACCCTGTGTGGCATTGCTGGGAGGCCTGGGCTTGTCTGGGCATCTGACTCACTGGTCGGGGGTCGACTTTCGCTGGAGGAGGTCGATGCTCTGGTCGTCCTCGGCTGTGGCGACCTGCCGGTGGATGCTGGCCGCCTGGCTGCCGGTCCAGGTCTCCTGGACTGCTTGGATGGCCCCGCAGGCCGCTTCATGGGCCAGGATGGCGTCCTCGGCTTCCTGGAGCGAAACCTCCTCTTTCTCGAACAGGTGCTCTTGCAGCTGCCTGTCTCGTTGGAAGTAAATCAGCCGGTCCCATAGCCGCTCCTCCAAGTTCAAAAACCTGCAGGTGACGGCGGCTTCTCGTAGGGCACCGGACTCGTTGGGGCGCTGGTCTTTTTTTTCGAACTGCGACCTCGTGGCCACTTTGGAGTGCCGGGGCTAGAAGTTGGCATTGAGCTTGGCCACGAGGTCCCGGTACGCGACGGTGTTGATGGCCTCTGGGGCAAACAGGTTCACGGCAATCTCCAGGAGTGCTGGTCCCCCGATGCAGAGCAGGGCTGCCGCCTTCGCACCGTCCTCCGAGATCTGATTGAACCGCATGTACATTTCGGCGTGAGCCAGGTAACGGGCCCATGTCTCGGGGTGGCGGGTGCCGAATTCATGGGGTTGTCCTGTTCTTGCCATCGCAGTGTTGGTTCGGGTCTCGAGTCGCGGATGTAATGACCGGCATGGTCCGGTTGGCTGGCGGTCGTGGAGGGGGGGAAGAAGGAAGGAAAATGCCTTTCCCTTCAGCTCGTGGAGCGTTCCCCCAGTGACTTCCGCTCCTTGTCGGCAGCAATCCCATCCTCGTCACCACTATTGTGTAGTGGGTCCGACGCAAGGAAGAGACGCCAGCCGGAGTACATGTTCAGCTCTTTATTGGAAGGGGGTAGCATACTGAGGAATGAGGGTTACTTGGCCTCCTTAAATACCTAGCCAGGTAAGCGGACAGCCAATGGGGTTGGCCCTAGGTTTCCCGCCGAAACTAGGTTTCCCACCAAAACCGTTCGGGCCAACGCCCCCTGGTGGCTGTTGCTATGCAGGTGCCTGCATACATAACACATACAGCTCTCAAAGGGTCATCACCTCCGATATACACTCCTTGTTCAAGGCCAGCTCAAGTTACAGATCTTCCATTTTAGTCTCTGGGGAGTGAATGATGGCAAACAGGACAGATGGAAATTGAGCTCCAGGTGGATTAGCCCTCAAATTAGCTTATATTGCTGCACGACAAACTTGCCTCCTTTCTTTGTGGACTCTCTGTGATTGTGGATTTCATAGAGAACCATGGTTTACCTGCTCCAACAGTTGGAGCAACACAATGAGATGTCTAGAGTTCTATTGGGAAAAGAAAAAGTGAAGCCAGCCAAGCCACAGGTAAGTACCTTCTAGTTTTAAGGGTGGTGAAGAAAACCTTTCTGTTTTTATTGTGTTTGCAGCTTTGTTGTTGTTGTTAGTTGCAAAGTCATGTCTGACCCATCAGGACCCTGTGGACAACGTTCCTTCAGGCCTTCCTGTCCTCTACCATCTTCTGGAGTCCATTTAAGCTCACACCTACAGCTTCAGTGACTCCATCCAGCCACCTCATTTTCTGTCATCCCCTTTTTCTATTGCCCTCAATCTTTCCCAGCATTAGGCTCTTCTCCAGTATGTCCTTCCTTCTCATTAGGTGGCCAAAGTATTTGAGTTTCAACTTCAGGATCTCGCCTTCTAAAGAGCATTCAGGGTTGATCTCCTCTAGGACTGACAAGTTTGATCACCTTGCAGTCCAAGGGAGTCTTCTCCAGCACCATAGTTCAAAGGCCTCAATTCTTTGGAACTCAGCCTTTCTTATGGTCCAACTTTCATAGCCATACATTGCAACTGGGAAGACCATAGCCTTGACTATACGCACTTGTGTTGGCAGGGTGATGTCTCTGCTTTTTAGTGTGCTGTCTAGATTTGACATGCCTTTCCTCCCAAGGAGCAAGCGTCTTTTAATTTCTTGGCTGCAGTCTGCATCTGCGGTGATCCTGGAGCCCAGGAAAATAAAATCTGTCACTACCTCCATTTCTTCCCCATCTATTTGCCAGGAATTGAGAGGGCTGGATGCCATCATCTTGGTTTTCTTAATGTTAATTTCAACCCAACTTTTGCACACTCCTTCACCCGCAACAAGAGGCTCTTTAGTTCTTCTTCACTTTCTGCCATTAGAGTGGTATCATCTGCATACCTTAGGTTGTTGATGTTTCTCCCAGCATTCTTTATTCTAACTTTTGGCCCTGACTTTCTCATTATGTGCTCTGCATATAAGTTAAATAGGCAGGTTGACAGTATACAGCCTTGTTGGACTCCTTTCCCAATTTTGAACCAATCAGTGGCTCCGTGTCCAGTTCTCACTGTTGCTTCTTGACCCGCATATAGGTTTCTCAAGAGACAAATAAGATGGTCTGGTACTCCCATCTCTTTAAGAACTAGCCACAGTTTATTGTGATCCATACAATCAAAGGCTTTAGCATTATCAATGAAGCAGAAGTAGATGTTTTTCTGGAACTCCCTAGCTTTCTCCATGATCCAGCGTATGTTGGCAATTTGATCTCTAGTTCCTCTGCCTCTTCGAAATCCTGCGTGTACTTCTGGTAGTTCTCGATCCACATACTGCTGGAGTCTAGCTTGTAGGATTTTAAGCACAACTTTACTAGCATGCGAAATGAGTGCAATGGTGCGATAGTTTGAACATTCTTTGGCAGTGCCTTTCTTTGGAATTGGAATGTAAACTGATCTTTTCCAATGCTGTGGCCACTGTTGAGTTTTCCAAATTTGCTGGCAAATTGAGTGTAGCACCGGTCAGTCCTAGAGGAGATCAACCCTGACTGCTCTTTAGAAGGCCAGATCCTGAAGCTAAAACTCAAATACTTTGGCCATCTAATGAGAAGGAAGGACTCACTGGAGAAGAGCCTAATGCTGGGAAAGATTGAGGGCAATAGAAGAAGGGGACGACAGAGAATGAGGTGGCTGGATGGAGTCACTGAAGCAGTAGGCGTGAGCTTAAATGGACTCCAGAAGATGGTAGAGGACAGGAAGGCCTGGAGGAACATTGTCCATAGGGTCGCGATGGGTCGGACACGACTTCGCAACTAACAACAACAACAAATATATATATATATATATATATATATATATATATATATATATATATATATATATATATACACGTATATACCGCCCTTCTCCTGTAGGACCCAGGGCGGTTCACAAGGCAATTAACACAACATTACAATACAAAAATTAATAGCAATTAAAATAGATTAAATTTTGCTTAATTAAAATCTAAAAGATTTTGAATAGCTCAGCTGAATACTGTCACCTCCACTATCTTTGTTGTTGCTCAGCTTTCCTTAGGCCCACTTCACTTCACATTCTAGGATGTCTGGCTTGAGTCAGTGACCACCTCATTGTGGTTATCAGGGACGTTAAGCTCATTCTTGTATAGTTCTTTTGTGTAATTTTTTCAACTCTTCTTAATCTCTACTGCCTCTGTTAGGTCCCTGCCATTTTGGTCCTTAATCATGCCCATTTTTGCATGAAACAATCCCTTCATCTCTCCAATTTTCTTGAAGAGATCTCTGGTCGTCCCTATTCTATTGTTTTCTTCTATTTCTTTGCACTGTTCATTTAAGAAGGCATTCTTATCTCTTCTAGCTATTCTCTGGAATTCTGCATTCAATTGAATGTATCTTTCTTTTTCTCCCTTGCCTTTTGCTTCCCTCCTTTCCTCAGCTGTTTTCAAAGCTTCCTCAGACAGCCATTTTGCTTTCTTGCATTTCTTTTTCTTTGGGATGATTTTAGTTGCTATCTCTTGTACAATGTTGCAAACCTTTGTCCATAGTTCTTCAGGCACTCTGTCTATCAGATCTAATTCTTTAAATCTATTTGTCACCTCTACTGTATATTCATCAGGGATATGATTTAGTTCATACGTGAGTGGTCTAGTGTTTTTCCCTACTTTCTTCAGTTTAAGCCTAAATTTTGCAATGAGAAGCTCATGGTCTGAGCCACAGTCAGCTCCTGGTCTTGGTTTTACTGACTGTATAGAGCTTCTCCATCTTTGGCTGCAGAGCATATAGTCAATCTGATTTCTGTGTTGACCGTCTGGTGATGTCCATGTGTAAAGCCATCTCTTGGGTTGTTGGAAAAGAGTGTTTGCTATGACCATCGTATTCTCTTGACAAAATTCTGTCAGCCTGTGCCCTGCTTCATTTTGTACTCCAAGGCCAAACTTCCCTTTTATTCTGGTTATCTTTTGGCTTCCTACTTTAGCATTCCAATCCTCCATGATGATAAGGACATCATTTTTTGGTGTTAGTTCTATAAGGTGCTGTAGGGCTTCATAAGGTAAAGGTAAAGGTTCCCCCACACATGCATGCTAGTCAAAGCCGAAGAGCCAGCGCTTGTCCAAGGATGTCTCCGTGGTCATGTGGCTGGCATGACTAGATGCCAGAGGCGCACGGAACGCTGTTACCTTCCCATCGTAGTGGTCCCTATTTTTCTACTTGCATTTTTACGTGCTTTTGAACTGCTAGGTTGGCAGAAGCTGGGCCTTCATGGAACCATTCAATTTCATCCTCTTCAGCACTGGTGGTTGGGGCATAGACTTGGACTACTGTGATATTGAAGGGTTTGCCTTGGATTCGAACTGAGATCATTCTGTCATTTGGGGGATTGTATCCCAGTATTGCTTTTCCTACTCTTTCATTGACTATGAAGGCTATTCCATTTCTTCTGAGGGATTCTTGCCCACAGTAGTATACCTGATGGTCATCTGAATTAGATTCACCCATTCCTGTCCATTTTAGTTTGCTGATTCCTAAGATGTCGATGTTCAGTCTTGTCATCTCTTGTTTGACCACGTCCAGCTTTCCTTGATTCATAGATCTTACATTCCAGGTTCCTATGGAGAAAAAATCTTTACAGCATCGGACTTTCCTTTTACCACCACATACATCCACAGCTAAGCGTCCTTTCGGCTTTGGCCCAGTTGCTTCATTCTTTTCTGGCACTACTAGTACTAGCCCTCTGCTCTTCCCCAGTAGCATATTGGATGCCTTCCAAACTGAGGGGCTCATCTTCCAGCTTCATATCTTTTTGCCTTTTGGTACTGTCCATAGGGTTTTCATGGCAAAGATACTGGAGTGGGTTGCCATTTCCTTCTCCAATAGATCACATTTTGTCAGATCTCTCTGCTATGACCTGTCCATCTTGGGTGGCCCTGCACAACCTAGCTCATAGCTTCATTGAATTATGCAAGCCCCTTTACCACAACAAGGCAGTAATCCATGAAGAGGTGTTTGTAGCTAGCTAGTTAGCATTCCTATTTTGGGTGACCAGGAGCTTTTGCAGAGCCGTGTGTGTGTTTGTGTGTGTGTTTGTGTGTGTGTGTGTGTGTGTGTGTGTGTGTGTGTGTGTGATTCTCAGTATCTGTCAGATAAAGTCTGCTTTTCCTCTTGTCCTTTCTACCACTTCAGTTCACCATTTTAACTGTGCACTTATGCAACATGGCATGAGATTCTGATCATTGTTTATGTTCTCTAAAACAATATTTGTTTGTTTATGCCTTTGTATACTGCTGGATTTAACCAAAATGACTCCCGGTGGCTTACAACATAAAAACATAAGAACAGAATAAAAACATAAAAGCCAATAAAAAAGGCAAGCAACCATAAAAACAGGAAATATAACAGCAAGCGTTCATTCCCCACAGGTCCTCCAGAACAAGTGTGTCTTTAACTATTTTTGGAGGGCCATCAAAAAGGGTGCCAGTTTCATCTTGGGGATAAGTATTCCATAACATACGACTGCTACAGGGAAGCATTGCTTGTGAGACTTAGCCATCTTCATTTCTCCTACATGGAAGACCACTAAGACAGCCACTTATTTTAAAGAGTTTGGAAATTCTGAACACATACAGATCTAGAGACAGGGGTGAACAGCCCTAGAAATAGATGTGTTCACATGAGGCATCATTCCCTGATCAAGTTTATAATTCATGAATGATGACTTAGATCAGGGGTGTCAAACTCCTGGCCCACAGGCTGGATTAGTCAGGCTGAAACCACGCCCACCCCATTGCCGGCATTGGAAAAAAAGTTGTGATACATCGTGACACATCATGTGACATTGCGAGTTTGACACCCCTGGCTTAGATGGAAAGATTTTGGCTATGAAAAGTAACAAAGGATATTATAGGCTAAATGAAGTGGTTGGTGACATAACAAGTCCTAAGTGGTTTGTCACCTCAAGCACCGCATTGTTTTTTAGATGTCTAACCAAGAAAAAGGAAACCTTGTCCCACCTCCCTCTCCTCAAAACTCTCTCAAGTGAATTTGTTAACTAGAACCAGTTCAACAGAACCAATTATTATCATACACCAGCTTCCCTGCAAACTTATGTGGCTATCCATCACCTGTCACCATCACCATTTAACTATTTAGCATTTGTTCCAGCAATTTGTCACATGTCAGAATGCAAGCATTTCAGAAGAAGAGTTTTTGGTTGAAGGAAACCTTGCTTAGCAACTGCTGATATTTATCCTTTAATAAGATTTATCAAGATGTGCATTTCTATTGGATCTAAATCTGAAACACTTCATTGGGACAAGAAGAATTTGGCTTTATATTTCAGGAGGCTTTAGGTTTTGTTTTTTTTTTCACAGAAATGATTTCCCAATATGGATGTTATTCAAAGTTTACTCATATGTTAAAGTCCATCCTTCATGAAACACTTTATCAAAGAGTTATCTTGTCTGTGTATCTATAGCATTGAATAAAACTAGAAAAAAGCGAATGGGACAATGTATCTCAGATCTGGGTAAATGGTATATCTACTCATTCATTAAACTATTCTGCTTACTTTTCACATTCAGGGAAGACAGGGAAAATATTATGACCAGAAATGACAAAGCTAAAAGGATGGTAAACTAGAAACATAATTATATTTGTGTAATAAGCATCTATGGAAATCAACCCTGACTGTCTTTTGGATGGACAGATAATAAAGCTGAAGCTCAAATACTTTGGCTACCTAATGAAGAAGAGAGGGACTCATTGGAAAAAATCCTGGTGCTGGGAAAGATTTAAGGCAAAAGGAGAAGGGGATGGCAGAGGATGAGATGGTTAGATAGTGTCATCAACACAGTGAACATGAATTTGGGCAAATTCTGGGACACAGTGGAGGACAGGGACCCCTGGGGTGTATTTGTCCATGGGGTCATGAAGCGTTGGACTCAACCTAATGACTAAACAACAATAACACTAAAGATCTGCAAGAGTAGAAGCTATATCGGTTTTACTAACTAAATCAGAAATCAGAAAAGCAAAACTATTTTGAGTCCAAGTTGAGTAATAGCATAAATGACTGTCTACACTGCCAGGCATATGCTGAGCTTTTTATGGTCTCCTGCTGACTCCCTGACTTCAAGGACTTTAATTCCAGAGGGGTGTCCCATTCAGATCTGAACAGATTGAAAATGTTAAACACTTTAAATGGTTTGCATACTTATTTTTCAACAAATGATAAACAGTTCCAGAGTGGGAAGGCACCCCATTAAAAACAATTTACAATGAAAGCAACTTTCAAATCTTACAAAGATACTTAGGTTATTAAAACAATAAAGCAGCTTAAAATCCCACAGTAGAAGACAATGACTATCTATATAAATAGATAACCTTTATTTTCATTTTTTTTTTTACTGTGGGCACATTGGCACACATTAAAAATGAAATTTTGTTGCTTACTCTCAAAGGTGTACACATACATAACCCACATTTAAACATGCCATATACAACATATGTATAAGCCTACACCCTTACATATAAATAACATATAAATATTAATCACTGTTCATCTGGAATACATAGCAGAAAGAGGCAGCTTTAGATTCACAAGGTTAATACCTTTTGTTAATGGAACAAAACTTTGACTGATTCTGGATGTTCTGCTTCGGATACCACAAAGCCTCCTCCCAGAAGGTAGCAAGGAAAACAGGTCATGAAGAGGATGTCTAGTGTCCTAGACAATCTTGCAGACCTATATTCTACTAAAACTCTATAACCCTGTAACAGAGCATCATAGGGCAAAATATTTGAACCAAGGTATCCCAAATGAGTTAACTTACAGAATGTGTGCAAAATCTGGGTCCCATGACTTCTGAGAGAATGAAATTTGGAAAAGTTGTAGCAGCTTCAGTGCCACCTATCATTTTTAACATCCTGTGACAGTTTCCCAGCAACTGTCACAATCCATCACTCCATCCCCCACCCAGCAGCAGCCCCTACCCACCCCCCTGATGGGAAGGGAAGGGACAGGGAGAAAGGAGCCCTCTGTGGCACCTTTCTTGGCCCATGCAATCCCCAGTGTTCCTGATTTGTGCCACCCACATGCATCTTCCATGACTTATGTGACACCTCTTGCACATCGCAATTCACTGTTCCTGACTTTTCCTGACTCACACGATACCTCTCTCACACACCTGTGAACCTCATGACTCCTTTTGATCCTCACTGCCCTCTGTGAGCCTTTCCCAATCTGTGCACTTTCTCTGATCCATGCAACACCTTTCACAAACCTGTGACTCCCCCATGCACCCTTTTCAATCTGCACCTACCCAACCCACATGAAATATGTCTCACACCCCATGCACCATACCTGATCTACATAGCACATCTTGCAGACTCCATGCATCCTTTCAGACCCATAACCCATATGCACCCTGTTCCCTGGCTTTGGATTTGCAGCTTCTTACTGACTTCCCTACAGACTTTCTCTCTGCATGCTTCTCACAAGAAAGTAAATGGGAAAGATATCAGAAATTACAGGAAGGGACAGAGGCAGAGAGATTTCTGATGCTCCCTGTCAACTTCCCACAGAGAAACTCAGTGGGGAAGCTGGCAGGAAGTCAAAAGACACTCCTGCTCCCACTGCTTTTATGCCCACCCATGGTTATTCTGATTCTATCTTTAGGTAAGGAAATATCTCTGAAATGATGACTCTGGTAGACATGGATTGTCTAATTGTACAAACAAAGCATTACAAAACAGAAATTGTAGAAGCCTAAATTTAAACAGTTTCAGTGAAGAGCGACATCTTCAGCTTATGTTAACAGAGTACAAAGCACAACCCCAACTTCTGTGAAACTGAATTCTACAAGTAGATCCCTTACACTGAAAATGTCCTAACTTTTTATTGTTTGTTTGTTTGTTTGTTTAAAATATGCCCATGCCATTTCCTAATTAAAAATATAGAACTGGCTTATAATAGAAATACATTTTAGTGAATCACTGCCAAATGAGGCTCCATGAAGACAGTTTCAATGCTATGTTTAAATGCACAATGAAAATGGTGGTCTGCCAGATATCTAGTTCTTAAACATATAGCAGAGGTGTCTACAGATGGAGACAAAAAAGTCAAGTTGGGAGACTTCCGCTTTGCCATCACGGTGCTGCAGACATTGGAAGATGAGCTCTGTCTTTCGCATCCAAATTTGTCCCGCTGGGGGACCCTGGAAAGGGTCGAAAGTCACCCTGTAGGAGCAATGAGGAAGGAGGAGACCCCTGCTTGATCGTGGGAAGGTGGCCCCCCTTCCACTTGATCTGGGGAAGCCCTCCAAACTGGTGGGGGAAAGACCAGCCATAGCAATATGGCTCGTCACAAAGCTGCTGACAGCCAAAGTCAAAATCACCACCAAGCACCTTTAAAGCAACGCAGATGAAACTGGGTGAATTGTGATCTTCTCTTTAAGACTTTAAGTATTTTTTCCTGTAAAAGCTGCCAAAATATTTTTGCTTCTGTGAGGAGACAGGGAAGGGAATTTCTACCCCACCCTCTAAGAACAGCGGTGACTAACTACCCAGAGGAAACAGAGCAACTATAAGAACAATTTTAATCTAATTGGATGTATATGCTTCTGAAACTTGGGGACTAAAAGTGTTCCTATTCTTTCTGGAGACATTTGTTTTTATATAAAAAAAGAAATAAGACTTGAAAAACTATTGGACTTAAAAAACTTTGGACTTAAAAAACTTTAAATGGCATCGGTGACATCCTGTGGTGAAGTATTGTATTACAACTTGTTTTTGCTTAAAAGAGCCTTGGCTTGAAGCCCAGACTCCAGAAAAAACTTTTCTGACCTTGACAGCTACCACCTGTGAAAACTCAGCTGCAAAGAAGGAACTTTTGGGTAGCATATCTGGCCTGTTTGAACTATGAATGTAAACTTTTACTGACTTTCAGAGTTATATGAGGGGAATTGCTTTCCTATTTCTTTACATGAGAAGCATATGTTATTACATGAGATAATGGAATACCTTGGACTATAAACTCTTACTTGACAAACAATTTCTACTATAAAGACCACCTATAACATGTGAAATAGATGTCCCATACCTAGGTATAAAAAACAAAAAAACCTATTCTTAATGTTTGATTCTAAAGTCTTCAGCTTAACATATTATCAAGAGAATATGGATGAACATCAGGAAAAAACTCCTTTCCATGTTGAAATCAGTACACAAAACCATTATTTCAGCTTGTGACAAAATAAGATGCAACATAAAGGAACAAGATGCCAGCTTAAATATACAAACCCAGATCTTGACTACAGTCAATGAACTAACAATGCAGATAATAACAGGAGAATAATAAACCTTTATTGTCAAAGTACAACATGTGGAACAACTAAATACTAAGACAGAGGACCCAATTGACCAACAGATCCAGCCCACAGAAAAATCAGAAAAAGGAGTGACAACACTGAAAATGGAAAAGGATTTTTACAAAAATCAGAAGAAATTTGAGGAAAAGGAAGAACAGATTGAATGGAAGATAAACTTATCAGGACAATTGTGGGAAATTGGAGTAATAGGGAGGCGATCTAATGAATACAAATGGGCTAGTTCGTTAAAAAAAACTGCAACCAACTGGTCTTTTTTATTCCAAATAATATATATAATAATAGGGGGAGAACTATTTGATGATTCAAAAGCATTTACATGGAAGGTTATAATTGAATAGGTAAGATGTGTAACAAGACTAGTAGACTTTGATATGAAAATTAGATGGTTTAATATGGTGGAAAATAGATAACCTTTAGAAAACAGAACAAGACTGTATTCAAATAGATAAGGTGTATATTTAGAATATTAGATTTTGTTATGAAAAGGGTAAAAGGAAGAAGTTGAGATAAGGGAAACTTTGGTTACCTAAAGCTTGGAAATTATAAATACCAAATATTAATTTGAATATTGATGGGAAATTAAAGCTTGGAAAGAAAGCAATAACAGGAACAGGACATTGATTGTATACAAGGATTGAATGTAAACACAATTAAGATATGTATAAGCTAAAATTTATTGATAAATGTAACAATAAGTTGATAACAATAAGAACTGCATTAGCCTAATATGAGATAGTAGATATTAAGGGAAAAAGAGAGGAAATATCTGATGTTGTAACTTGAGATTTACACTAAAGATTTATGTATGTTATTGAACTATTGATTAACCCAGTCACTACGTTGCTTTTTAAATACTTAATTGTAAAATTAGAAAAATAATAAAATATTATTTTAAAAAGTCAAGTTGGAAGATACATGTTAAATAGGAATGAGGCTTTGATTGGCTGGGGTTGCCATCTTGATTTTTCAGCCTTTCCCCGATACCCCTGATAGTCCCCAATTTATAGCCATATTTCAGGTCAGAATTCCCATTGCTAAGGAACGCCATAAAGGAAAGGAAAAAAATTGGCTCAACTCAAATCGGCTCAGCTCACTTAACAATTGTTAAATGTGTTGTGCCTGATTTAATGATCTTTTATTGGTAAGTGAATCACTGCAGTTAAGTGAATCACACAATCATTAAGTGAATCCAGTTTCCCCAATTGACTTTGCATGTTGGAAAAGTCACAAGCTGGCTGGGAAGGTCACAATGGCATCTCACGACCCCCAAATGTTGCAACCATTGTAATACATGCCAGTTGCCAAGTGCCTAAATTTTTATTATATGACTGCGGGGATGCTGCAACAGTGGTAGGTGCGAGGACCAGTTGTAAATGACTTCTTTTACTGCCATTGTAATGATTGCTAAATGAATAGTTCTAAGTCATGAACTACCTGTACATAAGCTTTATATTTTATTTATTTATTTATTTTATTTTATTAGACTTATATACCGCCCTTCTCCCGTAGGACTCAGGGTGGTTCACAAGGTTTTTTAAAAACAATACACAAGTTACAAAAATTAAAAACAATTAAAATAATTACACTAACCTTGAACTAAAAACCCCAATTACAATTAAAATACAATTAAAACCCCAGTTAATACTCTCAGTCCAGGCCAGAAAGCTCGAAGAGCCAGGTGTTCAGGTCCTGGCGGAATGAGCGAAGGTCAGGGGCAGTCCTAAGCTCTACAGGCAGCTGGTTCCAAAGGGCTGGCGCACCCACAGAGAAGGCCCTCCCCCTGGGTATTGTCCGTCAGCAATCTTTTACCGGCGGTATCCTGAGAAGACCCTCCCTGTGGGAGCGCACAGGACGAAGGGAGCTTGATGCCGGCAGCAGGTGTTCCCTCAGATATCCCAGACCCAAGCCATTTAGGGCTTTATAGGTCATCACCAGCACCTTGAATCTCACCCATAGGGCAACCAGAAGCCAATGCAGCTTATTACAATAAGGAGAAAAAGGATCTGAGATGTATTCCATTTTTTAAGATCATATTATAATTCATTTTCTACATTTATACTTCTACATATTCCCTTATAAATAGGTGGTTTCCAGAGTTCCTGGGTAGAATTCAAAATGAAGTACTAATAATTTAGTCAAATGTCAAGTTAAAAGAGCTTTTGTTAGCTGTAATATGCAATTGTTTCATTGTTTTCAATCATTGTGCTCATGATTATGTTAATCAGAATGTTAGCCTATAATAAGCAATATTAATATTTTCAAAATATATGATTAAAGGAAAGCAGCAGAGTTGTTTAATAATAACAACTTAAGCAATTTAAAAGCATAGCAAGTTAAATTAAAATTGCTTTGTTGTACTTCTGGTACATTTTTTATTTTCCCCGAGTACTTTGACTAACTCTTTACAGCAATTAAAAAAGCTTTTTCATTCATGATTATGCCAGATTAAAATTCATACTCACAAGAAGCTCTCTCTCTCTCTTTTAAATATATTTTATTAATTTTTTAACATAATCATCTTAATATTTGGTAAACAGTGTGTTGTCTGGGTTTATATTTAAAAACAATCAATAACAATTAATTTCTATAATTCTATAATCCACATAGTAGCTTTCCTTGATTTTCTCTTCTTCCAATAACATTCTCTTTTATTAACCTTAAATTAGTACATTTCTTAGTATTTTGATAGATAATAATTGAATATAAATATTTTTCTAGTATTTCTACAAGTAACAACCACATTAATATAAAGCTTCTTTTCTAATTGATCATCTTAATTACCTTGTCATAAATTTTGTTTTCAAACAAAATTTTATTTAGATTTATTTTCCCCACAACATTCAAAACATTCTTACAAGTTAATATTTTCTCATAGTTAATTACACTCATACAAGCCATCCCAACAATTTTACATTTCTCATATCTTAAAACAAAAGAAAAAAAGATTAAAAAAAGAGAAGGTAATAGTATACTACTTGCAAAACGAAAATACATTTATATCCAGAATTTTTCTATTCTTTTTAACCGTATTCAAACAAATGTTTAATCTTTAAATATTCCATCTAATAAAACTAGTCATCTAATATTTTAAATCTATTCAAAACATTCTTATCAATTGAAATTTTCTCAAAATCAATTACACTTAAGTATCTAAAACATTTCCCTCATATTTTTTGTTGTGAGGTTAAATTGAAGATGTGTTCATTTATATTTTCAAAGTTTTTTTAAAAATTTTCTCGTGGTTTTGAAGTCATCATCATTTGTATTAGTTGCAGCATAGCATACATTTCCTTCTGGAAAGTATTTGTTTTTTCTTGATATGTTTTTTCTGCAGATCTCTGATGTTCCATGACAACCAAAAATCAGTTTTCCTTTCTTTGCAAATAGCTTTAGAGTCACAGTTCAATAAGTATTTATAATCCAGGAAGATCAGGTTTTTTTTTCTAAAGTTTATGGTTCTCACTTTGTAGATAGCCCAAAATGTTTCCTTTTCTTTGTTGCAGATGTTCTCTGTTTAGTTAAAACACTGAAGGTCACAAAAACAGGTTATCTTTTTCTGGGCTTTCTGTCAATTCCTATATCAGAGCAACTACAATTGTATATTTTCATCCATCACTAGATGTCAGCACCAGTTCATTTTTCAGTTTTCAAAACAAGTAATTACTTTCTTTTGTTTTCATCAATAATCTTTTGAAAAGAAAATCTTAATTAATTCCACCAATTTCAAACTTATCCAGATTTAAGTCTTATATTCATTTCATTTCAATATATCTCTGTTCCCCATAAAAATTTAATTCACTGCTTCCATCTGTGGGAGGTGGAGCAAAAGTCCCCCTCCTTCTCACTTTTGGAGGATTTTTGCTTCTTGTTTTTTTTCCAGGAAATCAATTATCAAGTAGAAGAGAAAGAATCGGTATTGTTACCCAGTTTCAAACATGTTTATGATCAAGCTTAAATTAGTGCTTTTTGGCTTTGGCTGCTTGTAGCTTGGACTAGACTCTAAAGTGAAGCTAGTCTTCTGCTGGTTTCTGGAGGGCTTTTCTTGGCTGACCGGATTGACCACCGTCTTTCCACAGTCAGTCGGGCACCCCTCCTTCTTTGTTGCTGGGGCACATTTAGGCCCATTTAGGGTCCCCAAACAGAAAAAAAAAATCAGCTGTAGGGTGCGGAGCCCCATGATCCTTCGGCTGCTGCACTACTGCACAAAACCAGAAGCCCTCACAAGAAGCTCTATTTATTACTTCTGTACAACATCAACTGCAGAGTTTATTCCTTTTATTCTCCATGTGAGATTTTCCCCCCATTCTTCACATTTTTTGTGAATTTCCTTCTTCTCTGCCTCCCCCTCCCTCCCTCCCTCCCCCCCTCTCTCTTTCTCTCTCTCTCTCTCTCTCTCTTCCTTTCCCCCTATCCTTCCCCTTCCTCTTACATTTACTCCAAAATAAATTTCAGTCCTCTGGGTGAAAATCATTTTGTTACATTTTAAGGTACTGTGGATTCTCCCAATGCATTAGTTTCTTGGGGCCAGACCAAATCATTACTCAATCAATGTGACAAAGATATTGACATGTATAATGATTTCAGCTGGTTTCCATGGTACTACATGCCAGTGAGACTTAACATTGTTCCTACCTACTCTTGCATCCAAAAATATCAGAAGAGTTTCACTTCAGCTCGTTGTGACACTATCCTTTCATCAGCTGTTTTGGAGACAGATTTTTGTAGTGATGTTCATGAGTAGGGTCTCTGCTCATGTGATAAAGGTGAGACTGTGAGCCTTGCGTTGTTGGGCTGCCTCCTTTATAGAGACACTTGAGCTCTCTCCTCATATATAACAGGATATCTGGGCAAGACCAAATATTAGTATTTCAACCTCTGATGTTGATGAAGATTCTCAGTCATCCAGATAATGTTGTCTGAACATTGAATCATGCCAACAGGACCTATTTTCTTGTTAGTTTGAGACATTCACTGATCATCCAAGCAACTTTATCAGTCTGAGCAAGATAGTTAGGCAGAGAATCATTGGAATGTTCCAACTCCTCCCTCACCAACCTCAGGGGTTTCTTCCCCAAAGTGTATTGCAATATGTTGACAAAGATTCATCAACCAGGTAAAGTTGTCTGAAAGTTGAGTCATGGCAACTGGACTTATTTTATTAGTTCAACCTCTGATGTCCCAAAGATGCTTTTTTCAAGAGACAACTGGACTTTCTTTCTTTCTTTTTCCTTGAAGACATTTTGCTTCTCATCCAAGAGGCTTCTTCAAGAAGTGAAACGTCTTCAAGGAAAAAAAAAGAAAGTTCAGTTGCCTCTTGAAAAAAGCACCTTTGGGACAACCATGACCTGGATGACTGAAAATCTCCATAGACATTCAACCTCTGATCTGAATATCTGGATAAGGAGATCTCAGTTAGCATAGCTAGATTTGCTATACCAGGTACGATTGAGGGAAAATGACTGCTTAATCTGAAATGACTTATTTATTATTGATGATTTATATGGCCACCCAAAAGTGAACATTAAAATACACTTGGACATAAAAATATGATCCCTGAAGACAAAGTAATAAACCCAACTGATAAAAGCAGTATTATCAACAGAATTCACCTAGGTTTCTGCAGAAGATGCATTGGCAGACTTGGAAGCAGAGCAAAAAATGGAATCAGCCTAGAATCGTTACATAGCCACAAGTGAATTAAATCAAACCTCCCTTGAGTAAAGTTGCCCTTATCTAACTCTAACCAGGTGTTAACCATTAGTTGAGAAGATTCCTGGGCACAGGCTTTAGCAATAAATCACTTTAATTGAGCTTTCATATAAAGATCTGGTGTTTCATGCTTGAAATTTCCTGACCCAAATTTCTTAAGAACCACCACTTCTTGAGTGCCTTGTGAAAGGCTAACAGTATCAGAACCATCCAGATTTTATTCAACTTAAAATAACATATGCATTTTGAAATATAATTTTAATATACAAAATGGTTCACCATTTGTTTTGATATGTCTAATTTATTATTTTATTTTTAAAATTTATTCTGGTCTCCCTTCCTTCCTTCCTTCCTTCCTTCCTTCCTTCCTTCCTTCCTTCCTTCCTTCCTTCCTTCCTTCCTTCCTTCCTTCCTTTCTTCCCTCCCTCTTTCCTTCCTTCTTCCTTCCCTCCCTCCCTCCCTTTCACACTGAACACAAAATAATGTCAAAATGACACACAGTATTAGCTAAATCTTTTGCATACTCTATGTAGAAAAGAAGGGAAGATTTCCTCACAGTAGGCCATACCATTAGAGATAAGGCTGTTCTCCATTTCATGTCTACTTATCTTTCACTATGAACCTATGGAAAATTTTATTTTACTTGAACAAAGAGGAAATTTTCTTAATTTCAGCTATGATTGATTCCCCCACCCATATTGCCATTTTCTCTCATTAAACTCCATAATGACAACAGATTTATGAAACTGTGGAAAATTCATTAATATGGCATTATCTTTTAATTTATTTAGCAAATTTAGATACCACACATTTCACCCTCAGAGTGATTATTGTTATTGGTAGTAGCAGATTTAAAAAAAACAGACAAAATTTAAACAGATTTTAAAGTCCTCAAGAGGGGGAAAAATCATCAGTACTAATAGTGAGAGCTGTTTGTCTTTTTATACTCACATATTTATTTTTTCCCTGTATAATATAGTGATGAATTGTAAGCAGTCATCTCCTCACCAATTAATAAGTCCTTCATTTAACAACCCACAATGATTTTCCCTATAGGACTTGATGAAGAAAGGGAAGATGAGGACAAAGATTCCTATGACTTGAGAAAAAAGAAGAAAATATTGTTTTATTTCTATGGACTGGAAATCCAAAATTTCCAACTTTGTATCCTGTATCCTCACACCCACACACACACATACATACACACTTTTCATATAACAAATCCTTGATTTGAATCTTTTTGAAAAATTGAGATTTCCTTATGGAGTGGCTTTCAACAGAGAGTCCTGGGAATCAAACGCAATAGCTGGATCTGAAGGCCACTGAGCAGTTCCCAGGGTATTTAGTGTTCACTTACTATATGTGCCTGTCACTAAACTCACTCCAAGAGATAAAATGGAGAAACGTGAACTCCTGTGGGAGGTTCTGTCGAGTTAAAAAGAAAGAAAGAAGGAAGGAAAAGAAATATTTTTTGAAGCTTTCAGAATGTTATAGCTCAATCAATCATCAAGCCATCAATCTGGAGGTTCATTACAACTAGCATTATAGAAAACAAGATGGAAATGAGAAAATATTGACACAGAAGAAAAGATAGGATGTGTTTCTATGATTTTGGCTGGAAATTTAAATATTTTCTCATTTATTTGCTGCGTTGTTAATCTTTCCGTATGCTAGTTCATATTTTTTTTAAAAAAAGACCTCCAAAAAAATCTTAACAGGAAAATTAATATAGAATTTCTTGTCTTTTTCTTTTACTGATTTAAAAATGTATCCATTTTCCTTCATCAGAGATTTCAGAGGGAAAGGGAAAGAATCACATCACATGGGGGAGGGGGAAGGGGGAAACAAGGCACGCTTTTTCTCAAAAGTGAGAAAATTTCAAGTCATAATGGAACAACCAGGTGTTTGATTTTATACTAATTGCTAAACTGTAAAATGAAATCTGAACTCTTGGGGACTTCCGGTGGCGGCGCGGCGCCGAAGATAGCCGTTTTGGGCTGTCCGCTTCACAGCTGAGTTTTTCCACCTAAAACAGCGCCGATCAGCTGTTTAGGTGGATTTGAAGCCCCCTCCTCGGGAGAAGAGGAGGGGGTGAGGCCCCAGGTAGGGGTTGAGTTCTCCGGGGCCGCCTGAGCTGAAAGCTCGGGCGGCTGAAGGATTGAACTCCCCCGTAGCCTGGGTTGCTCCCAGCTGTTTAGCGTCTCTGCTCCGGGATTTTTGGAGCGGAGCCAGGCGTTTGCGACCACCCCTGCCAGAAGGAAAGACTATGGAGTAAAAGGAGCAGGCAGAGCGGTACAGGAGGCTTAGGTGAAGAGGACTTTTATTCTTACTCTTTAGCTTGATGGACTTTTTAAACTTAAAGTGAAAGTGCGCAACAAGTGAAAGTGAAGAAAGATGGCGGCTAAATCTTCCTCTAAAGTTCTTCGGAGTGCGGGAACTTCCCCGGTGCAACAGACATCGTTGCAAGCTCTGCTTCCTCCTGCACCTCCTGTGGCATTGACGCTTAAGGATTTACAAGACGCCTTTGCAAGGCAATCCCAGGTAATTTCAGAAATGCTGGATGATAAGGTGGCAAAGTTGGAGGAGAGAATGGAGAAAATTGGAGGAGAGGATGGAAGAGAAGCTTAACGAGAAGTTTAGTGCAATGAGGGTAGACATCTTGTCTACAGTGGAAAGCGTGGCTGAATGTGTGCAATGTTTGGAAGAAAAAATGGAGGATCTTAGTCAAAAGAACACTATATTAGAAGTAAAGGTACTGGAGAATGAAAATTTAAGGGACAAAATGGACGGAGAATTGAGTCTTGTTCAGTATCATCAGATGCAGTATGCTATAAGAATCAGGGGCTTAAAAGAGAATCCTAAAGAAGACCTAAAGCAGCTGATTTCTGAGGCTTTGGAAGCAGTATTGGGCCAGCCAGCATCTGAAATAGAGGGATGTATGGATAAAGCTTTTCGTGTAAACTCATGGATTGCAAGGCAGAGGAAGCTACCTAGAGATGTGGTGGTCTATTTTACAAAGAGAGCAACTAGAGATGAAGTTATTCAAGCTGCTTATGATACTAAAGTTGTGGTTGCTGAGCAAGAAGTCTTGGTTCTAAAAGAAATTCCTCCAAAGATTTTAAGGAGAAGGAAGGATTTTGCATTCCTCGTACAGGAACTTAAGCAACGTGATATCAAGTTTAGATGGGAGATTCCAGTTGGACTGGTGGTGATGTACGAAGGTAAAAGATACCGTCTGGTTACTGTGACTCAGGCGCGTGATTTTTATAACAATGTTTTAAAAGCAACCCCACTATCACTCCTGGAAGCAGCAAAGGGATCTGGAGAGGGAAAACCTCAAGAGGCTGATGAGGGACAAACAGAGGAGAATGGTGCTGGAGGGGATCAAACTACAGCTTCATTGGTGGCTGCTGGAGAGCAGAGGTTGACGCGCGCCGCTGTAAAACGAGCAAGACAAGTACAAGAGCAAGACCAGCAGAAGTTTATGGAATTCTCAAAGCGTACTTATAGTGAAGCTGTGGGAGGAGCGCGGCCCAAAGAAAATATAGGGGCTATTAAAGATGTGCTTCAAAAGCTTCGGGATGCCACGCATGCCGACTAAATTCCTAACCTGGAATGTCAATGGATTAAATTCACCACAGAAGAGAAAGAAAGTTTTTCAATATTTAAAACAATTTAAGATTGATGTTATATGTTTGCAAGAAACGCATATTAGGGTTATGGACCAAAAGTATTTATCGAACTCAAGGTTGGGTACGCAATTTGTTGCTTCTGCGATGAATAAGAAAAATGGAGTGGTTGTCTACGTTAAAAGTACTCTAACAGCGGAATTAATTGAAGCAGATACGCAAGGAAGATATGTTATGATAGATTTGTTGTTAGAAGGTAAAAAAACGCTTTTAGTTGGACTGTATGCTCCTAATCAACAACAAGCGGATTTTTTTAGTTCACTTCATACAAAGCTCACTCAATTGGATTATAAATCGTTTATTTTTATGGGGGACTGGAATGGTGTATTGGATGTACAGATGGACAAGGCGGGTTCTTTTAAGCGTGCTCCGAGTCATGCCAGATTGCCTAAATCTTTTTTTGAAATGAAGGACGACTTGGAATTGAGAGATATCTGGCGTGACATACACTTACGTGAAAAGGATTATACTTTTTTTCTGACAGACATCAATCTTTTTCTAGGATTGATTTTATTTTGTTGACTAATGATTTTTTTTCTAGGATTAAGAAGGTAAAGATTTGTGCAAGGACTATTTCGGATCACAGTCCAGTTTGGTTAGAGATCAATAAGGACAATAGGGATAGGCGCTCGTGGCGCGTAAATGAGAATTTGTTTAGAAATCAGAGAAATGTGGAAGAATGTAAGCAGCGGATGAAGGATTTTTTTGAAATTAATATGAATAAGGATACTTCTATGGACATGGTTTGGGATGCTAGCAAGGCCTATATGAGAGGGGTGTTGATATATATGAATAATAAATACAGACGTACTTTGGAAGCCAGAAGGAAAGAACTGGAGAATGAAATTAGGGAAAAAGAAAACGTCTTAATTTTGAATTCATCGGATGTAAAGACTAAGGAAGTTATTAAGCTATTAAGAGGACAATTCGATAAATTGATGGCTGATCAAGTGGCAACCAACTTGCGGTTTGCTAGGCATAATACTTTTTGCAATGCTAATAAGCCAGGTAGATGGCTAGCTTATAGACTAAGGAAAAAGCAAAGGGCTTCTAATATAGATAAAATGAACATAAGGGAAAGGTTGTGTTTCAACAGGATCTTATTAAGGAAGCCTTTGTGGATTTTTATTCTAAATTATATGCTAAGGAAAAGATTAATGAAAAAGACATTGATGTATATTTGGAGAATGCTAGCATCCCAGTTCTTACGCAAGTACAAAAAGAGGAGATTAACCAGTTGATAACAGAAGAAGAAATTCTTATAGCAATTAAGGAATTGAAGTTGGATAAAGCGCCAGGTACGGATGGTTTGACTGCGGTTTACTATAAAAATTTACAAATGGAGTTGATAAAGCCGTTAAAGGAACTGTTTCAGTCAATTCAGAGAGGGGGAAAGGTGCCTCCGTCTTGGAGAACTGCTTTTATCTCTTTGATTCCGAAGGAAGATCAAGATGCTACTCAAGTTAAAAATTATAGACCGATATCACTTCTAAATACAGATTATAAAATATTTGCTAAGGTGTTGGCTAACAGACTGATGAGGGTTCTGCAACAGGTGATTCATGGGGATCAAACTGGGTTTATTAGTGGTAGGCAAATGAAAAATAATGTGAGGCATATAGTTGATGTGTTAGAGTTTTTGGAAAGGAACAACCAGATCCCTGCGGCACTAATTTTCTTAGATGCTGAAAAAGCTTTTGATCAATTGAATTGGCAATTTTTGATGAAAGTTTTAGATAAAATGAATTTTGGGGATAAATTTTTGCAACCTATTAGGGCATTATATCAAAAACAAATGGCCCGAATAATAGTTAACAATAGTTTGACTGAAGCATGTAATATTGAGAAGGGCACAAGACAAGGGTGTCCGTTATCACCTTTATTATTTGTTTTAACATTGGAGATATTATTGATAAAAATTCGGAACTCCGGAAAAATTAAGGGTATTCAAATTAGAGATCAGGATTATAGATTGAGGGCGTTCGCAGACGATCTGGTTGTTACAGTGACCCAGCCAGAAAATTCTGTTGTGGACCTGATGGAGATAATAAGGCAATATGGGAGGGTTTCTGGATTTAAAGTTAATGCACAAAAAACTAAAATTCTGGCCAAAAATATGACAGTATCGCAAAAGGCTCTTTTAGAAGGATTAACTGGATTTGAGATTGTTAAAAGGGTCAAATATTTGGGGGTGTTTTTGTCACCCTCTAATACAAAGTTATATAAAAATAACTATGAAAAACTATGGGGTAAAATTCAAAAAGAAATGGAGAGTTGGGAAAAATTGCAATTGTCTTTGTTGGGAAGAATCGCAGCAGTGAAAATGAATGTCCTGCCTAAATTTTTATTCTTATTTCAAATGATACCGGTTCTTAAGAAAGATTCTAATTTGGAAGAATGGCAACGGGGTATCAATAAATTTGTTTGGGCAGGGAAAAGGCCACGAGTTAAACTTAAGATTATGCAGGATACTCGTGAAAGAGGTGGTCTTAAAATGCCCAATCTTAAATTATATTATGAAGCTGCTGCGTTAGCAGGGATAAGTGATTGGATTAATTTGACACAAGAGAGATTATTAAATCTTGAGGGCCACGACTTGTTATTTGGCTGGCATGCGTATTTGTTGTATGATAAGAAGGTAGATAATGTGTTTAAAGTGCATATTTTAAGACAG